>NC_040084.1:96893947-97196977 GCF_003369695.1 Bos indicus x Bos taurus | reverse complement strand
AACTGGCCAGAATTTCAAAAATGAAAATAATACAAAGTGAATCCGGGCATGTCTAGAGATGAGTTTGGTGTTGATTGACCAGAAATCTATACCTGTTCTCAGTAGCACAGAATGCTGTGTGTATCAGCATTCTGATTACACATATGATTGTGAATATATATTTTTTAAATGAACTTTTTCAAATGAAGCAATTAAAAAAATCTCAGCTACCTTTGATTATGCCAAGAATTTCAAAATTATGGATATTGCTTTGGAACCGTTTCAATGAAGCAATCAGATTTTAATTTGCATCAAAATAATACAAGCTGCATACAGTTGTCCAGATGGATTACTACTGATTCAATGAGCTATTTCTGAAACTTCAAGATACGATCTTATGAGAAAAGGAATAACAGCTACATTCTCATTTGTAATGTTGCACTGACTCAGAACTGGCAGATGTGTCTGCCACTATTTCTAATGTGGCCTGCGTGCTAGAGCTGCTGTGTCTTGGGTTGGAATATTTTACATAGATGTCTTGAGCATGTTCATAAGATCATAAAGTTACAGTTGCAAAAAGTGTATCTTTAATCCTCCTGTCTATGGCCGTTGGTTGCAGCCACCCACTCAGTGCAGTCATGCAAATTTGTTAGTCATGCATTTCACTGTGATACTGTTTATAGTATTGAAGCACCTACCATGGTACAGAAGAGGGAACAGCCTTTCAGGCAGGACAGAGGCAGCAGGAGAGGTCAGACGCTGACTTGTAACTGTTTGCAGAGAAAGGAGTTTGCCTAATCAAGGAGATAATTGCTTCAGATTTACTTTATAATTTTAAATGTCTTTTTCCACTTAAGTGTCTATTTAACAAAACTTGTTTAACAAACAATGTTAATTGCACTTTTCATCGAAGCCTGCATTTATATGACTTGCACACACCTACAGAGATTCCAAAATCTGTCGGTTTGCAACTGGGAATCGTGTATTTGCATTCTTGTGACCTCTGTTGAAATCTCAGGTGGATGCTTAAGCAATGAATTTTCATTTGGAGTTGAGAAATAAGAGATAGGCTTTGGAATGAGAGTTCCTAAGAGTCTGTTTTGCTTTTGGGAGGCAGTGGAGACATGCCAAGTCAATATTCTCTATTAAATATTTATTATTTATTTAATTTATGTGTTTGGCTGTGCTGGGGGGGTCTTAGATGTAACACGTGAGATCTTCTGATGGAGATTAAGATGGGGAGCACATTCAGAAAGCAAGGTGGATTCTCAACATGACAAATAATTGTTTAGCATGATTCCATATGAAACGGATCCATCCAAGACCACTGGTGTTTCTCCATCCAGGGTGTCGTGAATGGCCAACAGTCCAATTTCACAGCAGGGTCAGAAGTACACGGCCAGGTCCCTCCCATCCCGGGATGTCCCCCCCATGCTGTTTGCCCGCTGTCCCAGAGGAGAGCTTCCACGGGTTTGGATTGAGCAGATGCAGCAGTCACCTGAAAAGGGACGGAGGGCATCTCTCTGGAGGAGCAGGTCTAGCTTTTGGGAAAGGAGAATGTGGTAGCAGTTGGAGAGGGTGATGCCTCCTGGGTTTGGCTGTGGGCACTCACTATGGTGAGGAATCTGCCCCCAGCCCCCCGTCTTCTCCAGCATCTCCATTCCTGGTATCCCAGCATGTCTTAGAAATAAAGCTGTTCTCTCTCTGAACTTGTCCTCTGTAGTTGATAGATCCTTGGAGTGTTTTGCAGCAACAACCAAAGACGTGTAAGAGACAGCCTGTTTGGGAAGCCTCATCAGAGGCTGTCATTCGTGGGCTATTGAACAGCGCAGAATAGAGGTGATCAGACCCTCTCTGCTGTCACTCTCCTCCTCTCCAGGTTAAGACAAAAACTCTTCATGGGGTTTAGCGAACCACTCTAAAGCTTAGAAAATCAGCTGCATTCACCATTCTCGCAGCTGACTTCTTAAAGAAAAACAGCAGATAAATCGTTTCCTAGACATTCGAGACCCCTCCATTGCCTGCTCGCTTTTTACTAATGCAGCTGTGTCTGTATGCGTCTTTATTTTTTTTAATGTTTATCAACAGCTTGGTGGCACACTAGGTGAGTCCCAAGTAGTCACCAGCCGTGGCATGCGAAAGGCCACTGATGTAAATGACAAACAGAGTCGGTTTCCATCATGACACACAGGCAGAGGACCTTAGACTAGTGGCCAGGGCTGCCACGAGGAGCAACAGTTTGGGAGTTTGTTTGACTTGGATGGCTGCTTTGGGAGGGCTGTTGCAGTTCCTTTTCGCCTAGCTTTGTAGGCCCCTAAGCCTGAGAGGCTGAGATAGACTGGCTTAGGCGATGGCACCCCACTCCAGTACTCTTGCCTGGAAAATCCCATGGACGGAGGAGCCTGGTAGGCTGTAGTCCATGGGGTCGCTAAGAGTCAGACATGACTGAGCGACTTCACTTTCACTTTTCACTTTCATGCATTGGAGAAGGAAATGGCAACCCACTCCAGTGTTCTTGCCTGGAGAATCCCAGGGACGGCGGAGCCTGGTGGGCTGCCATCTCTGGGGTCGCACAGAGTCCGACACGACTGAAGCGACTTAGCAGCAGCAGCAGCAGCAGCAGCATGCTGAATGGTGGGGGTTGGGGGTGGGGTATGGAGCCGATCTCTGCAAGGTGAGGAGAGGGAAGGAAGTTACAAGAAGTGGGCTGCCACACAGAATTGTATATTACCTTCCCTTGTCCAGGATGTGCCCTTTAGTCTCTAGGGAAAGGTGGCCAAGACCAGCTGGCTCGCTTTCCTTCTCCCTGACTCTGTGTGTTTCAAAAAAAGCAGAGAAGAATTAGGAGAACCTATTAATGGCAGAGGTTTTAAAAGTGGGGTGGGGGGGGGTGGGGGCAGGGAGAGTGGAGGATGACAGCTGACCTTAATGTTCCACGAAGGGCTGGAGACACAGAACTGCCATTGAGACACCACACCCCACCCACACACCAGCCCTGGTGCCTGGTTTCCAAATCCCATGCTGTAGCTCCCCTCCTCTGTGCCTTGAGCCTGTCTCTTACTTTTTCTGGAGCGTGATGCTCCCGGATTCCACGGCCATCCGATGCATGGATCCACTGGGTGCCTCTGACGGCCAAGGGCTGGTGACGCTGAGGAGGGGTCAGGATCTGGGGTGCAGAGATGAAACAAGAACATCCTGCCCTCCTGTTTATAGGCTGTCACCTTGGGCGAGCCCCACAAACGCTCTGAGTTCAGCATAGAGCAGCAGGACGGATCACAGTGGCTGGGCAAAGAAACAGAATGACATGCTACGTTCGAAAGTGCTTCGTGAGCTATGTAACGCACATCCGTTTAGGATGAAAACTGAAATTTGTGTCTGCGGAGGGAAGGAGAATTGCAGAGGGGAGGGTGGTGGGGGGACAGGTAAGGCTATCATCTTTCTTCTCATTATGGCAGTTTACTTGGTTGGGTACCTTCAAAAAATGAACTACATTTGAATTAAGGGGAGGGAGTGGAATTGACCAAATCCCAGTATTTTTCTAATAAAGAGTTTGTTTGTTTGTTTTTTCTTTTTGCACTTGGGAAGATAGTTACTTCTCTTCTTAGCACCTCCCTTCTGCATTCCCACCCCCTGCTCCTTGAAGGTTATCGGCTGCTTGATTTGCAGCAGACGGTGGCTGAGCATGAGAGAAGCAAACTCTATTTCTCCAACTGTAACACCGCTCACAGTTCCTTGCTTGAAACAGATGTCAGTCTTCCTGCTGTTAACAATAATACCCAGCTGTGACCCGAGGGTGGGGCTCAGTGTCTCAGATGGATAGGCACCCTCCCCTGAGCCCCGGGGGGAAGCAGGCTTCACTGAAGATGCTCCCCTGTCCCACTTTTAGGGTGACATCTCTCTTGTGGGGTGATGAACCTCGGGTTCTTGGAGCAACTCCCCCCACTCCCTACAACAACTTTGGCCGTACGATCAGTCTGATTCTCCTGGGTGCCAGGCTGGTCCCTGGAGCTGGTCTGGTGTGCTTTGTTTTTTCTTGTTAAAAGTAATTTAATTTGTTTATTTTTGGCTGTTCTGGGTCTTCGTTACCACGTGGGCTCTTCTCTGGTTGTGCTGAGCGGGGGCTGCCATCTCGTTGTGGTGGAGGGCTTCTCATCGAGGGGGCTTCTCTTGTCTCGGAGCTCAAGCTCTTAGATGCAACTCACAGGCTTTCGAGCCCCAGATCAATAACTGTGGCGCGTGGGCTCAGTCGCTCTGCAGCATGTGGGATCTTCCTGAACCAGGGATCAAACCCGTGTCTCCTCCATTGACAGGCAGATTCTTTACCACCGAGCCACCAAGGAAGCCTTTCTTTTTTTAAAAAGTTTGCTGGTTTTAGGCCAAACTGTTTGGCATATGGGATTAGCTCCCCAAACCAGGGGTCGAACCTGTGCCATCTGCATTGTGAGTGTGGAGTCTTAACCACAGGGCCACCAGGCAAGTACCTGGCCAGGTTCGCTTTAATATGAGGCCGTCACCCAGAGTGTGAACTTTGCTGTTTTCCTTTCGTTTGTCTCTCGCTGGAATTGAAGAACCTGCCTCCTACCATAGCCCCTCCTGAATCAGGATAAGAATTGTTTTTTTTAAATGTCTTGGTTTGAGTTCCAGATTCTTGGGCACGTATTAGTTTCCTTGCTTTGAGATGAGTTGGTGGGGGTGTAGCCGGGAGACAGCAGCTGTTAGGGGGCAGAGGGACCAGGGCCAGGAGCCCTGGATGGGAGGGGGAGGGGAGGGGGAGGGGCAGGACAGGAAGGAGGTGCTCCAGATGAGCCAACACACCCAGGAGCCCCCCAAGATCTGTCCCTGGATTTCCTCTAGACGGGAATTGTTACTGATCCTTTTGGTAGGAGGTTTCTCAGAGGCACGTGGATCCCTGGGAGCAGGCCCTGGGGAAGTGGTCCTCGCCTTTGACCCACTGGGTATTTATAGCCTCACGGTGGGTCCTGGGGTCAGGGTGGGGTCGGAGCGTGGCTGGAGATCCTGGGGCAGAGTCGGGGGCTGTCTAAGGGAAGCAGGATCAGCCCTCCTGAGGTTTCTATTTCTGAGTAGGGCCAGGAGAAGCAGGGCTTAGACACATTCCTGTGTGTGTCATGAGGCGGGGGCCGCAATTGGGTGCCCTCCCATTTTGCATGAAAGAACAGGGCCAGACCGGAGTGATAAAAGGTGATCCAGCAAAGAGGGGGTGCTGTGGCATTTTCCACGGTGACCTTGGGAGAAATAACACGAGCTGTTCACTTGGCAGCTGGCTTGCTCCGTGTCTCTTCCCAGCCTGATGAATGGCAGGACTGCCTTGCTTATTTTCGTCCAAGCGGATTCTTCACTCTTTCCGGTCCGGAGCAGGTTTGGCTCTTTCCCTTGGAGCAATAGTTTATCACCCGAAAGATGTCAGGAAAGGTCTTTGCTAGGTTGGCCCCAGAGCCTTGGTCCTGACCCTTCCCGTCGCTGATTCTGCCGAATCATGGACTCCTGGTGCTTCTGTGGTTCTGACCCAGAGGTGAAGGGCTCTCCCTGGACCGAGCAGAGGGCACCCGGATTCCTCTCCCGGGACAGTCCTTTGCTCATCTCACTCTGTCTCCTGTGCTCGTACCATATCCTGCTCCCGCCGTGTGTCGGTCTCCATGCCCTTACGACTCTCACAAGCAAGCTCCGCTTCGTCTGGGGTTACAGCTCTGACGGCCGGGCCTGGGAGGTTCGGCAGCTTCTACAGACGCTGTCTAGTCCGTGCCCTCGGGACTGATGAAGAGCCCAGGGGTGTGTGTGTATCTCCCTGGAGACCCCAGGCCTTGGCAGCGGCCTCCATAACTGAAATAAGACGCCACCGCGTCAGGCGGCAGAGATCTTGCTCTAAGTGGTTTCCTGGTGATTCATTCAGCAAGCACTGAGTGCCTGGTGTGTGCCGGGCGCTGTGTTGGGTACTAGGCACCTGGTGGTGAGAAAGAAAGCTACGAGCCCGCCCCCAGGGAGCTTGCGGTCTGCTTTCTGGAAGTCTCATAATCATTTCCTGCAAGGGCACCTTGGCTAAGTCATTGTGAGTAACAGACCCAAACCATCCTGTTTGCCCCATGTTTGGGCAAAATGAACCTTGTTTTCTCTTGTCCTCACTTTGAGGCTTTTCATGTAGCACGGCAACCAACCAACCAACCAAATGAAGGAAAAACCATACCTGGTTAGCAACTCAGCATTCTGAACGGAAGTAGCAGAAGCAACCCAGAAATGGACTTGAGGTAGATCTTATTTACAGTGTGTTATAGAGTCAAAGAGCGCGCGTGTCTGCACTTAAATGGCACCAGAATGATAGGTAGGAGAAAAAGAAGAGAATCAGAGTGTGTATAAGCTAAGCGGGGTCAGGCTTCTCAATTCTGCTGCTTTATTCCGTAGACTTCCAGCCAGCTAATCCTTAGCAGGCATTTGCCATTCTAACTGCTGTTTTGAGTACTGGGCACAGAGAGGTTAAGCAGCTTGCCCAGCGCCACACAGGAAGTTGGAGGAGCTGAGACTGGGGCCATCTGAGCGCAAACTTCTCTCTGCAGCACCGCCCAGCACCGCCTGGTGGTGTAGGAGCCAGGCTCTGGAGCCGAGGCCACGTGTCCACTGGTGTAGTAGGCGGCGTTCCACAGGGCGGCGGCGATTGTGAAGTCACGGCACGCAGCTATTGCCATTGCTGATCCGTGTAATCCCTGCAGTCTGTGGCGTGCGGTACGTGTTAGGCCTCACGCGAGACCTTTCATGTCCTTACCTTGTTTAAACACATAACCACCCTGAATAGGCAGTCTCCCATTTCATGCCAAGTGAAAGTCATTCAGTCGTGTTGACTCTTTGCGACCCCGTGAACTATACAGTCCATGGAATTCTCCAGGTCAGCATACTTGAGTGGGTAGCCTTTCCCTTCTCCAGGGGATCTTCCCAACCCAGGGATTGAACCAAGGTCTCCCGCATTGTGGGCAGATTCTTTACCAACTGAGCCACAAGGGAAGCCCAAGAATACTGGAGTGGGTAGCCTTTCCCTTCTCCAGGGGATCTTCCCAACCCAGGGATTGAACCCAGGTCTGCCGCATTGCAGGCAGATTCTTTACCAGCTAAACTATCAGGGAAGCCCTGATAGTTTCATGCCAACGCACTCCAGTATTCTTGCCTGGAGAATCCCATGGACAGAAGAGCCTGGCGGGCTACAGTCCATGGGGGTCACAAAGAGTCGGACATGACTGAGCGACTAAGCAGAGAGAGGGCATTTCATGGATCAGTTGTCTGAGGCTCAGAGAGGTCAGGTGACTTGTCTAAGGTAGCACAGGAAGTCGGAGAGCTGAGATTCCCAAATCCATTCTCCTCCTACCTTTTTAAAAATGTATCTTTGGGTCTTTCTCTAGTTGCGGTGGGCGGGGGCTACTCCCCAGCCGCAGTGCTCCGGCTTCTGTAGCTGCTGAGCAAGGGCTCTGGAGCCCGTGGGCTTCAGCAGTGGTGGTGCCTGGGTTAGCTGCCCCACAGCATGTGGAATCTCTCCAGACCAAAGATCGAACCCAAGTTCCCTGCCTTGGCAGGCAGATTCTTAACCAGTGGACCACCAGGGAAGTCCCATTTTTCTCCTATATTTTGAAAAATGAAGAAGACAGTGTGCGTAAGAGTTTTTATTTTATCACCCACGGTTGGTGTGAAGCAGACATCTGTTCGGATCAGCCCTGCGCGTGTCCACGCCCTGTCGCAGCCCCAGGGGGCTGTGCAGGGTGTCTGTCACTTCCTTAAGAAGCGTGCATTTGGGTTCATCCTGGGGGCCTGACCCTGGGCCAGCACCTGGAGCTCAGAGGTGAAGGGGATGTAGCCGCTGCCTTCGGAGAGGTCCAGGCTATTGGGGAAAGCATGTGAGCCAGCCACTGCAGAGGAGCCAGACTGAGGCCAGGCTAGACGTACGCAGGGAACGTGGAGCAAGTCCATCCTGGGGAGGGATGGAGGCTGGTCCATGGAAGCAGCATCCTACCAGGAGTTACTGAATGAGCAGGAGGTGTGATATGTCGGCAAGAAGGGGAAAGGTCGTCTGAGCTGAGGAAAAAGCATATTCCAGCATCGCCAGGTGTGGTACTGGTTTATCTGCACCGGTTTGTTCAGGGAGCTGGTTTGTTCAGCTGCAGGACCTACCACGTGTCATCACGACCTTGCTGAGTCAGGAGGCGGGAGCTGGGTGCCCTCCACCCATGGCCTGGAGGACAGTGGTGTCCAGTGGCGCCCAGCGTGGCTGGTCCACCTCGGGCTTGGTCCATGGACGCACCCACAGAGCCATCTCCGGAAATTCCAAGCCGTGTAAACCATCCGTTTCCTTCAAGGTTTATTTTTGTCTTGCCCTGAGCAGCTCTGTTTGAAATGTGCCTTGAGAAACTGTTAATTTTTTTTTTTTTTAAAGATCTGTTCACACATAATCTTTTATAGGAAGATACCCGGGTGGGTCATTATTTCCTTGAACCATGTTGCACCCTAAGTATAATATTACGTAAAAATAGCATGAGGCAAAATGGTGCCGTGTAATACCAATTTCATAAATACAGACTGTAAGTAAGTTGATCGGAGTGCTGCTTTAAGGCATCAGAATTAGAGATGAGTTTTCTTAATTGCCTTTATACCAAGTATTTATTAACTGGGGGAAAAAAAAGACCCAAACAAAATAAAAGCCCAGACAACAGAAAGAATTAGCTAGGAAAGGGGTTAGAAAAGGGAAATATAAAGTGGGCCTTTCATGCACTGTGTGTGTGTTTGTGAGAAAGCCTCCTGTGTGCTGGTGGGGGCTCCCCATTCCTGGGCCCAGGAGTGATGCGATGTTCAGGCCTCGCCTTCAGGGCCTGCCTAGAGCATATTCGACTCTCATCACCGCAGTGACCAAGGACAGTGGAGGCGAGAGAAAGTGCCCAGAGCTGCGTCCCTGGGTCCCCAGGGTCCCCCCCACCCCTGCCCCGCACCAGAAGATGTATATGTTCTTACTCTGCGCCTGTCAATAGGGCTTTATTCAGAAGCTGAGTCTTCACTCATCGTCAAATTGAGATGCGGTCCTGCGGGTGGGCCCCAGTACTTTACGGCTAAGGGCGGTGTCTGTAAAAGGGGAGATCATGAAAGCAGATCAAACCAGTCCATCCTAAAGGAAATCAACCCTGAATATTCACTGGAAGGACTGATGTTGAAGCTGAAGCTCCAATACTTGGGCCACCAGTTATGAAGAGCCAACTCACTGGAAGAGACCCTGATGCTGGGAAAGGTTGAAGGCAAGAGGAGAAGGGGACAGCAGAGGATGAGATGGTTGGATGGCATCACGGACTCAATGGACATGAGTTTGAGCAAGCTCTGGGAGATGGTGAAGGACGGAGAGGCCTGGCATGATGCAGTCCATAGGGTTGCAAAGAGTCGGACATGACTGAGCGACTGAATAACAACCCCAAATAGATGCAGAGGCAACAGGCCCAGAGGAGGACGGTGTGAAAACATGGAGACCGGAAGCCAGGAGAGCAGGTGCCCCAAAGCCTCCAGGGAGGCAGCCCTGGCCACACCAAGTGTTTAAGAACAGAAGTTCTGGTGGATTAAAACCCGATGTATTTCTTGTTTTAAGGCCCCAGTTTGGGGAACTTTAGAGCTTCCCTGATGGCTCAGTTGGTAAAGAATCTGCCTGCAATGTGGGAGACCTGGGCTTGATCCCTGGGTGGGGAAGATCCCCTGGAGAAGGGAATGGCAACCCACTCCAGTATTCTTGCCTGCAGAATCCCATGGACAGAGGAGCCTGGCGGGTTACAGTCCACGGGGTCGCACAGAGTCGGACACGGGTGAGCGACTAACACTTTTGGGGTAGTTTACAGCAGTCCCAGAACACCGTCACTCTGTGATCCAGGTCTTTTTCCCTCTCACTGTGCGTGTGAAGTGCCAAGTGAAGGCCGTTCTCTGGCACTGGCAGGGGTGGTGCTGTTTATTTCCCTCTCCTCCCACCTCACCTGGCTTCCCCCACTCCCAGTTGTTTCACTGGCAGTACAGGGAATGAGAGCTTACACAGACTGAAGGCCTTGTTTGTGTTTAAGCGCCAAGCCACAGAAGCCCTCCTTCCTGCTTCTTAAAGTCCGTGAGTGAAGTGGAGCTGGCGACTGTGTGCAGCCGGGCTGGCCCGTGCAGAGGAGCTTTGATGATGGAGATGAAGTCTTGCTGGGTTTCTTTCCCCCTGTTTTCCTTGTATTTTTACCTGGTGTTTACATTTATCTCTCTGAGTACTCTGAAGTCCAGAACTGCTTTGGCCAATCCCCAAAACAGTCTGCCTGGGAGAACCAGAATGAAACCCTCCTTCAAACTTGGAGGGAAGTTCTCTGAGGCGAATGGATCAAGTGTGGAAGCCCGTCTGTAAAGCAATGCTCAGGTCTGTCCTAGTAACAGCCTCTCTGGCCATTAAAGGAACAACAAATCTTTTCTTCCTCTCCCTGCTTTGCGCAAACAAGTAACAGGAATGAAGTCATCTGACCCAGGAAGTCTGTTCCGGTGGCTTGCACACGCCTGTGTCTTTCATTCGGAAGCATCCAGAAAGCTGTCTTCCTAGCTTCGTTCAGATCCAATGTCTTTTCTTCCTAATCAGTGTTACACTCCAGCCTGATTCCTAGTGGAAAGATTCTATCTAGAATGGGACATTTACTTTGCTCCCCTTTCCCGCACAAAGCTTGTTATAAAATTAGCCTTTTGTGCCAACACTTCTTTGTCTGCATAGGGGAAAAAATACTGCCCTTGAGAACTGATGATTACATCAGTGTGTTATCAGATCAATTCATCGATAAATATCGCAGCTAAGTAGTTGATACACCTGGCAATTGGAAGCATAGTGAATATACAGCCGGTCTCATGCAATTGATCCACTGAAAGGAGATGTGATAGATAAGGGCCCTGGATTTTTAAAATAGAGTAATGTAACTATGCTGTAGCATTTATTATGAGTAACAATCCATTTCTGCATCTTCAATATGTGTGTGTGTGCGTGTGTGCTCACTCAGGCGTGTCCAACTCTTTGGTAACCCCATGGACTGTAGCCTGCCACACTCTGTTCATGGAATTTCCCAAGGCAAGAATATGGAGTGGGTTGCCGTTTCCTTCTCCAGGGGATCTTCTCAACCCAGGGTTGGGACCAGAGTCTCCTGCATCTCCTGCCTTGGCAGGTGGATTCCTTGCCACTACACCACCTGGGAAGCCCCATATTTGTGCACACACGTAAATATATACGTTTTACTCACAGTGCAGGGTGTATGTGTGATTGTTCCTACAAAAAAATGACCTGGTATTTTAAATAGAAAGCTTAATCACTCACAACTTCAAATAGACATGTTAAGACGTGTTAAAGAAACAGCAGATTTAAGAATACAACTGTGATACTGAGTTGTATGAGCAGATGCTTGCCTTGGAGCAAGGTGTCTGAGCTGTTGAAGTGGTTTATAAATAAATTAATTCTCAGCCAAGGTGCCCGTTTGTTTTTGCAAGCATTAAATTTCACTTGTGACTTGGGTTACGGCTTTCAAATTAGGTTGTAAGTTTGACTTTGGTGTCTTGTAACTCGATAAGACAGTTGGGTGTGTTCTTCAAAGTGGGCTGGGTATTCCCCGGGGGGAAAACAAGCCATAGATTATAGAAAGAAAACCTTAGAGCTTCTAATTTATATTCCATTTATCATAGATATAGGGCTTCCCATGTGGCTCAGTGGTAAGGAATCTGCCTGCAGTGCAGGAGATAAGTGGGTTCCATCCCTGGGTCAAGGAGATTCCCTGGAAGAAGAAATGGCAACCCATTCCAGTATTCTTGCCTGGAGAATCCCATGGACAGAGGAACCTAGCGGGCTACAGTCCATGGGGTCACAAAAGAGTTGGACACAACTTAGCGACTAAACAACAGCAACAGTAGTATATATGGATAAGATTTAAAAATTGCATATATTTTATAAATTATACAAAGCAAAATTTTATGTGTATAAAATTTGTATATGCTAATGGTGCCTGTTTAATTTTTCAACTTAAATGATCAAAATTATTTGAAGATCACTGCCTTAGCCTGTGGGTTTGGGGAGACAGTGGAAACAGTGGCTGACTTTATTTTTGGGGGCTCCAAAATCACTGCAGATGGTAATTGCAGCCATGAAATTAAAAGACGCTTACTCCTTGGAAGGAAAGTTATGACCAACCTAGACAGCATATTCAAAAGCAGAGACATGACTTTGTGGACAAAGGTCTGTCTAGTCAAGGCTATGATTTTTCCAGTAGTCATGTATGGATGTGAGAGTTGGACTACAAAGAAAGCTGAGCACCGAAGAATTGATGTTTTTGAACTGTGGTGTTGGAGAAGACGCTTGAGAGCCCCTTGGACTGCAAGGAGATCCAACCAGTCTATTCTGAAGGAGATCAGTCCTGGGTATTCATTGGAAGGACTGATGTTGAAGCTGAAACTCCAATACTTTGGCCACCTGACACGAAGAGCTGACTCATTTGAAAAGACCCTGATGCTGGGAAAAATTGAAGGCAGGAGGAGAAGGGGATGACAGAGGATGAGATGGTTGGATGGCATCACCGACTCAATGGACATGAGTTTGAGTAAACTCCGGGAGTTGGTGATGGACAGGGAAGCCTGGCATGCTGCAGTCCATGGGGTCACAAAGAGTCAGACACGACTGTGCGACTGAACTGAACTGAACCACTCCATATGCACTTCAGCTTGGATGGAGTAGACAAAAGCAAGTTAAATCTATGTCCACAGGTAAAACTTTTCTATGTTCATCCTTCTATGAAGGGTGTCAACCTTCCTCTGCCCCCAGAAATGGAAGGCTGTTCTGTGTTCTGGCTCAGACCTACTGTCTTCTCTCTTGCTCCATGGCCTGTCGACAGTGGGGGTTTCAGAAGACTAACAAAAGATGACATTGAACTAAAGCCGAACTTGCGAGGCTTCGGAGGGTTCACGTCACTGCAGATCTGACAAGGCTCCTTCATAGTCTGACAAAGGAGACTGGGACGCATCTGGACCAGAAACAATGTTGGTGCTGCCTCTGTTGGAGAAAGAGCTGTGATTCCACGCTGGGGGTGTGGGCAGGGCTGGGCGCAAATGAGCAGATCTCGGGAGCCAGGGCAGTGCTGTCAGGGCCTGGGAGGAAAGCTGAGTGGAGGCAGGGCACTGGGGCCCCAGTCTCCTGCCCTGGGGCAGACAGCTCTCAGCCACCTCCGTGTATCCTCCGGCTGTTTCATCTGCGAGTGAAGTGGCCTTCATACCACCCTCCCCTCCCTTGTACTGGGCTGTACTCATGAAAACTCCAGAGATGCTCAGACAGCGTCTGGTCCCTCAGCTGTCTTTTTAAGATGCTGTTCCTCCGGGATTCCACCTGAGTCTTCACCTCCTCCCCGACTCCCTAGCGCTGGCTGGGTTGGATCCTGTCCTCCACCTGCTGAAGGTGCTGTTCTCACGGCGTGCTTTCCTTGACTTTAGGCTTTCCCGTCATCAGTTCCTTGTCAGTTTCCTTTTGGGTGTCTCACAGCTCCGGCCTGATTCATGGCATTTCAGTCATGAAAGATGGGCAGAGTATATTTAGGAGAAATAAAGGGAGGAAGGAGGAAAAGAGAGAGGGAGGAGGGAAGGGGAGAGGGAGAGAGGGCAGGGAAGAGGGGAGGAGGGAAGGGAGGAGGGAGGGGGAAAGGGAGAAGGGAAAGGAGGAGGGGAGGAGGGCTGGGAGGAGGGAGGAGGGAGGGGAGGGGAGGAGGGCTGGGAGGAGGGAGGGGGGAAGCTGACAAGCAGAAAGAACTAGTAGACACAGGGCCGGTGATGTGAACGCACAGGGATTAAGTCCCCGAGGAGCATGTGGTCCTGGCACCTGGAAGTCAGGAGGCATGGAGCTGGGGGTGGGAAGTGCAGCTAAGGAGAGACGTGGGGGCACCAGTACCTGAGGTCAGAAGCTGGGGCCCCTCATCCCTGTGCACCCAGCCCCGCGAGCACAACGCCTGGGCCGTGCTCAACAGAAGGTGCTCCATAATTGCTGACGGAATTGAATTCAGGGGCATTCCGCTGCTTGCGTGTGCTTGCAGAACTGTCTCGGGTGTCAGATGGAGGGTGTGCTGGGGGAGGGCTGAGGTGGAGACCTGTGATGAAAGCTTCCTGCCACCCTCCAGACCGCATCCAGGCCCAGGGTGGAGCCAGGCGGATGCTAGTGCTGGGTTTCCTCCCTAATTTCTCTCGCTCGTCCTGCCTCTAGTGGGAGAAACGGGAATTTAATCTGTTCAAAGAAGTTGTAGTCACATGTTTGTAAGCATCCTAATTATCTGGAGGAAGTAATTGGAAGGGACGGCTACTCAGTTCGGGACATGAAGGTCTTTTGCGAGACATGGCTCAGCCCTGGAAGAGGATCAAAGAGCCAGAAACCTCTGGTCCAGCCCGTGCTGGCTGCGCTCCGGCCAGGGGCCACGCTGCCCACATGGACCCGTCCCGGTGGCCAGGTGACAGTCAGCACTGCCCGCGCCCCGTGTGACCCGAACTCCCACCACATGCCTCCTTCCTGTTGCCACTCACACCGTCCCTCTCCCACTAGGGTGCCATTGTGTTTCAGGACAGTTCAGTTCAGTTCAGTCGCTCAGTCGTGTCTGATTCCTTGCCATCCCATGAACCGCAGCACGCCAGGCCTCCCTGTCCATCACCATCTCCCGGAGTCCACCCAAATTCATGTCCATTGAGTTGGTGATGCCATTTAACCATCTCATCCTCTGTCGTCCCCTTCTCCTCCTGCCCTCAATCTTTCTCAGCATCACGGTCTTTTCAAATGAGTCAGCTCTTCGCATCAGGTGGCCAAAATATTGGAGTTGCAGCTTCAGCATCAGTCCTTCCAATGAACACCCAGGACTGGTCTCCTTTAGGATGGACTGGTTGGATCTCCTTGCAGTCCAAGGGACTCTCAAGAGTCTTCTCCAACGCCACAGTTCAAAAGCATCAGTTCTTCGGTGCTCAGCTTTCTTATAGTCCAACTCTCACGTCCATACATGACACTGAAAAACCAGAGCCTTGACTAGACCTTTGTTGACAAAGTCATGTCTCTGCTTTCTAATGTGCTGTCTAGGTTGGTCATAACTTTCCTTCCAAGGAGTAAGCGTCTTTTAATTTCATGGCTGGAGTCACCATCTGCAGTGATTTTGGAGCCCAGAAAAATAAAGTCAGCCACTGTTTCCACTGTTTTCCCATCTATTTTCCATGAAGTGATGGGACCAGATGCCATGATCTTAGTTTTCTGAATGCTGAGCTTTAAGCCAACTTCTTCACAGGACTCAGCTAATAATGAGTGTTACAATTGTTGCTTAGGTCTGTAGAAATGAGGAGCCTCTAGATCTTCCCTTTGGGAGATTTAAATCAGTATTTAAAATATTATATAAAGAGGATGGTTATAATCTTACTAAGGAAACACTTGTTGGCATCAAGCTGTGTGCGGCTGCTGCTGCTAAGTCGCTTCAGTCGTGTCTGACTCTGTGCGACCCCATAGACGGCAGCCCACCAGGCTCCTTCCACCCATGGGATTTTCCAGGCAAGAGTACTGGAGCGGGTCGCTTCTCTGAGCTGTGTGTGGACTCTTTTACAAAACTGCCCTGGCAGGTCTGCTGCCTGTGTTTTGGCTGCGCTGGGTCTTCACTGAGGCACGAGGGCTTCTCTGGTTGTGGCCCAAGGGCTTCTTTGCCCTGTGGCACTTGGGATCTTAGTTTCTCGACCAGGGACCAGACTGGAGTCCCCTGCATTGGAAGGCAGGTTCTGAAACACTGGGCCATCAGGGAAGTACAGGTCCTGTTGCCTTTTCCTCAGCTCTGTCTAAGGAAAGCTGGCAGAATAGGCTTGGGAGGTGGCAAGGGCATACTTTTCTCCCCGGAAGCACAGCACAGGACGCTTTGAAACATTGTCCTTCTCGCAGGCACTACCCCAGGAGGGATGCTGATGGCAGAGTGCAGGCGCCAGGCACATCACTGCTGGCCCTGAGGACTAAACATGCCCTTGGCAGCTCCTGCGAGTCCAGAAGTGATGCCAGTGGACTTCTTCCAACGCACAGATAGGGAAGCACAGAGTAGACCAAAGAAGTGACTTAGCCCCGAATTCAGCTCACTCAGGCAGACGGGAGGCTGGGATTGGTTTCTGCCTCTGCAGGATCGCTCAGATGCCCCAGTGCCCTCGTGCCCTGTCTAGTTCAAAGCCTTGTTCTCAGTCTCACCTGGCCAGTGCCTTCAGAGGCCCCTGTTCTGGCCCCAGCGCCTCACTGTGTGACGTTGGGTGCAGGCTGTCAAGATGAGGAACAGCAGACAGCAGAAACCTCCTCCTCTTCCTGCCTTTGTCACGGTCATAAACATAGTTTATAGTTAAATTTGCAAAAACTCTTTCTAGTGGCTGGGCAGCACTTTCCTCACAAGGGAGTGCTCACAAAAGCCTTTAATGCAGCCCCGTGGCACACCTTGTATCACAGGCTGTTGGAGAAATTGATGTGAGCGCGGCGATCAGTTCCAGCAGGAGAGGAAGGGTCTGTGTTATCACCTTCGAGCCAGGCTCTGGGATTTCCCGCTGCATCTATCTGTCCCCTGGAGGAGGAGACCCATTTCCCGAGTCAGGTTTCCACTTCTGATGAGAAGTCTTTCTCATGCTATCACCAGATTTCAGGCTGATTCATGGGTGACCCAGCTTTTCCTCTTTGGTTTGCATTTCTACTTCCTTGGCAGAGCCAGTCTTCCTTGCTGGATGTGATGTGTTTTTCCAAGAACTGACCCCCAAGGTCATGGTGATAGTTGCAGGGATTTCTTCCAGCATGAACTCACCCTCTTTGCTTCCATTCACAGCGGTGGTTCTGATTACACGGCTCCATCTTATTGTTCGCGGTTCTTTCCTGTTGGGCAGCTAGCATTTCATCCAGGCTTCTGTTTGAATGTTACCAATTGTGAATTGATGGAATTAAGATTATTTTTGTGCCTAATGTAAATAGTTGGGAAAGATTCTTTATTTAAATCCATCAGTGCTCAATAGTTTTCTTTCGAGCACGTCTTATTTTCTATTTCTTCTAAATTTTTTTCTGTACCTATGAATCTTGAAAATCTGAATGATGGTTACTTTTTCAATCAAGTTGACCATTGCAAGCCCATTTTTTTTTTGGTTGTTGTTATTGTTGTTTTGAGGTGAATGCAGATTTGACCTCCAGAGATAGGAGTTGTTTATTCCTTATTGGATTCTGCCTTAAATTTTGAGTGTTGTGGGGGCGAAAAGCCTGCAGATCTGCAGATGTTAATATCATCTGGAATGTGTATGTATGTGTTGCATTGAGCTGTTAAGAACAAAGGACTTTAAATTAAATAATGCCATTTGTAGCAACATGGACGAACCCAGAGATTAGCACATTAAGTAAAGTAAGTCAGAAAGAGAAAGACAAATACCTTATGATATCATTTGTATGTGGAATCTAAACAGTACTACAAATGAACTAATTTACAAAACAGAAACAGATGCACAGACATAGAAAACAGGTTTCTGTTTATCAGAGAGGAAGGAAGGGGGAGGGATAAATCAGGAGTTTGGAAAGAGCAGATACACACTACTGTGTATAAAACAAACAACAAGATTCTACTGTACAGCACAGGCAACTGTATTCAGTATCTTAATAGTGGAAAAGAGGATGAAAAAGAATATATATGAATGATAATAATAACTGAATCACTTTTGCTGTACACCAGAAACTAACACAGCATTGTAAATCAACTCTACTTCAAGTAAAAAATAAGGAAAAAAGAACAAAGGACTTTAAGGTGGGAATAAAAAGGGAACATGGCTAACATTGCAGAGACAGGCATACAAACACCTGTTGGGGGCTAATTCCCCGTAGAAACATCTCTCGAGACCTATCTGAACATCACATAGCTTCCCTTTTTAGTACTACAGTGCTTTTCTTGGTAGTTAATTTCATATTTTAAAAAGACTGAAATGTAAAGTTGGTTTTCAGAAAAACCTTCTTTAAACTGACTGACAGTGTCCTTCCTACTAGAATTGGAACCCAACCCAGCCTCACTTTGAGCAAGGCCAGCAGGGTTGCGACTGGGGGAGGGTAAGAAAGCCTCAGAAACGGCGGTCCGTCAGTTCTCGTGGTTCTGCCTCTTCTAAGAACACGAAGGATACGGATCCTCGAGGCCCTGCCTGGAGGACTCTGAATCCATGTGTCTTAGTCCTGAGCTCCCACTCAGGCTGCAGGCTGTTTGCCCGCTCCCGGAGGGGTGTGGCCCACGAGTTCACCACCGTGCCCTGAAGCCCTTCTCACACTTCCCCCGCTCTGGCAGTGGGTCACCACTCTCGTTCCCTGGGATTTTTTCCATCTCTTGCCCCATCGACCCTGACTCCCATCTGCATTCCCTTTAC
Source organism: Bos indicus x Bos taurus (assembly GCF_003369695.1). Classification (NCBI taxonomy): domain Eukaryota; kingdom Metazoa; phylum Chordata; class Mammalia; order Artiodactyla; family Bovidae; genus Bos; species Bos indicus x Bos taurus. The sequence goes on along the minus strand of NC_040084.1, from coordinate 97,178,584 downwards.
GCTAAACCACCTTTTTTTTTTTTTTTTTTGTAAGCAGAGGAATGTCACTTTGTACTGAACTAATTCATTATTTCAATTGTTCATCATCATTTCTCTCCATCCCTCCCTGCCCCGACGCCACCAGAATTTGAGCGTATTTCAGATCTTTCTGTCCCTAGGTCCCATCCATATCCCTGCTGTATAGAACAGTGCTTGACATCCAGCAGCACGAATAAATATTTGTTGAAAGAATGAATCCATTGTGGTTTGTTTTATCAAATATGGTTACCCTCAGAGAAGGCAATGGCACCCCACTCCAGTACTCTTGCCTGGAAAATCCCATGGACGGAGGAGCCTGGTAGGCTGCAGTCCATGGGGTCCTTAGACTCGGACACGGCTGAGCGACTTCACTTTCGCTTTTCACTTTCATGCATTGGAGAAGGAAATGGCAACCCACTCCAGTGTTCTTGCCTGGAGAATCCCAGGGACGGGGGAGCCTCATGGGCTGCTGTCTATGGGGTTGCACAGAGTCAGACATGACTGAAGCGACTTAGCAGCAGCATGGTTACCCAGCTTTATGGGGTTTCCAGATGGCACAGTGGTAAAGAGTCTGCCTGCCAATGCAGAGACATGGGTTCGATCCCTGGGTTGGGAAGATCTCTTGGAGTGGGAAATGGCACCCTACTCCAGTGTTCTTGCCTGGAAAATTCCATGGACAGAAGAGCCTTGCGTGCCCACAGTCCATGGCGCTGTGAAGAGTTGGACACGACTGAGAGACTGAACTGAACTGAGCTGAGCGTGCAGCCATGCAAGCATCTCACGGCTCAGCTTTATAGTATCTCACAGCATAACTTGGTGCCCTGAATGACAGCTGGTACCCCAAAAAGGCCTGGACACCCATCATGTTGTAACCTGGGAGGTTTGTTTCCCTCAGACTTGCTTCATTGTTGGAGGGGAGAGGCCCTGGTGCTCACCAGAGGACAGGAGGGTACAAACCAGTGCACTAGATAAGAGGTGCTCTTATCTTTTCAGTGACTGATTCCATTGCTACTTTCAAGGGCAGCAAAAGAGGTTTTAGCAAATTTACTTCCAGAGGGTTTGTAGAATTGCTGATTGCGTGCCCACTATTTTTCACAGGAGAAAATGTAAGACTCTTAAATTCACATCTGTATTGGAAATAATACCTGGATAATAGCGTTATACTTTCTAGGAACCATGGGATTCCTTGGAATAGCCCATCAAGTAACCAGAAGGACTATCTTGCTCTACCCTTTCAGCCTCTTTTCTTTGTTATTCAGATTGGCTAATTTTTTCTGTTCCGTCTTCAAGTTCACTGATTCTTTCCTCTTTTGAGTCCATCAATTGTGTTTCTTCCCTTAGTTTTTGCTTTTTCAGTTCCAAAATTGCCATCTGGCTCTACTTTGTATCTTCTGTTTATTTGCCAAGACTTTCTACTCTTCCTTTACTTCAAGTGTGTTCTTAATTGCTGTTGAAGCATTTCTATGATGGCCTCTTTAAAATTCCTGTTAGATAATTCCAACGTCTGTGTTGTCTCAGTGTCTAGTTCAGTTCAGTTCAGTTCCTCAGTTACTTCTGACTCTTTGCGACTCCATGGACTGCAGCACGCCAGGCCTCCCTGTCCATCACCAACTTCTGGAGCTTGCTCAGTCTCATGCCCATTGAGTCGGTGATGCCATCCAACTATCTCATCCTCTGTCGTCCCCTTCTCCTCCTGCCTTCAATCTTTCCCAGCATCAGGGTCTTTTCCAATGAGTCAGTTCTTAGCATCAGGTGGCCGAAGTATTGGCATTTCAGCTTCAGCATCGGTCCTTGCAATGAATATTTGGAACTGATTTCTTTTAGGATTGACTGGTTGGATCTCCTTGCAGTCCAAGGGACTGTCAAGAGTCTTCTCCAACACCACAGTTCAAACACACCAGTCTCAGTGTGGGTCTGTGTCAATTGTCTTTTCTCATTAAGGTTGAGACTTCCCTGGCTCTTGCTTGTACAGTGTTTCCATTGTATCCTGGATATTTGGGGCATTATGGTTTGAGATTCTGGATATAATTTCAGCCTATTTCAGCAGGCTTTCTCTGACATGGAGTTAGTGTGAGGAGGCATTATTGCCTTGCTTACTGCCTGGCAGGGGTGGAAGGACGTGTTCCCTACCGCATCTCCATGGACACCCTGGATGGATGGAGGGTGCCTCCTCATTGCTGGGCAGAGTGGGCATCTGGGCTCCATGCAGGCCTCCACTAATACCACCCTGAAGGGGTGCCTTGTTATGTCCGAGGCAGGGGGACTGGTTCCCACTGGAGGGTGGTGAAAGTTCCAGCTCCCCAGCCAGTCATCTCTGACACCACCCAGCAGGTAGAGGAATTGAGGGAGATGCCTCGTTAAAGCCTGAAAATGGTTCCCCACTTGGGCCTTTCTTTGCTAATGGGGATCAGAGCGGTGGTGCTGTTCAGTCACGCAGTCATGTCCAACTCTTTGCGACCTCATGGACTGCAGCATGCCAGGCTTCCCTGTGTATCACCATCTCCTGGAGTTTGCTCAGGAGTTGTGATGTGAGTCAGTGATGCCATCCAACCGTCTCATCCTTATAGAAGTAGCTGGATTCATTTTCAGTTGAGATGTGCTTCGGAGCCTCTGCCCTCTCTCTCCAGAGAGTGTTGCTCTTACAGACTTTTAACCTTAAAGTGTCCCTCTGGGTCACCCTTCATATTGCCTGAGTTATTGCCCAGAGTCAACACAGAAAAAGACTGCTCAAGCCTCAGCATCGGGAGATGGAGGTGAAAGGAAACTTGGGCTTAGTGCTGGCCATCTGTCCATGGCCTCTGTTCCCCAGCTGAGCCTGGAGAGCAGCTTGTCTGGGACCCTGCGGCCAGGGGGCTGGACATGCCTACTGTGTGTAGTGGGGCGGCCTGGAAGGGAGGTGGGATGGACAAGGGGTGGAAGGGATGTGTTTTGGGGTCAGTCATGGCAGTGAGTCATTTGTCTGTTTTGTCCTGGGCAAGCTGGCATTTCTTTGCAACATCGAGTGCCCGTAGATGGACCATCAGGCCCCCCTGCCCAGTCTCCAGCCGTGAGGCTGAGGCCTGAGCCATCTTTGGTTTCTCCCCAGGGCTCTTTAATCAACAGTGTTACGTAGGCGTTCACAGCAGGTTTATTTTTAAGCTTGGTTATCTTTCAGATTTGGGGGTGATTGTGAACTAACTGTAACTGAAATTATTCTTTTAGCTGACTCTCATAGTTACAGGGAGAGCAGGGACGGGGGAGCCTGGTGGGCTGCCGTCTATGGGGTCGCACAGAGTCGTACGCGACTGAAGCGACTTAGCAGCAGCAGCAGCATAGTTACAGGGTAGTACAGTGGGGATAAAGGGATGAAGCTTGGATTCACTGCAAATACACATTTAATTCTGGGGGGAAAAAAATTCCTGTCTCTTTCGTCAGCCGCATCATAGCATATATCTACTATGCTTGACACCAAAGCATCTACATTTTTTGAGTTTGAGAAAACACTTTTTTTTTTTAACAGCTGCTGATGACAAACAACTGTAGATCAGTCTTGATTGACGTTTTGTTTGCTTTTTAAGATTTAATTAGCATTTGTAAAATTTGGGAGAGTTAAACTTAATCATGAGAAAATGAGGTAATGAAGGCTGAGTGCAGTTTCCAGATAATTGTCTGTGGCTTCCGGGTAAATATAGAAGGAAAGGGAGACTTGGTGGGGGGGATTAGTAATAACTGGAGTATTTACCTTCAAGGCTGGAGCTGGTTATAAAATTGGTTGCATGAATACTAAATTGGAGGTATTCATTATTAAATCCAACAAAATAGGCAAAACAAAATCCAAAAAATAGGTAAAACAAAATCCAAAAAAAGGCACTGGAGCAACTGAAGAACATTTTGAAAATGAAGTGGTTGAAACTTCCATGCAGACTAACTGGGTGCCATTTTCTTAAATTTAAGGCTTGTTTAAAATGAACTCCACATTTTCAGAAAGATAATGCAAAATGTTAACCAACGCACTATTAACCCCGTTTGTGCTGTAATCCCCTTTGTACATTTATTAATATGAAGATCAAATGCATTGATCTTGAATGCAACTAAGAAAAACTCTTGAATGCAACTAAGAAAAAATTTTAAACACAACTTCCAGCCTGTATAATCTAAATATCTAAAATTAAGAAGGTAAAATCAACTCAAGAGTTGGAAATTGCTTTCCAGACGTTTAACAGCCTAGAATCAAAGGTAACATAAATATCTTTTTGGCTTTGTGGTCTCGACCACGGTTATAATCATGGTTTGTTTATTTATGTTAATGGTGTACATCTTTGCAGGGCAGCAGAGAGTTCCTGATTAAATGCTTTCAGGGTGAATTTGGAAGGTCACAAGAGGGCAGGATGAAAGTGCAACAAATACCTCTCCAGCAGGGAGATGGGTATCCTACCTGGACAGGCGAAGTTCTCTTCCAACCATGAAAGTCAAAGTGTTAATAGATCAGTTGTGTCTGACTCTTTGTGACTCCATGGACTGTAGCCCACCAGGCTCCTCTGTCCATGGAATTCTCCAGGCAAGAATACTGGAGTGGGTAGCCATTCCTTTCTCCAGGGGATCTTCTGGACCCATTGATGAAACTCAGGTCTCCTGCATTTCGGGCAGATTCTTTACCATCTGAGCCACCACCATGGTTCTTGTGAATTCCAGCCAAAAACAACTATCCTAGCAAAACTGTATGAACTCTTACTAATTATTCACTTAACAAACATTGGCTTAACACATATTACATGCCAGGCACTATTTGAGTGCTGGTGTTATAAGAAGGATGAAGACACAAGCCCGAGGAGCTTGCAGGCCAAAGATCTTCGGGGAGAGAGAGAATAGACAATCATGATGCAGTGTGTGTTCCAGTTATCACTTGCTGTGTAACAAGACAACCCCCCAAATCTAGTGGCTTCAGGCAACCGTTCCACGCCAATGGACTCTGTGGGTCAGGAATCTGAACAGGGGCCTGTGGTAACAGTTAGACTCTGCTCCAGGAGGTCTGGTTCTCAGTGGGAAGATTCCAGAGTTGGGGGCCGGAACCCTGAGGGTGTCATTCCTCACAGGTCTGGGCTGTTGGCCGGGATGTCAGCTGAGGTTGTTAATTGCACACTCTCTCTGTGTGGCCTGGGCGTCCTCATGGTGCGGCAGGCTCGAGGTAGCAGGATTTCCTAGCTGCCAGTGCCCGGCTTCCAAAGCAAGGGTCCTAGCTCAGGGCGACGTGCTCTGCTTTTTATGACCTGGCCTCGAGAGCCGACCCTTGCTGCCACCACGTCCTGTTGGTTACAAGCATGTTTGTGGCCCTCTGGGAATCGAGGGGCGGGGAATTCAATTCTGCCTCTCTGTGGGGCAACCACTTCCTTCCAGAGGAGCAGAAGCACAGCCGTCTTTAGAAGGCACGATCTGTTGCAGGATGGGAATTTTAAATGCCTGACCATCCTCCTGCAGAGAGTGGGACCTGATTCCTCTCACTCTAGGAGTGGGCAGGACTTAGTGACTCTTCTGGAAAACCGAGCCTGGAGAGCAGTCTGTGACTTCTAAGGCGAGACCGAGAAAGGTGCAGCCTGACTTCCCCCCTACCTCCCACTCCCTTGCTGGGGCAGCCCACCACTTCAGGGGAGGACCTTTAGGGGGCCCCAGGAGAGACCCCAAGAAGAGGAATGGAGGAACCCACCGAAGCACCAGCCCTGTGAGCAGCCACCTTGAAGTCAGATCCTCCACTCCAGTCAACTCTAAAAATATCTCTTTCTTTCTTTTTAAATTGAATTGTAATTTACAGTGCTGTGTTACTTTCAAGTGTGCAGCCAAGCGATTCACATATATATATATATATATATATATAAAATCTGGGAAAGATTGAAGGCGACAGGAGAAGTGGGGGCAGAGGGTGACATGGTTGGATGGCATCACTGATTCAGTGGACATGAATCTGAGCAAACTCCGGGAGGTAGTGACGGACAGGGAAGCCTGGGGTGCTGCAGTCCATGGGGTCGCAAAGAGCCGGACACGACTCAGTGACTGAACAACAACAGATTGTTGTTATACTCTTTTGCATTATAGGTTATTACAAGACACTGAGTGTAGTTCCATGTGCTATAGGTCATTGCTGTTTACTCATTTTATATTTAGTGGTGGATATATGTTCATCCCAACCTCCCAGTTTATCTCTCCATCCATCCCTCCCTCTCTTTCGGTAACATAAGTTTGTTTTCTATGGTGGGAGTCTGGTTCTGTCTTGTAAACAAGTTCACCTGTATCATTTGTTCTTAGATTCCGCACATCAGTAGTATCCTGTGATATTTGTCTTCATCTAGCTGACTTACTTGTCTTAGTATGATAATGTCTGGGTCCATCTGTTGCATGTCATTCTTTCATTCTAAATGGCATTTCATTCTTTTGCTATGGCTGAGTTATATTCCATTTCCTCTGTGTGTGTTGCGTGTATGTATATATATGTATCATATCTTCTGAAACCAGTTAGCTGTTGATGGGCATACCTCCCGAGAGTCTCCAGGCCAGAACTGTTTAGTCATGTCACTCCTGAATTCTTGACTCCAGAAATTGTCAGAGATAATAAATGTATATTGTTGTTTTCGAGGCATTAAGTTTTGGGACACTTGCTAGAAAGTTATAGATAACCATGCATCCAGAGCAAATATATGGCAGTGCGTACTGGGCATATATAGGAAAGCCACCTTGTCCCGGCTTCCCAGGCCGGGACAGCCTCCTGGAGGAGGAGACACATGAGATGCGCCTTCAAAGGCTCAGATGAATGGTGGGCTGAGGCATGTGTCCTTGTACCACTTAAGAACACTGGAAATAGGGCGTTAGCTATGGGTGAATGGTGACCGAAGTCTAACTGATTAGCTTTAAAATGGGGACTTCCCCTTGCACTCTTCAGAGACTTAGTAGAGCTAATGTATTTACAGAGCTGAGAGCAGGACCAGTTAGTTGGGGTGCGTTAATTCACCTACCCCTGCACCCCAGGGCAGCCTCAGCATCACCTGGAGCAGTTAAAACAGCAGGTTCACGCCACTCAGACCTCACGGTAACAGCATGGCTGGGTGCAGCCAATGCCTGTGGGATTTTGGAAAGCTCTGCTCCAGAAGCCAGAGGCTGGGTACCCGCTGGGGATTCCTCACACCTCATAGATGGGTAGGGCTTGTGATGGGGAATTCAGATAAGTAAGTAAGTAGGTAAGTGTTAATCGCTGAGTTGTACCCGATTCTTTGCAACCCCATGGACTGCAGCCCCCAGGCTCCTCTGTCCATGAGATTTTCCAGGCAAGGATACTGGAGTGGGTCGCCATTTCCTTCTCCAGGGGATCTTCCCAACCCAGGGATCGAAGCCGGTGTCCTGCACTGCAGGCAGAGTCTCTACTGACTGAGCTGCAAAGGAAGACTGGAATTCAGACGACAGCCTTGAAAACAGAGTGATAATACGAGACACGAGACCATCTTCCCTAGTCGTTACAAGGGACTTTCTTACCCCTGTCTTCTATTTTTAACCCAAAGGACTCTTTGAATGAGAAATAAGATGTTAAAAACAAACAAAAAAGTAAATTAGTTCCTGTACCTTCCTTTTCTTTTAGTACTTTGACATCTCCCTCAGGACCGTGGTGAGTGTTCATCTCATCCCGAGGAAAATTGTCCTTTTTCCTGAATGACTGCTTAACCTTCGCCTTATCTGATTAGGCGCAGAATTAAGTCTCCCTTGAAAAGCTTCCAGTCCCCACTTCCCTGCCAGCTCATTTTCCCTGGGAAGGACCTGGAAGATCAATGTGGCCAAGGAAGTGGAGCTGATCAATTGGACAAGACTTCCTTTGTAACACCACTGGGTGGATGATGACTTCCTTGCCCTGCGGTTATCTTGCAGCCGGCTAGAGGGCAGGATGCCTCTGCAGGCGGCTGCAATTCACCTCCCAGTCTCCAGAGGGGGCGGCGGGCCGGCTCAGCCTTGCCTGGGTCAGACCCCAAGCTGGGGTTCTTGCAGCTAGAGCGGTGACCCAAACAGTGACCGGGACCCACTATCCTGAAACCAGGTGGCAGAGGAGCTCCCTGTTGATGAGTTTGGGTGGATCAGGAAGTGAGGCCGTATAGAACAGGCTGGTTCTAGAAGAGTCATCCCAGGGGCTTCCTAGGTGGCGCTAGTGGTAGAGGGTTTGATCCCTGGGTTGGGAAGATCCCCAGGAGTAGGAAGCGGCAACCTGCTCCAGTATTCTTGCTGGAGAATTCCATGGACAGAGGAGCCTGGTGGGCTACAGTCCAGGGGGCCACAGAGTCGGACACGACTGAGCGACAGAGCAACGAGTTAATAAGAGTAGAAAGGTCTTAGAGACTAGAGCCAAGCGATGCCTACACTGAGTGGCCCAAGACAGGTCTTCATTTGAATGCAGAGCAGCAATTGCTCGTCCCTGATTCCTTACAGAGGGTGAAGAAGAGGCTCCCAGTGTGCCTGGTCAGAGTAAAGGACGAGGTTATAAATAAGAGGGAAGTGGCCCAGGTAGTTCCCTCCGAAGCATTCCTGAGCTTTCAGAAAATAAGCTTACTCTGCACCGTGACTTATGCCCACAGACACTTACTGTGTTTCTCCTTTTCCAGCCCAGCTGAGGGGAGGGTCCGGGCAGAGGTGGCCAGAGAGGACAGCTCTTCCCACAGGTCATGAGGGTGTTATTTCTGTCGTTCGGGGACGAGACTGCATGTTATTTAAGATAAAGCGCTCTGAATTTAACATAAAGCCCACACCGTTACTCACTGGCCTGTAAATCCTTTACTATCATGCTTGGCTCATAGGCTTTAACTTAAAACATTAATAACACTTATTGAATGCCTTGTAGGTGAACAGTAAATATTCCAGTGTTAACGGTCGTTAGCATTCTGCTATGGTGATTTTTTTCGTAGATGTGATGCACAATTTTGCGTTTCCCTCGCTGGAGTCGTTAGACTAGGACTGAATGGAAGATTGTCCTTCTTTCCTTGTGTCTTCCTTCAGTAGTTGCAGCGCATGGGCTTAGTTGCCCCACAGCCTGTGGGGTCTTAGTTCCCTAACCAGGGATCGATCCCACATCCCTTGCATTGGAAGGCAAATTCTTAACCACTGGACTGCCCGGAAGTCTTAAGAGGCATAAACTCTTGATGCAAGAATTCACACTGCAGTGGGCATAACACCAGGTGACATCACATGATGAATGTGGCCACCATTCTCTTGTCCATGGCTGATCACCATCATCAAGGGGCTGGTGGGCTAGCTGTATTAATCAGGTTCCCAAGAGGAACAGGATATGGTTATATACTCATACACACACCACATCTACAAAGTACCTTCACGGCCAGCAACCCTTAGGTTAGTGTTTGATGAAATAATTGCTATCTCCCGGCCCACTTACACCTAAAACTCCATTACCCCAGCCATGGCTGGAACCAACCCCTGCTTGGAACCTTTAACCCTGGCCTCTTTGACCCAGAGCTTTGAACAGTGAATGAGTTGTAGAGGTGGTGAGTATGACAAGAAGCTGAGTGTGATAAGAAGGTCCGTGGAGGAAATGGTACCCAAATGCCCACCCAAGATGTCTGCAGTCCTGAGGCCAAGTTTTTATAGGTTTCTGCAAGTCTGATGCAGTATTGAAACATATTATTTATGCAGAAGAGGCAAAGAGGTCAGTGAATGGCCTTTGTAATTGCTCTATAATTACTAAGCTAGAATCCTTTAAAACCCACATTGGTAGGCATGTCGTATCCACATGTTCTATACCAGGCCAGGGGAAGATGGTTAGAATACAGACAGTCTATTCTCAAGGTTTCTTACATCACGGATTGCGGAAACAAACCCTACAACTTCAGAGAATGAATCCGTATTAGCAATAATTCTGGTATAGATTGGTTGGAGGGTTTTCTAGGGTTTAAAATATAGAATCTTGGATAATATAAACAAGGTATTTTCCTCTCAGGGGCTTCCCTGGTGGCTCAGATGATGAGAATCCACCTGCAGAGCAGAAGACATGAGTTCAATCCCTGGGTGATGAAGATCCCCTAGAGAAGGGAATGGCAACCTACTCCAGTATTCTTGTCTGGTGAATTCCATGGACAGAGGAACCTGGCGGGCTACAGTCCGTGGAGTTGCAAAGTCGGACACAACTGAGCAACTGACACACACACAGTTTCCCCTTAACAGGCTACATTACCTTGTATTCAATGAAAACACGTACAAGTTGGAGGTCAATTTCTCTGTTGGTATTGACATTTACACACTGAGCTAAAATAAAGGGAAAAGAGTAACGATGCATAAAGTGTTCCTGGCACTCTCACGTGTTGGCTCAGAGCGACCATTGCAAATGAGGAAGACGGGCACAGGGAGGTCGAGCACGTGATCCGAAGACTCACAACCAGCAAGAAAGGAGCCAGGATTCAACCCAGACTCGGCAAGTCTGTATCCAAATCCAGCCCTAAAACTGTAGGCAAACCTGGCTTAACTTTCTCAGTGTTGGAGGCTATAAAGCAGGTTTCTCAGCCTCAGCACTAGTGCCATTGTGGGCTGGAAAGTTCTTTGTCGTGGGGTCTCTTCCGTGCTGTGTAGAATATTTAGTCCCATCCCTGGCTCCTACTGTCTGATGCCAAGAGCAGCCCTCCCCCAAGCTGCTGCTGCTAAGTCACTTCAGTCGTGTTTGCGACCCCATAGACGGCAGCCCACCAGGCTCCCCAGTCCCTGGGATTCTCCAGGCAAGAACCCTGGAGTGGGTTGCCATTTCCTTCTCCAATGCATGAAAGTGAAAAGTGAAAGTGAAGTCGCTTAGCCGTGTCCGACTCTTAGGACCCCATGGACTGCAGCCCACCAGGCTCCTCCGTCCACGGGATTTTCCAGGCAAGAATACTGGAGTGGGGTGCCATTGCCTTCTCCCTTCCCCCAAGAGGTGTCCATAAAAATGTCTCCAGACTTGCAATAAAGGTCCCAGGGATGGGGGAGGGGACACAGAACCACTCAGCTGAGAACCATGGTCCTGGAGGGAAAAATGATTTAAAGATTACAATTAGATATAAAAATAAGCAGTGTAAGTTAGAGGCTTTCATTATATTTTGGAAAGAATATATAAATCATTTTACCTATCCACTTTAAAAATTAAGAAGCACAAAACTTGGGAATTCCCTGACTCTCCAGTGGTTAGGACTCCACGCTTCTACTTCTGAGGGCATGGGTTCCATCCCTGGTCAGGGAACAAAGATCCTGCGTGCCAATAATAATAATAAAATGTAAAATAAATGAATTAAAAGGAAAAAAGAAAGATGCACAAAACTCTTCCATAAGCATGTCAGCAAGTACAATAGAAGTATACGCACATTCCCCGGTGGCTCAGACGGCAAAGCGCCCGCTCGCAATGCAGGAGACCCGGGTTCGATCCCTGGATCAGGAATATCCCCTGGAGAAGGCAGTGGCACCCCACTCCAGTACTCTTGCCTGGAAAATCCCATGGAGGGAGGAACCTGGTGGGCTACACTCCACAGGGTCGCAAAGAGTCCCACACAACTGAGTGACTTCACTTTCATTTTCTAAGGGAAAGATGTTCAAGTGTAAAAAGAGAGTGAAGAAAGAATGAATCTGGGACATTGAGGAAGAGCGGGGTAAAAGCAGAAGTGACAATTACATACACGACAAAAAGAGCAACTATTAAGCGAGAATGTACAAGTTGCTAGGTCTGAGCAGTTTGCGTAAACTGCGTGGTTTTTCCTTTCTGTGGACCATGAGGCCAAGACCATATTTCCGCCAATCAGCGGTGACGTGATCAGGACGTTACCTCTAGGGCTGAAGTAATTTCGTTCCCAGAACTCGAACGCCCGCACGCTTGACCGTCCTGGCCAGTGGCCTCTGCCGCGACCTCGCTGCGAGGAGGGGGCTGGGTCTGCAGCCTTCCTGTGGAGACTCTCCACTCTCCGCCCTCAGCCTTCCACGAGCTTCCATGCGATGACGGTTCTGCTCTGCCCCGGAGGCAGGAGGGGCACCAGCCTGGGGCTGACGGCCTGGCTCGGACCTTGGGTGCCTTGGGAGCTGGAGAAGGGAGCGAGTGCTGTGAAGGTTTCCCAAAGAGGGGCGGACTAGGCTTAGACTCTGAAAAGGTATACCGCGATTACATGGAGGGGACAATGTCAAGAATGAAGAGAAGCTTGTGCACTTCATCAGGAACCACCCAGGGTCTCCTGGAAGGCTAGATCCTTAACATCTCGGTGGTAAGGCAGGGATGGAGAGCGGGGTGGAGGGCAGGGCTCAGTGCTCTGACCCCTCTTTAAAAAAAAAAATCTCATCAGCACATTAAACGTTCTGAGAAGTCCAGAGGTGGAGAGATGGGTTGGTCTTGTTTTTTCCAAAAGACCAATATCCCACAACACTCGTGTGGTTGTGTCAGTGGCTCATTCGTGTCCGACTCTTTGCGACCCCATGGACTGTACCCCCCAGGCTCCTCTGTCCATGGGATTCTCCAGGCAAGAACACTGGAGTGGGTTACCATGCCCTTCTCTAGGAGATCTTCCTGAACCAGGGGTTGAACCCAGGTCTCCTGTATTGCAGGCTGATTCTTTACCATCTGAACACTTGTTAGCATCACTTCAATAGCTTGTTACTGAATTGGGGTTCTGTGGAACAGAGTTTGGGAAGGTGGTTTAGGGGGTTGTAAAGTTTGCGTCTATTTGACCAGCTTGGACTTATTGCCCTTCCCAGCTCTGATGCTTTCCTCACTCCCATTTAGAGTCACACAGATTCCTCTACAATTTTCCAGTTCCCACCAGTGCACACCACTGCCTGCTTTTCTGTCCTGTCTCCTCCGATCGTCTACAAATTCTACAAGAGCAGAGATTTCCTTCTCTTGATCACTGAGTTCCCAGTGCCTTGGACAGTGCTGGCCACCAGCGAGTGCCCCCCGAGGATCTGTCCAGATGTAACTCTCCCAGGCATCCCATTGCTGCTCAGTCTTCCACACTTTCTTCTCTTTGCTTCTAGGATTAAACGCATCACATTGAACTGTGACCCCTCTGTCCAGCCTTCACCCTGACCCTGTGGCTTCCGACCTGTTTGAGGGCCGAGGTGGCCCCACTCCTCGCTGAGTTACCCGATCACATGTTACCCATATGATTTCTCTGTTGCATTTGGCGCTGACTGCCTCCTTTCTTCCTAAAACATTTTCTCGTAGTTTCAAGACCCTTTCTCTTGATTTTCTCCAGCCTCCCAGACTCTCCAGTTCCTGAATTTTTCTCACCATTACTTTAAATGTTGGTAAAAGTTGAACACTCAGGGTTCAATATGTAACTTCCCATGTTCCCAACCGCTGCGTTGATTGAGCCCCGTGATTCAGGGAAGAGGTCAGCCTGATCTTTCTCTTTTGTGGTATCCATAAGGTCCATCAAGTCTCGTTTGTCCTAAACTGACATCTTCAAGACTTCTAGAATATCAAGACGTACAGCAACATAGGAATCATGAAACCTGTGAGACTGAGATGCTCGGGTCACTGAGAAGAGTCTGGGAGCTTTAACAAGGTCAGAATGCTTCGGAAAAAAATAAGATCAAAGCGGACCTGGAGAACGTCCACATTTAAGACTGGCTTTAAAACGCCTCAGCCTGGGGAGTTGATCTGCCCAATGGCCACCGCATCTGCCAGAGAGACTTAGGATAAAAATAGCACGTGTCGCACGAGCCCCGGGGAGTGTTAAGCTGCCCTGTGTAGAGTTTCTACGCGTGTAGTTTTAGATCTGAGATAAGGGATGGCTTTCCTAGAATTCTTCCCCTTTTAGAGTAGTTGAGGATGAGTGGTGTCCGGCACGACTTCATGCCTCAGATAGCCGCTGCAAGGCTTCTTTTCTCCTTCTGTGTCTCGACTCCTCGATGAGGTCTGCTGAGTATGCTTTTACTGCATACACCGTGGACATGCTGAGGGACATTAAATGCCTTCTGGGAACCTACTTGGGGCTTTTAAAGATAACTGGCTGCTGCATCAGCTGCTGATTCTAAGGATGAGGAAATCCCTTGGTGGCGTTATTCGTTGGATGACTATTCGTTGCAGGACACACCGCACTATGAACATTCACTTAAAATATGTCTATAATCCTAAGACATATATATATAGCATCCAGAAAGACAGTACTGATGATGCTACTTGCAGGGCAGCAAAGGAGACAGAGACATTTCGGACACAGTGGGGGAAGGAGATGGTGGGATGCCATGAGAGAGTAGCATTGAAACATTATACGTAACTGTATGTAAAATAGATAACCAGTGGGAATTCAAAGCCAGTGCTCTGGGACAACCTTGAGGGGTGGGATGGGAAGGAAGGTGGGTGGGGGTGCTCAAGAGGGATGGGACATATGTATACCTAATGCTGACTCATGTTGATGTTTGGCAAAAACCATCACAAAATTGTAATTATTCTCTAATTAAAAAAAAGATTAAAAAATGTCTATAATCAGACAGAGGCGGGCTATAGTCCATGGGATCTCATAGAGTCGGACATGACTGAGCAACTACCACACACGTATTTTTCCCTTAACAGGCTGCGTAACCTCGTATTCAATTGAAAACATGTACAGTTCTAGGTCAGTTTCTCTGTTGGTGTTGACATTTACAGAGGAGCCTGGCGGACGGCAGTGCATGTGGTTGCAAGGAGCCGGATATGACTTAGGGCTGAACAACAGCAACAATAATCCAATTTGTTTTCCAGTCCAATTGTTATCCTGCCATGCTTATCTCTGAATAATTGCTTTTCCCCTGTTATTTGGGAAGACTGCCATTGGAAAGGGAAAGCGAGAACCTCCTTCTGAAAATTGTAGCCAATTTCTTGTCTTGGGTTACCCTTCAATTTGATTTTAAGTTCAATGAGACATTTGCTTCAAATTCTGAATGTTTTTGAAGTGGTTAAATAAAATTGTGTTTTTTTTTTTTTTTTTAAGAAAACACTATATGGAATTTTAGATAATAAGTTTGGACTTGGATAAAGTTGAGAGCTCCAAGAGGGCCCTAAAGAACAGCACCCTTCTCAGTTATTTGTCTGAACAATTCGAGAAATTAAGCACAGGCTTGGAGGATGGATGGAAGACAGACTATTTTCTTGATGGATGATAGAGCCTATCTTGGAAGTTACAACTGCATGTGAAGTTACTTAAATAGACTGAACCCTCAAATTGGGCAGATGTGCCCAGAGAGGCACAGGGCAGCCTCCTAGGGTCCACGAGGGAGGGGCAGAGTGCTCACCTGAGGAGGACGGGCAGAGCCAAGCCAGGAATGTCCGTTTAACCTTCCCAGACTCGCTAGTCCTGTAAGGTACACTTCCTACTGGGGCAGGTGAGTAAAGGCGTGCTGGGAGGGCAGGCATCCCCCTAGAGAAAGATCTCTACTTGTTCACCAAACCAGAAGTACGGAGAGGTGCCCACAGCTGAAAGGTTGATGTATCAGACCATCTCTGGAAAGTATTTCAGGGTAACTACTTAGAAGATGGTAAGACTTTACATATTCTAAACTGATTTAAAATACCCATGGAAAATGACTTAAAATACTGATTCCAGTGACTTTTCCTGCGGCTCCAGTGGTCAGGACTCCACGCTTCCACTACAGGGACAGTGGGTTCCATCTCTGGTCAGGGAACTTAAGATCCTGCATGCCACACAGTACAGCCAGAAAAAAAAAAAAGATGTATTCCGAAAGAAGGCAAGAAGGAGAAAGTGTGGGTCGCCTAGCGTGCACGAGATTGGACAGTGACTATACATCCAGGAAGGGGAACAATTCCTGCTGTCATACACTGTACAGTTCTGTTCAGAAAGGGGGTGGGGAGGTGTGAGTTAAGAGTCGAAAGCACCATTTCTGTCTTCAAGATTGAAAGAAAAACAATTAAACAATTTGTCAAAGATCATTGCCTAGAAAAAGTAGAGTCATTAATCAGACTGCCTTGACTCCAGAGTTTGCACGAGCGGAGGCCATGGTGACCTCCCTGTATTTTATGCCCACACTACCTGTCTGTTCTGCAACTTTATGTTTACCAGCTGGACGGGTGACGATGCCATCTCTCAGCTCATAGAATCTATGTCTGACAAAATCTTTGTTACTGATGTTTTAAATGTCAATCTACAGAAGTCAAATGGCGGCAATTTAGCCTTGACTGTGTTCTTAACTACTCAAGTCAATGTCTCCAGGACCATGACAGGTGGAGAAAAAAAAAATACACATCTATTCTTGTCTGACTGTAGCTTCATCAACTATCAGGACTTCTGGAAGTGGAAAATCCCTTCACTTTTATCTAAATGTGTGGTTCATTTTCTTTCTGTTGCTTGGCATCCTTGTCTGCAAATGTTGTCACTATGCCCATAATAAGCACTTAGTCAGTGGGTCACTATATTTGGAATCCAGTTGCCAGCCTTCTTAGTATTATATTCTTAAAGGGTTCAGAAACCAGTGGACTGATGCTGGAGAGATGTGAACACACAAGAGTGGCAGTGAATCTGTTCGTGGAAATCTGGTCTGGGGAACTGTTCTCGAGGTTTATTTGTCCAGAACAAAGAACAAACTGTATTTTGTTTGTTATCCTTAAAGAACCCGCCTGCCAATGCAGGAGACATAAGAGATGCGGGTTTGAACCCTGGGTCGGGAAGGTTTCCTGGAGAAGGAAATGGCAACCCACTCCAGTATTCAGATCAGATCAGATCAGATCAGTCGCTCAGTCGTGTCTGACTCTTTGCGACCGCATGAATTGCAGCACGCCAGGCCTCCCTGTCCATCACCAACTCCCGGAGTTCACTGAGACTCATGTCCATCGAGTCAGTGATGCCATCCAGCCATCTCATCCTCTGTATTACTGCCTGGGAAATCCCATGGACAGAGGAGCCCAGTGGGCTACAGTCCATGGGATCGCAGAGTCAGACACGACTGAAGGGACTTAGCAGGCACGTAGTCTGTTGGCCAAGTGGACTTAATTATGACCCAAGGGCCAAAGCCATTGGCTTTTCTAATGATTTCCTTCTGACCGTCTTTCCTCTAGAGCAGGTATTTCATTCCGCTTCCCTTCAGACCTGCTGGGGCCTGGCACACTGCTCATCTTCTTTTACTGTCCCTGTGACTGGAGAGTGAGTTGGTGTTCAGAGGCTGAGGTGGAGCTGGGATCTTTCTACTTCTTTGATCACGATCTTATGACCTAAGAATCTGATAGCACTTCATTTTGTTTTCGTCTGGGTGAAAGGCCTGTCGCTCCTGTATTGATCTGTCATAGGTAATTGAAACTAGCTGAAACTCTGGCAAAGACAGAAACAGAAAGCAAAATTTTGTGTTTTCTGTTACATTTTTTTTGGGGGGGAGGAAATATAAAAGATCAACTCACATTGTGTTTTCTTAAAACTAATATACTTTATTATTTTTTTACCAGCAGTTTTTAGTTTCCAGGAGAATTGTGCAAAAGTACAGTTTCCATATACTGCCTGCCCCTTGCTCCAACGCACAGATACACACACTCACATACACAGTTTCCCCTAGCTTATTATCTTTCATTGATGTGATTCCTTTTTTACACCTGACGAACCTGTGTCGATACACTGAGATTCCTAAAGTCCATAATGTTCCTTAGGGGTCTTTGTGTCATACTGCCTGTGGGTCTCAATAAAATCATGTTGCTGTTCATTTGCTAGGTCATATCTGACTCTTTGCGACCCCGTGGACTGCGGCACACCAGGCTTCCCTGTCCTTTACTCTCTCCCGGAGTCACCCTCCAGAGGCTGTTCATGATAACATCATAGCAATATGATAGTGATGCCATGATCGCATGGTGGTGTCACATACCCACCTGGCGGTGTCAGACGGGCTCGTTGCCTGCCCTCACATGCTCTGTCTTCCACCTGCTCACCTTGCCTTCCCAACCCCCAGCACCCGGCACTTTCCAGACACACGGCCACAGACAAGATGCAGCCCGTTGAAGAGCCACCTTGCTGAGGTCACCCTGTTTTTAAAATTTTTGTATTTCATAGAATCTAAGATATTGTTAATTGTAAGGTACCTCCTTATTTTATATACTTCTTAAGAAGAAGACATTAAACTAGGTACATCATGGGCGCCCTTGATCTCAGGCATACTAGAGTGAGAACAGTAGAATTAATAAGATGCTACCCAGAGTGCAGGGCCTGCACAAAGACAGTGCTTTATTGAAACTAAAATAAATATTTGAAAAAACTGCACCATGATTCCAGTTTGGCCTCTTTGGGGTGTCAGTGAGGGCTTTGTAGGGGAGTTGGTGGGGGTGATGCAGAAAGTAAAGCAGCAGGAAGTTGAGGGACAGTGTGAGTCTGGGCCCCTCCCCCGGACAGCCTGGGTCCTGGGGGTACACAAGCCAGAGAGAAATCTTCAGTCTCTCGGTGGCCCTGGCCGGGTTACGAGACCTTTCTGAGCCTCAGTCTCTGCGTCTGTATGAGGTAAAGCTAACCCTGCCGGCTGACTCTGGGGCCAGAGGAATAGTGGTTTGTGTGTGACAGGCTCACTGCCTGCATGCAGTTCGGGCTCAGTAGGGAACTCTAGCCCTTCCTCCCTCCATCCTTGGCTTCTCCACCTTTACTTCTCCTCCATCTCCTGTATGTCCTTCCACTGTCCCCCCGGTAAAGAATCAGCCTGCAGTGCAGGAGACCCAGGTTCGATCCCTGGATGGGGAAGACTCCCCCGGAGGAGGGCACGCATTGTTGTCTGGAAAATTCCACAGACAGAGGAGCCTGGTGGGCTACAGTCCATGGGGTTGCAAAGAGTCGGACACGACTGAGCAGCTAATACACACACACACACACGCTGTCTCCCCAGCAGTCAGCCTGGGCTGGGTCACCTCACCTTCTTTCTCACTGCCTTGCAAGCCCTCTGGGTGCTGGAGATTTTGCATCAGCCTTGGACTCAGCCGGAATTCACGACAGCTGGATGGGGATTACCTAGGGCAGTTCACAGATGGCAGAGCCTCGTAATTCTTAGCCTTGGTCTTCCCAGGGCTGCCAAGCAATTAGGGTTTAGTAGCTGGTTGTGGAGCCCACCCACTGGCTTCAGGACTTGATTAGATAAAGCTCAGACAAGCCCCAGGGAAAAGATTTGTCAGGGACCTTTGCGAATGAGATTGAGATATAATTGAAGTACAGGTTTATTGTTTGAAAGTTGCCAAGATTCTCAGAACACGAGTCCTGCATATTCATGAGGCCAGCAGGGTGACAGAACCCTGCCATCCACTGGGGAATTCCAGGTGGCAGCCCCCGAGCGTGGTGGTCCTGCTCCCCCAAATCTGCGTGACCTTGGGGAAGCCATGTGCGTTCCATTTTGTCATCTGTGAAATGGGGAATAAATGTGCATCTAGTCTGTCTCAGCAGATGGCCATTCGGGGTGCTTGAGGTGGTGCTGGCAGGAGCCCCATGGGGCCGTGGGTGCCAGTCAACCCTGACCATTCGTTTCCAGCTCGTTCCTAGAGCCACATCAGTGCTTGTTGCCATGGTTACTGCTAGCTTGATAAGGACTCCGACTGCCAGATTTAGCCAATAAAAATTCAGGACTCCCCGTTAAATTTGAATATCAGATAAACATCGAATAATTGTTATGAGTATCTCCCAGACATGTTACGGTGGATAGGTTAGTACATCTTTCATCTGGTATTTCAGGAGATGTACGTATGCTAAAGAATCATTTGTAGCTTATCTGATATTCAAATTTCACTGGGCACTTTGCATTCTGTCTGGTAACCTTAACAGGGACAGAATATTACCTTGCTGAAAGCGCAAGAAGTTTTGTATGAAATAACTGATGTTAGGATCGGTCCAGAGCTCTCTGGTGGTCTCATTTATCACAAGTCAGAGAAGAGCAAACAATCTATATGTTACTCTCAGCAATTAAAAGCGACTCTGACAGGGTTTTCCTGGTGGTGCAGTGGGATCCGCCTGGCAATGCAGGAGACACAGCTTCGATCCCTGGCTTGGGAAAATTCCACATGCCGAGGAACAGCTGAGTGCGACTGCCACAGCTACCGAGCCCATGCACTCTAAAGCCCATGCACTCTAAAGCCCGTGCACTCTAAAGCCCGTGCACTCTAAAGCCCGTGCACTCTAAAGCCTGTGCACCGCAACTGGAGAGGAGCCCCCGGTTGTCACAGCTAGAGAAAACCCAGTGAAGACCCAGCACAGCCAAAACTGAATGAAGCAGATGACCAGTTGAAAATAAGTTACTCTGACAGAGAAATCATTTCTGCATTAGAAAAGACAAAACCAAGAACCCGTGGCCTCCTAGGCTGAGAAAAGGAAATGATTTCTTGTGAAGAAAACCTTTTTTTAATAAATAATTGCAGTGTAGTTTCTGCCTCACATTTCTGGCCCTAAAATTTAGTTTGGGAATTGTGTACATTTCAGCATCTCCATTTTTTATAATCCTTTCAGCAATCACAGTATATGTATTTCTCTCAGTAATGAATCTCATGTATGAATGGAAGGCTCACTATATTTTGATGAGGGAAGATGAGAGGAAACATTAAAAGGATGACAATTTCTAGTAGATACTTATCTTCAGTAGATTTTACACTTTAAGTGTTCCTAAAGAGATTAATAACTTCTTAATGTTGCTTAAATTTTTTTAAATTCTTTTTCATGGCTGAGTAATAGTCCATTGCATGTATGCACCACATCTTCTTCATGTATCATTGCCCCATTCCTCTGCTGATGGACATTTAGTTGCTCCCATGTCCTGGCTATTGTAAATAGCACTGCAGTGAACACTGGGGTTCGTGTGTCTTTTTGAATTATGGTTTTCTCCAGATTTATGCCCAGGAGTGGGATTAAATGGGCCCAAGGACTCTGCCACACTTAACGGATTTTTGACATGACCTGGATCCTTGTGAATTTTCTCTGAGCTGCACGTTATGCCATCAGCAGCTGTGAAATGATGGAAATCCGTGGATATTTATCTGTGCAAGCCCTGTTCTGTGTGCTGCAGGCAGCAGGCCAACAAAGTGGATGAGACAAACCCTCCCTGAGGGACTGCATGGTCCACGTGGAAGGAGAACCAACCCAGACCCAACAGAACCAGATTCGTGGGAAGGAACATGAGATCCAAGGGAGGAAGCTCATTACCACTGCTGCCTGTAGTTCCTTTTCAAACGCTTCTGTTCAGTCGCTCAGTCACATGTGACTCCCTGGACAGCAGCACGCCAGGCCTCTCTGTCCTTCACTATCTCCCAGAGCTTGCTTAAACTCCTACCCACTGAGTCGGTGATGCCATCCAACCATCTCATTCTCTGTCACCTCCTTCTCCTTTTGCCTTCAATCTTTCCCAGCATCAGGGTCTTTTCCAGTGAGTCAGTTCTTTACATCAGTTCTTGGCCAAAGTATTGGAGTTTCAGCTTCAGCATCAGTCCTTCCAGTGAATATTCAGGGTTGATTTCCTTGAAGATTGCCTGGTTTGATCTCCTTGTAGTCAAGGGTCTTCAAGAGTCTTCTCCAGCCCCACTGTATGAAAGCATCAGCTCTTCGGTGCTCAGCCTTTAGTCTAACATTAGTCTTTTTAAAAACTATTTATTTTTCTGTGGCTGCATCAGGGGAGGGTGGTCTTAGCTACGACGCGAGGGGTCTGGTTGAGGTGCTCCGGTTCAGTGCTCGCAGCACATAGGCTTAGCTGTTCTGTGGCATGTGGGGTCTTAGTTCCCTCCCAAGGGATCAAACCCACATCCCCTGCCTCGAAAGGTAGATTCTTAATCACTGGACCATCAGGGAGGTCCCAAGCGTTAGTCTTATTCAATGTTGATAACAGTTTTGTGAGTGTTTTCACATCAAAACTTCAGTTTTTTCACATCTAAAACTGAAGCCTAGAGAGCTTCAGTAATATGCCCATGTCAGGGGGTGGTGGTTAGTAAATGACAGAGCGGGAATTCAGATCAGGTCTGCCTGACTTTAGAGGAGCATTGACACAGTGTCCCTAAGGGGGATTTAGAAGAGAGACAGATTACTTCTCATAGAAGGTGGGGGTGGTCTCAAGTTCATGGACAATATCTCATCTGAGCTGAAGCTTGGAACTCGGAGAAGGTTTGGGGATGCTATGGAAGGGAAAGGCTTTTCTGGCCAAGAGAACAACTTGGACAAGAGGCCAAGGGTAGGTATGGTGAGTTCTAGGTGGTTCAAGGAACAGTGTGCAGTTCAACTTGGCCTTAACTCAAGGGATGCAGAAGAAAGAGGGTGGGCCCAGCAGTAAAGGCTGGTGAAGAAGTCTCACTTCCTCTGTGGATGGTGAGGACTCAGTGAGGGTGTTAAGCTGGCGTTGGGCACAGGCTAGATGAGATCCATGGGGTTTTTCCAGACAAGAATACTGGAGTGGGTTGCCATACCCTGCTCCCAGGGGTCGAAGCCTGGTCTCCTGCATTGCAGACAGATTCTTTACCATCTGAGCCACCAGGGAAGCCAGGACCAAATCCTGCACAGAAACAGGCATGTCCCCAGGGCTGGGAGGATGCAATGGAGATGCAGTGTGGTCCGGGGCTGGGAGGACGTGATGGAGATGCAGTGTGGTCTGGGGCTGGGAGGACGTGATGGAGATGAAGTGTGGTCCTGGGCTGGGAGGACATGATGAGATGCCGTGTGGTCCAGGGCTGGGATGATGCGATGGAGATGAGGTGTGGTCCAGGGCTGGGAGGATGCGATGGAGATGAGGTGTGGTCCAGGGTTGGGAGGACATGATGGAGATGTGGTGTGGTCCAGGGCTGGGAGGATGTGATGGAGATGCTATGTGGTCCGGGGCTGGGAGGACGCGATGGAGATGCTGTGGGGTCCGGGGCTGGGAGGATGCGATGGAGATGCCGTGTGGTCCGGGGCTGGGAGGACATGATGGAGATGCTGTGTGGTCCGGGGCTGGGAGGTCGTGATGGAGATACGGTGTGGTTCAGGGCTGGGAGGACGCGATGGAGATGCTGTGGGGTCCGGGGCTGGGAGGATGCGATGGAGATGCCGTGTGGTCCGGGGCTGGGAGGACATGATGGAGATGCTGTGTGGTCCGGGGCTGGGAGGTCATGATGGAGATACGGTGTGGTTCAGGGCTGGGAGGACGCGATGGAGATGCAGTGTGGTCCAGGGCTGGGAGGATGCAATGGAGATGCAGTGTGGTCCAGGGCTGGGAGGATGCGATGGAGATGCAGTGTGGTCCAGGGCTGGGAGGACGCGATGGAGATGCAGTGTGGTTCAGGGCTGGGAGGTTGTGATGGAGATGCCATGTGGCCCAGGAGAACTGGCTTCTGGTGTTGCCATCTCTATCAGAGATGTCCTGCAGGGCTTCCCAACCTTCCCCTCATCCTAAGGAGCTTTTGTAGATGTTGTTTTTCTAATCATCCTATGAAATGTTAGTAGCACAGATACACTGTGT
Organism: Bos indicus x Bos taurus; assembly: GCF_003369695.1. Lineage (NCBI taxonomy): Eukaryota > Metazoa > Chordata > Mammalia > Artiodactyla > Bovidae > Bos > Bos indicus x Bos taurus. Next base: position 97,155,202 of record NC_040084.1, on the reverse strand, counting down.
ATCTGTTTATGGGCTTCGTGCCTTAGCATCGTTTAGTGACCTGGGCATTTAAGTGGGAAAAGCAGTGCCCGGGTGACTGGGGTGTGGATGGAAATGTTGCAGGTACAACTGGGCCCCCAGTTTGGTGTCATGGAAAGAAAGTACTGAAATCTGGTTATGGCACAAAGGTATATGCTGGGGAATTAACTAGAAATAGTTCCAAATAAGGGGCATCCCAAGTGGCTCTAGTGGTAAAGAACCTGCCTGCCAAAGCAGGAGATGTAAGAGATGTGGGTTTGATCCCTGGGTCGGGAAGATCCCCTGGAGTAGGGTTTAACAACTCACTCCAGTATTCTTCCCTGGAGAATTCCATGGACAGAGGAGCCTGGTGGGTTACAGTCCATGGGGTTGCAAAGTCAGACACGACTGAAGCGACTTGGCACACAGCACAGTTCAAACTGAAATATAAGTAAGTCTGCGACAGGGAGCAGCCTCACATCACACCCCAGAAACTTCTTCCATTCTGCATTTGGGAAAATCCTGTGGCTGAGAGGTTTCATTTTTAACCTCCATTATTATCAGCCAAATTATTAAAAAAAAATTATAAGTGGATAATTATATACACTTAGTTTATAGATTACATATAAATTATGTATGTGATTGTGTAATTATTAAGATTGGATGAAGTTAATTATAAAAATACCATTTTCCTCAATCTTGATGACATCTCCCCATATCCCCGACATGGGGGGTTCTAGAGGCTGCTGGTATGTTTGAACAGTGAACTCTAAACAACAGTCTGGATTTCGAGGTCTTTTCTGCAGGAACTTTGCCTCCCTGTCTTATTAGTGTTCTCGACACTGCTTCCAGAAAGGGCTGCAGAGAGAAGTGAAATGTCAATCATGGCAGGCGCAAGTGGGCACACGGGGAGAGGTTTGGTGGGAAAGGAGGGAGTCCCCCACAATCACCTGGGCTTGCAGAAGGGGTCGGCTGTGGGTTTGGAGGATTGCTGGGGTTCCTGGGTGCATGTGGATCCTTAGGATCCGGCACAGTAGGAGCCGGGTCTTACAGCTGCGCAGCATCTGGACTTGGACGACCAACATCAGGGCTGAAGGCAGGGATGTCACCTGCTGTTTATTTTTCCTGGCTGTTCCCTCTGTCCCTTCATCATTTCTTTTGCCATCATTGCTGCATTTTCCCTGCTGGTCATAGCATTCAGGAGGAGCAAAACCCTCTTTCCAGGGCGGGCGAGTGTGAAATGCTGTCATCGCTTTAGTGCGTGTACCCTTCCTGGCAGCCTTGAGGTGGGCGTCTTCATCTCACAGAGAAGGGCTTCCCAAGGTCAGAGGTGCGAGCTTTCTCCTCTAAACTCTGACCTCTTCCCTCCCTCAACGCGCTTTCTCTCCCAGTCACCTGATACTCTGGCTTTAGTGTCCTCACGGACTCTCGTAAGTCTCCCTGTCTGGGTTCAAGGCCCAGCACGCTGGCCTCTGGGCACTGGAAACTGGCCCAGCTTCTGGGCCTCGGTGTTTCCATGTCCTCATCTGTGAAATGGATATAGTGATGTGTGCGCTGACTCAGGGGATGTTGGCTGTTACCATTTTCCTCCTTCTTTGCAAATATGAACCAGGTGCTTCTCCCCCGGCCGCACTCTCCTTTTTGTTCATCTACGACCTCTTTCCTATTTGTGATTGAGCTACGCAGCACAGATGTGTCCCTCAGTCGATGTATCCTTGCAGCCAGAGTCTGGCCCCCCTACCCCGATCCGCCTCTGAAATCCGAGGCGGCAGGTTGAGATTTTGCAGCCATGGTCACTTCCCCTCCCTCCCACCCCGCCCTGGCCATTACCTCGAAGAGCTCAGAGCCAGCCCCACCCGGCTCCACGCAGAGTTTGCCAAGCAGGTGGCAATGACTGGCCAGGACCAGGCGTGGCCCTGTGTCGCAGGATCCAGAGGTGCCCGAGCTCCCGGAAGATGCCTGTGTGGGCCTTCTCCTGCGTCTCTGGCCACCCTGCCCTCGGGACGTGGCCGCCAAAAAAATAATAATAATAATAAAGTGCAAAATTGAGCAAAGTGGACATTTTAAAATGGGACAGGAAGCTTCAAAATTGCTGTGTAATACTGAAGAAACCTCAGCTACACATCTTGTCTGTTACCAGTGTCTGACGGCCACCCCCCACACCGGGGGCCCTGTGGGCCCAGTCCACGCCTCTGGGGAGAATGGGGTGACCAGGGTGTCCCCTCCTTCCTACGAGGCCCAGGAATTAATAAATACACAGGCCGAGATTTCAGTGGGCAGAAGGACCATGATGATATTAAGTGTTGGCTCCTTTCAGGGCCGTGGGAGGGAGGAGGATGGAGGAGCCGATTCCGGTGATGAGGCCCTGGGCCAGCCGGCCACCCACTTGACCACGGATCTCACATCTGTGTGAGGCAGATTCTCCCTTCCTGTCTCCCCTGCATCCACTCCAGCTTCTGCTTTAAACAAATACTGACATTTCCGTTTATAGCTTTCCTTTTACATCTGGCTCAGTGGTAAAGAACCAGCTGCTAAGGCAGGAGACACAAGTTTGATCCCTGGGTCAGGAAGATCCCCGCCCCACCCCCTGCCCACCGCCCCAGAGGAAGAAGTGGCAACCCACTCCAGGGTTCTTGCCCAGGAAACCCCATGGACAGAGGAGCCTGGTGGGGTCCATGGGGTCACAAAGAGTCAGACTTAGCGACTGAGCACGCATATACCCTTCAATCCATAATTCTACTTGTTGGTATACCTATGTTGGAGAAATCCTTACACAATTTTCTAAAAAACATGCATTTTCAAGGATGTTTACTATAATATTTGTAACAATAAGAAACAGGGTTGGGGAGGGATCCTAATTGATGGTGGAATGGCTGAATAAATCATAATATGTCTGAAGCAGGAACTGCCATGCAGCTGGTTATCCCACGTGGAATTGCCCTTCTGGACTAGTTTTGACCTGAAAAATGGCAATTTCCTGAATTGAACAAAGGACGAGTTATCCCTGTGCCTCTGTTTCTTCATCTTTAAAATGGGGACAATCATATTTCCTCCCACAGGGTTCTACTCTGTGCCTGCTCAATTGTGTCCGACTCTTTGTGACCCCACGGACCGTAGCCCCACCAGGCTCCTCTGTCCATGGGATTCTCCAGGCAAGAACACTGGAGTGGGTGGCCATGCCCTCCTCCACGGGTTCTTCCTGACCCAGGGGTTGAACCTGCATTTCTTATATTGGCAGGCAGGTTCTTTACCACTAAACATGAGGATTTAATGCAATTGCATGTGGCCTTGGAACATGGCCCTGGAACATGGCCCAGCCCACATCCAGAGCCCAGTCCATAATTGCTGATACCTCTGTGTATCTATCTGTATTAACATGGAAATAACCCCCAATACAGAGAAGGCAATGGCACCCCACTCCAGTACTCTTGCCTGGAAAATCCCATGGACGGAGGAGCCTGGTGGGCTGCAGTCCATGGGGTCGCTGAGGGTCAGACACAACTGAGTGACTTCACTTTCACTTTTCACTTTCATGCATTGGAGAAGGAAACGGCAACCCACTCCAGTGTTCTTGCCTGGAGAATCCCAGGGACGGGGGAGCCTGATGGGCTGCCATCTATGGGGTCGCACAGAGTCGGACACGACTGAAGCGACTTAGCAGCAGCAGCAGCAACCCCAAATACACTGGAGAAAATAACTGCATGCATATGTTTACAAAGGTCAATACAGTTTGAACCCATTCAAGGGGGAAAAACTGTGCATGTGCACAAGTGCTTGTGTAACCCCCTAAGGACAGGCCTGGAAGGCCACCCCCAGGCTGTTTCTTGTGTTTAACCCTGAGGAAGGGAGCTGGATTGTGGTTGTTGGTGAGGAAGTGCCCAGCGTTCAACCAGAGAGGCGGAGCTGTTGGCAGATACCCGCCCCCTGGAAGGGAGTGGTCCTTAGTCACGTGTTGGGGCTGACCGGCCCTGGAGGGCTGTGGTCTGTGCAGCTCCTGCTGGAGCTGGAAGGCCTAGGGCCAGCCCTCGGGAAGGGGCGATGGATGTGGACGGAGGGGACTCAGAGGTCAGGCTCCCCCTCTGAGGCCAGACTGAGACCGCAGTGGGTTCTTACTGCACCTGGGGTGGGGCGGGGGCAGATGACGTGGGCGGTGTGGGGGCAGAAGCCAAGCCCCCCAGCAGGAGCAGACCCGGCTGGGCCAGGGAGTCAGGAGCCAAGGGGATGGAGAGGAAGGAGCCATTGCAGTGCGGCTGCCACTTCTCTCTGGGAGGTGAATCAGCACGTCAGCCACCACGTGTGTGACCTGTGGAGCCCACCCAGCCTCCTGAGACCTTCCCGAGTGGGCCTGTGAAGTGAGAGTGAAAGTCGCTCAGTTGTGTCCGACTGTTTGCGACCCCAGGGACTACACAGTCCGTGGAATCCTCCAGGCCAGAATACTGGAGTGGGTAGCCTTTCCCTTCTCCAGGGGATCTTCCCAACCCAGGGATCGAACCCAGGTGTCTCTCACATTGCAGGCGGCTTCTTTACCAGCTGAGCTACAACTGGAAACACACCAGAAAGGGGATTTGGATAGACATGCCTTAGGGCCCTCAAGGGGAATGGCGCAGTTTCCTCTAAATTCTTCTGGATTAATTGAATTATTGTTCATTATGACTATAAATACATTTCTTGTTAATTAAAAAAAAAATGAAACCCCTTAGGAGGAAAAAGGAAGACCTTTTATCCGGTGAGATTTCAGTGTTGAGTTGAGTAACTCCAGCCTGTTGAGGCGAGGTGGGGATCCTGGCCTCCCCTGGTCCCCACCTGGCCCAGCTGTCATCGCCTCTCCCTGGGCCTCTGCAGCCACCCCTCACGGGCCCCTCTGCTTCTCCTCTGCACCCGCTCGAGCCTGAATGCTCTTTTCAGAACGCAGATTCGGTGCTGCCGCGGCCTCTGTAAGAAATGCTCCGGTGACGCCTCACGGCCTCTGTGGTGCAACCATAAATCACGACCGCCCACCCTGGTGCGGAAGCCGCTGTGACTCTGTCCCCCTCTCCACTCCTTCCCGCTTCCCCTTGGTGGTCACAGAGCCATGCCTGCTGTCCAGGGGGCCGTGTGTGTAACAGTCACGGGAGCTGGCTGCTCACCATCCCGTGTGTGTGCAGAATCACTCTGGGCGCCTTGACCACAGAATCTGCTGTCATAGCCATCGCACCTCCAGCAGCTTTTCCTGTCTGGATTCACAAAGATGCTGAGGCTTCTGGGACGTTGCCAAACAGACCGGGAAGTCTTAAAGCCGTCGAGTGGTGCCCCTGGCACAGGATCCTGGCCCCCAGATCCATGCACAGCATCTGTCCCAGGCAGCACCTCTGCCCTCCCAGTCTCGCCGCCTCTTGGTATGAGGCTATCTGCTCCCTGGGTCACAGGCTCTGAGGCTGGGACCCCGGGAGCCACCCAGGCGTGTGGCCACACTTCCAGCCTCCTGGCATATTCTGCCTACACACGTCTGGCCACCAGACGGTGTTTGCTGGAAGCAGACATGTGCCCGCACCGTGCTGGGTCCTGGGGTGAAAGGCTGAGGTTAGGGTCTGTGCCTCGCGGGGCCTGTGGCCTGTAGGGGGGGCAGGGGGTCATCGCACCATGTCACAGGGTGCGATGAGTACCCTGGAAGGGACTGGGCAAGTGGAAGCAGACCCGGCCTGCCCTGGACTTGGAGCAGCAGGGCCCAGAGAGGCCTTCAGGAGGTGGCGGCCGGAGGCGTCCCGGGAGCCGTCCCACTTGACCTGGCGGCCTCTGGATGCGGCTCTGCCCTGGGATTGTCCACCCCCGTGAACGGTACCGGGATGGGTTGGACCCGTCCCCCTCCCTCCCCCGATGGCTCCCCCGGGCTTGCTGCCCCTGGAGGACAGCTGCCTGGGGGCTCGGCATTTTCTCAGCTCTAGGAACAGGCAGACTCTATGGTGTTCAGTAGGGGGTGTGTTCTGGTTTGTTTTCTGATGACACGGGTGGGCAGTGAAGCCTGGGTCTGCTGGGGGCCCAGCACGTGCTCTGCACAGAGAGCCTGTTGTATGTGACACCCATCGCTTCTCACAAAAGCCCCTGAGGCCACCCCTTCCAAGATTAGGAGGCTGGGGTGCCTCGGGGTTCACCTGTCCAAAGCCCCAGAGGGCTCGGGCTTAGAAACTAGACTGTAGTGCCTTCCAGAGAGTTCTGGCTCCAGCACCTCATTGCCGGTCTCCAGCCTCAAGGAGAGAGAGACTTCCAAGGGCAGCAAGTCCAGCCTTTTATTTGTGAGGCTTGGCTGGGCTTTGTGTGTGTGTGTGTGTGTGTGTGTGTGCATGCAGGGGTGCGTGTGTGGGCGTGCCTGTGTGCATGTGCTGGGGCAGGTGATGAGTGAGTGAGTGCCCGACATATACCTCTAAGTGGTGATAAAAAGGGGCATGTCCTTCACAGGGCTTCCCCAGTGGCTCAGTGGGTACAAGAATCCAGCTGCAATGCAGCAGACACAAGAGATGCAGGTTCAATCCCTGGGTTGGGAATATCCCCTGGAGGAGGAAATATCAACCCATTCTGGTATTCTTGATGAAAAATCCCATTGAGAGTGGAGTCTGTTCATGGGGTTCTCAAGGCAAGAATACTGAAATGGTTTTCTATTCCCTTCTCCAAGGAGATCCAACCAGTCCATCATCCTAAAGGAGATCAGTCCTGGGTGTTCATTGGAAGGATTGATGCTGAAGCTGATGCTCTAATGCTTTGGCCACCTGATGGAAAGAACTGACTCATTTGAAAAGACTCTGATGCTGGGAAAGATTGCAGGCGGAAGGAGAAGGGGACAACAGAGGATGAGATGGCTGGATGGCATCACCAACTCGATGGACACGAGTTTGAGTAAACTCTGGGAGTTGGTGATGGACCGGGAGGCCTGGCGTGCTGCAGTTCATGGGGTCGCAAAAAGTCGGACAGAACTGACCGACTGAACTGAACTGAACTGAGAGGAGCCTGGCAGGCTACGGTCCATGGGATCACAAAGAATGTGACACGACTTGGAGACTGAGCGTGCTCACAGAACCCTTTATTATAACAGTGTTCGCGTCACTATGAAAATGCTGGCAGTCAGCTGAGCGACTAAGCCATCCTTCCCAGAGGGCTCCCTCAGCCACCCACCTGCCCACCTGCTGAACACACTTAACTGTAGCATTCCAGTGCAAAGCTGCTCTTTAGCTGTACTTGGAATTGCCGAGGTTCCGCTGTTCTTCTGGACAATTTCTACCATAAAGGCTTGTCCTCAGGGCACCAGGTGGGGAGTTGGTCCCCTGATTTAGAGGTATCACTGAAGAAAAAAATGGCAAGTTGGTCATTATTGCCCGAAAAAGGACTTTTCCGTTTTCACAAGCTCTTTTAAAAATGTTTTTATAGTTTCATTGAGGCCCACGAGGGAATGACCCTAATTCATCCTGGCCCTTCAGGTGCTGCTATTTCCCCGCAGGGCTTCATCATTCCCGGTACATTCCAGCATCGTTCACGGGAGAGAAAAATTGGGTATTTAGTGTTCTTTGGATGGAGTGTATAAGTGTCCCAATTAGTCATTTCGTAGAACGTTAATAATTCTGTATCTCGCCTCCTGCTGCCCTTCAGAGCTCTGTAAACACCAGGGCATGGATTCAGGCTTTCAGATTTACTTTTCCCCAAGGTACTTAATCAAGGATTGCAAGTCATTTGCCTTCTCAAAGCTTCCTCTCCTCCCCTGGAGACTTGTGGAGTTTTCTCTTCTGTTTTTTCTTTTTTTCCTTCTCTTTCTAAACCCTGTCAAGGATTGGGATCTTGGCTGAAACCATCCTGCATTTGACCCCTCGAAGTTGCTTTCCCTTCCAGCTAGGAAGGCAGAGCCTTGCTGTGCCAACCTGTCCCGGGGGTCCAGAGCTCTGGTCGCAGAGGTGCATGAAATAAAGGCCTGTCTGTCTCTCTGTTCCAGAGCTGGTGATGCTGCTGGAGTGGTGGTCGGGTACGGAGTGTGTCATCTACACGGACCCCCGCGCCTACCCCAAGTACGGGAAGGAAAACGCCATTGTCGTTCTGAACCACAAGTTTGAAATCGACTTTCTCTGCGGCTGGAGCCTGGCTGAGCGCTTTGGGGTCTTAGGGGTAAGTCAGACCCGCACACCTCTTTTGTCCAACATCATAACTGGCCCTTTACTCTCAGTCGTTCAGCGCTTGCAGCAGCATTAATAGGCTTGTTGAAATGTTAACTGACTGCTTTTCCTTCTTGCTCAGAATCAAGATGAACATCTGCTGTGAGCAAGGATCATATTTATTCATCAGTGACGGTGTGCTGGGCATTTTACCAACAATTAATTTATTTAACCCTTGTGGAAACATTTGGGAGTCAGGAACCTGCCCTTATATAAACTCTACACTTCACTACCCTGCTCCAGATCACACAACTGTTAAGTCGATTTGAGTTTTATCTCGTCCACCTTCATATTCTTTTCCCTCCCTTTTATTTATTTCAATTTATTTATTTTTAATTGGGGGATAATTACAATATTATGTTGGTTTCTGCCGCACATCAGCATGAATCAGCCACGGGTACACATACATCTCCTCCCTCTTGAACCTCGCTCCCCAGCCTGGTATACAGAGTGAAGTAAGTCAGAAAGAGAAAAACGAATATGGTATATTAATGCATATATATGGAATCTAGAAAGATGGTATGGATGAACCTATTGCAGGGCAGGAATAGAGACGCAGAGAACAGACTTGTGGGCACAGTGGGGGAAGGAGAGGGGGGACGAATCGAGAGAGTAGCACTGAAGCATAGACATACCATACCCGAAATCGCCAGTGGGAATTTGCGGGAGACCGCAGGGAGCTCAGCCCCGGTGCCCTGCGACAGCTTCGTTTTTTTAATCTCTGTGCTCTGCTGGCTCCCTGAGTCACAGGCAGCATTCGCCTCCGAAATGTCCACCTTCATGGGCCTGAGAAAGCTGAATGCCAATGCCAGGGCGTGTGACCTTCAGCATTCTGAATGAATATGAAATCCTGCTTTTCTCCAACTCGTTTGGCCTCTTGCCTGCCTTAGGGACTGGGCCTCTCCACTGACTCCTATCATGGTGAGCGCAGTGAGGAGTGATGGTTGAGCTCCGAGCAGGTACCAGGCCCTCGGGCTCAGGTGTCCCTACAGGAAGGGTGGCAGATACTGCCCAGGGCTGGGAGAGGCTCACAGCAGAACTTGGGGGTCCCGTGTGGCACCTAGATCAGCCCCCGAAGACTCAGGGGGGCTGCGCACAGTGTGCTTGTTTTTGGTGGCCCGTGTAGACAGAACCACAGTGCGGAGAAGGCAGGAGTCTGAAGACCATGCAGAGTGGAGCAGACCAAGAATCAGATTCCCCAGGGACGGTCTCCGTGTGTCCAGTCCCTGGTGGCCTGTGGGTCCAGAGTGACTTTGGAACCTTGGGTCTTGTTGCTGTCTGCCTGCTGGAAAGACCCTTGGCTAACAGGTTCTCAGTAACCTTATTTATTTTTTAAATAAATATATATTTTTTTATATTTATTTTCTTTTCTTAAAAAAAATATTGGGCAAAAGGAGAGAGAAGGAAATATACTTGAAAACAGGTTCCAATAATGTCTCTGGGACAAATATTGGTTGTCATGCCATTAAACTAAAGTTGTTAGCAGTTTTTCAAGAGATGGAAACAGTTGAGTCTCTGCTGCTACCTGAAGACTTGTAGAAAACTGGATTGCCTGGGGCTGAGTGTGCTGAAGGGGCTTCCAGGAACGGACAGGCCTGCTCGCCAGCAGTTTTCTGTTTTCCTGTTTGTTCTGACATGATGTCTGTGCAGACCTGTGTGTGCGTGTGTGTGCACTTTGTTTTCAGGAACAAAACCAGAGATTCGAGTATCCACCTTTTTCTGCTGTGGAGGCCTCGGGCAGAGCTCTTAGCTGCATTTCTGTGGCTTTATTCTCTCTGAGAGGAGAGAAAAACCACCCTAACCCGAGCCCCATCATGAACACAGACCCTCCTCCCTCACAGGAGCGGGTCTGGGGTGTCCTCGCATCCTGACTGGAACTAGAGGTACAAGCCTTCAAGCGAGGCTTCCCAGGACACCCGTTCTTCAAGCGAAGTCTGGGGGCAGCTGTTGATTTTCTCGGCTTCCCAGGCGGCTTGGGTGTGTCCACGCTTAGGATGTGAGATGTGTAATTTGAGGCAACAGCAAGCTGTTGAACTTAGAGGTGCTTTCCCGTACCTGTGGTTCCCCTGGTGGCTTTATGACCTTGGGCTTCTCCTGTGCATATTTCGCTGGATTTGTGCTGCTTCCAATCCACATGGTATGATCATTGTTCACCATTTATTTCTTATACATAGATGGCCAGGGCCTCAGTTTGGGTAAAGAATGTGCCCCAGGATGGGAATTAGTAACTCTCGATTTCTGAGTTGCTTCTCTTTCCTCTTGGACGGTATTAAGAGGAAAAGCTGGGGAGTGGTGAGGGGTGGCTGGTGGTGGTGGGCGGTCCCCTCTGTGTCAGAAAATGACCAGGGCAACCCGGGGAGGGAACGTTTCTAGTCTTGTCTCCTCCCCCACCTCCAACTCCTTCTGAAGAGAGAAAACCCTCAGCACCTTCACAGGGTCGGGGATGGAGCAGGACTAAGGAAGCAGGAACACAGAGATGCTCAGGGAAACAGAATCAGCAGCCACAGGGAGGGGCGCCACACAGCGAAGAGGGTGGGCCCCACGGGGTGCTTGGAGGGGAAGTTACCCATGGAGAGCGGACCCGGGACTACAGGGGGCCCAGGATTGAGAAGAGGAGGCTTCTGTGGAGCGGTGACTATCAGCGCCCTTGAGCATTTTTCTAGCAGAGACTCTGAAATCCTGGTTTCCCCAGCAGAGTGATCGTCCAGCCCACGACATGGGGACCGCTCATCTCCAGCCCTGACTTCCTGAATGAATACCACTGCGATCGGATTGCGTTTCTCTCTTAGAAACCAAACAACTAAGGTTGCAAGCACGTTACACGAGCCTTGCCCCTCGGTCTGGAGACTGTTCAGGAGTTTTAGGAGTCCCACCCAGGGTTGGATAGGCAGGTCTCAGGACCTTGGCTGGGACGATGCAGTTTCCGTCCTCGCAGGAGCCCAGGCATCCCTGCTCTGGGGGCCGGCAGGTTGTCTGGATTCTTGCTGAGATGTTCTCTGGGGCCCTGGAGTTGGCGTCAGAAGTGGAGGATTGGGGGGAGGCAGCAAGTGACCACGTCTCCCCGCCGCCCAGCACTGGGGAAACAGCGGGTGCTGTGGCCACCATAGCTGTCTGCACAAATGCTGATGAAGCCACGTGCTGGCAGAGGCGCTGAGGGGATGAGACAGGATGCCCGTGAAGGTGGAAGTCGGCAGACTGTTCTCCCGCGGGGCAAGGACGGGGATGGGGGACGTTTTCTCTCCCAAGCAGGGAACAGTTACCATCCATTTGTGTCTCCCAGAGCAGCTGAGGTCTGCCTGGAGGGCGTGAGGCTGGAGGAGGAGCTGCCTGGCTCCTTTCCAAAGATGCCCATTCTCTCCTTCTACCCTGGAAAGGAACCAGGCAGCATCTCGTTATAGGGATGGTGCAGCGGTGCTTCTGTCTTAATTGACCTTCAGAAACACTGACCTGATTCTTCCCTTTTTTTTTAAAGTAACACATGATGTTGAGATCCTTCTGGAGTCTAAGAAGTTTGCATTTTAGAAGAGAAGGGACATAATAAGGAAGGTTCCTGATGAGGCATTTTTCATCTTCACACGTAACAGCCCAAGAGGAAGTGAGTTGAAATTGAAGTGAGTGAAATTCAAAGACATTCTTGCATGTGGCCTCAGTTGCTTCAGTCGTGTCTGACTCTTTGCGACCCTTTGGACTGTAGCCCACCAGGCTTCTCTGTCCATGGGATTCTTCAGGCAAGAATACTGGAGTGAGTTGCCATTTCCTCCTCCAGGGGATCTTTCCAACCCAGGGATCAAACCCACATCTCTTGCATCTTCTACACTGGCAGGCGGGTTCTTCACCAATAATGCCAACTGAGGAGTCCTGAAATTCTTGAGAGGAGAGTTAGTAAATGTGAAATTGGATTTGGGGAGAAAGCAATGGGATTCTTTTAAAAAAAGAGAAAAAAGGGGAGGCCTTCCAGTCTTTTATGACCTTTTCCCCCATTTGGTCATTCTAGGGTCCTGTCCCTGTGACTCTGGTTCCCTTAGAGCTGGAGGGCTGGCATGGGCCCTGGTCATGGTCTTTAAGGGATTCACTGACTTGTTCCGCCCTGAGTGAGTGTGGTGTGTGGATGGGCCAGGGTGTGCAATGCAAGAGTTATGACTTCTGAAGCTTCGGGTCTGTTTTATGTTTCTGCTGCAGTAAAAATATGCATCGGCTCCTTCACAGTGGCCCTGAAGGTTGCCTAAGATGGTGTTTGTCGGGTCTTTGAGCAGCTCCAGGGCCTGGGAAGCTCTCCGTAAAGGCAGCTGTTTGTGTCCATTTTTATCTGCTGGGGTCACTGTGGCTTGGCGGTTACCCCAGAGGCCAACTGGGATGTTGTGTTCGGGTCTTTAAAGAAGCCCTGGGTGTTAGTCATCTACAGCAGGTGACAAGCCCCGAATGTAGTGGCTCAAAACAAACGCAAAGTGTCACGGTTTGAGTGGCCCAAGATCCCGGCTCGAGTGGCCCAAGATCCCGGCTCAGCTCCGGGGGGGTCGTGGCGGGGTCCCTCCGGGGCTGGGTGGTGGTGACATCTGAAGGCTTGCTGTGCAGGGACCCGCGTCCAGGTTCGCCCCGTTTGTGGCCAGGGTGACCCTCCCGCCTGGGTCTCTGCTCAGGCACCTCTGATCCCCAGGGGAGCAATACGAGCTGGGTGGGAGAAAACACCCGAGTGAGGGAGAAGCCACAGCCTTCTTGTAACGCAAACTTTTGCCCGATAGGGGAGTCCATGAGCCCCGCTCCCCCCAGGAAGCAGGCGGGGCTGCAAGGAGGTGCCCAGAAGTACCCAGAGACAAGGATCAGGGGGGCCATCGTGGAGGCTGCCCGCCACCCCTTTCAGCCTCCAGCCTCGCGTTTCCATCTGTCGCTGTTGTCCGCCTCTTTTGTGACCCCATGGACTGCAGCCCGCCAGGCTCCTCTAACATGATCTATTACAGCTCCACCTGAAAATAGATTGAGTTCCTGTCACGTGTCTACGTGCAGGAGGAGCGGAAGGAGGAGAAGGGAACTCTGATTCCTAAGCAGCGGGCCCTCTCGAAGCTCCCCAGCGCCTTCCAGGCACGAGGATGCAGATGTCGATGAGGGCAACTGATGCGTCTTCCAGACGTTTACCCAACAAGCGGATTGCGTAGGTTTTCTGCGGAAGTCACTGTGCTGGGTAGGATGGCGGGTCAAGGATGCGTGGAAAGCTCTCAGTGACTTCAGATCATACAGAGAGGCAATGAGGTGTCACATAAGACCACGCGACACAGGCACTGAACCGTAATGCGGGGGATCGTGTCCACGTGGGGCGCCCTGTGCGTGTGTGATATTTGACCACTCAGCCATCTGGCGGCTTCAGGGGGTCATTCTGAGTGTCACCCCTTTGTCTGCCAGGAAACAGAGGTCCCGGGAGGAGCTGGGTCACGGTGGTACAGGTGAACTCTGAGGGGCGAGTTCGGGGGTAGCTCTGTTTACCAACCTGTGGGGAAGGACCTCAGTGTTTTAACAACTGGAAAATAACATTTCGTCAGTACCAGCACATGGACTGCTGTGCCCAGGGATGGAGAAACGTCCCAGACCGTGATGACTCCGGGCCCAGGCCTTGAAGGAGGCGGGTGGTTTTAGGAGGAGATAAGAGACGGAGGTAAAGGAAGAAACAAGAGGCAGGGGATGGAGGCAGCTGGAGGGAGAGCCCGGGGAGGGTGTGGCCAGCTGCCGTGGTCCCAGGCTCTGCTGACCGACTCTTCCTGCTGTGGCCAAGGGTCCAGATCAGCATTCCTGCTGCCTGCTCAAGGTCACTGCGGGGTGATTTTGAACCTATTCAGTTCAGTTCAGTCACTCAGTCATGTCCGACTCTTTGCAACCCCATGAACCGCAGCACACCAGGCCTCCCTGTCCACCACCAACTCCGGGAGTTCACCCAAACTCTTGTCCATTGAGTCGGTGATGCCATCCAACCATCTCATCCTCTGTTGTCCCCTTCTCCTCCTGCCCTCAATCTTTCCCAGCATCAGGGTCTTTTCAAATGAGTCAGCTCTTCACATCAAGTGGCCAAAATATTAGAGTTTCAGCTTCAGCATCAGTCTGTCCAATGAACATCCAGGACTGATCTCCTTTAGGATGGACTGGTTGGATCTCCTTGCAGTCCAAGGGACTCTCAAGAGTCTTCTCCAACACCACAGTTCAAAAGCATCAATTCTTCGGCACTCAGCTTTCTTTATAGTCCACCTTTCATAACCTATTAACCCAAGTCAGAAAAGAGATACCATAAAATCCGAGAAAATCAAGAACTGAACCCAGAATGTCAGTATTCCAGTGTAATTCTCCAGGATGCTTCTGACCACTGGCAGGAAACATGGTTCATCCTGTGCCAGATCACATGCGTCTGAAAACCCACATTTCTTGGGGTTTGATTCCAAAAGGACCACTTTTCTAACCATGGATTTCTGAAAGAAGAATGTCGATGCCAATTTGTTCAGAAAGGCTACATGAACGTTACTTCCTATAAACCTCCCATCAACAATCACATTCCCCCAAATTGTAGGTTTCCTGTGTTTTATTTTTCAAACATGTAGAACTAAGCAAGAAAGGAGATGCCCTAAGAGATGAATGTGGGCCCAGGTGTCTAGAACAGACACTTCTGTTTCCATCTGCTTGCTCCAGTTCTCTGGTAAGGGTGGCAGGGCAGAGACAGAGGGGTATGCAAAACCTGCCCACGTCACTGGCAGCCTGGCCCCTACATTCACCAGCTCCAGGACCTCGGAGAAGTTATCTGACTTTTCTGAACCTCGGTGAACCCTTCCCATTTCATGCTATTTAAGAGTTTCATGAATATATATAATATATATATATATTTAAATGGCTTCCCAGGTGGCTCAGTGGTTAAGAATCTGCCTGCCAGTGTAGGAGACACAGAGATGCGGGTTTGATCCCTGGGTTGGGAAGATCCCCTGGAGGAGGAACTGGCAACCCGCTCCAGTATTCTCGCCTGGAGAATCCCATGGACAGAGAAGCTTGGTGGGCTACAGTCCGCGGGGTTGCAAAGACTCAGACATGACTGAGCACACGCACTACTACACTCCTATATGTCAAATCCCTCATCAAGCACGTAGCACAAAGTAGGCACAGCGTCATTACTCATGTCTTTGACCCTAGTCCGTTTCCCCTCATTGAAAGTTTCCTTACGAAAGTAGGGTAAGGTGTGGAGGACGCAGGAGAGACGGAGTGTCCTCTGAGTGGGATTTAACCCGCTCTCCTGGCCCTGGGTCCTGTGCAGCTGCAGTCTCCCATCACTGTTACGAACCACAAGGTCCCTTTGCATTTGCCTTCATCCCGGCTTCTTCATGGGCGCTTGGTTCCAGAGAGGGTAGTAGTTTCTCGATGTGGAGAAGTGTTGTTTCCCTCTCCAGGGGTTCCCCCGCGGCCATGGCTCTGTCAGCCCTGTTAGGGCGGATTCGGGTGCCCGCAGGTGGGTCTGTGGGAGACTCCTCCCCTCCTGCTCCCATCCGGTTAATCAGTTAATCCGAAGCTTTGTCCGCTTTGCTTCCAGGCACCCACAGCTCTGGGAGGAGGCAGGGGGCCACCTTCTGCCTCTGCACGTTCTCCAGCTGGGCCAGGCTAGCTGGGGTCCGGATGACACAGATAAGGACCCCGAGAGAATCGGGGCGAGGTGAAAACCCTTCTAATCCCGGGTGCTGGGAGAATCGTTGCCATGGAAAGGAGTCCCTGGGCAGTGCTGATGCATCTTGAGCTCATGAAAAAACAGTGTTAGTCGCTCAGTCCTGTCTGACCCTGTGCAACCCCATGGACTGTAGCCCACCAGGCTCCTCTGTCCATGGGATTCTCCAGGCAAGAATACTGGAGTGGGTAGCCATTCCCTTCTCCAGGGGATCTTCCTGACCCAGGAATCGAACCCAGGTCTCCTGCACTGCAGGTGGATTCTTTACCACCTGAGCCACCTAGGAAACGCCTTTTCTTTTTTTTTTTCTTGAGCTCATAACCAAGTGTATTTCTGGAAGTGGTAGTGTGCCCTTTATTTTTGAAGGATAGTCCTGAGTTAGACACTCCAAATTTTCTTTTTTATCAAACAAAATCCTCTGGCTTTTCTTTAATGAGTCAAAGTCAGATATATACTTTCTCGTACCTTCTTTCCTAAAGGCACAGAAACCTTTGCTTGGCCTGGGGGAGTCATGTCACTGGTAGCATATCAAGTGTCCTGGAGGACTGTAAGCATATTTAAATAGTATACATTTCAAGTCTTTTGGTCATAAATGAGTTGGCTCCTGTGAATCTCCTGGCCCAGGGCCTATCGCTGAGTGCTCTACTGAGTATAATTATTGTTATTACTGCATTCCAAACCTGGCTTAAGAAATGGGTTGAGTTAAAAGGGACGTTCAGCCGCCATGCCTGCCTGGTGGTGACAATGACAGCTACACATTATTGAACACCTGTGTGTCCTGTTCTCAGTGAGGAGCTTTCTCTATGTGTCTCCATGTAACATTAGATCTTTACAGCCACGCTTCAGTTAAGCATGACTTTGCTCTTAATACAGCCAGGAAAGTTCAGGCCCACCAAGTGAATGTGATCCACACCAAGGCCTAGGCCTAACGACAGCATCCAGGGTTTTAAGGCTGAAAGATGGACTAATTCCGCATAAAACCGGAAATGGCTCCTCTGTTCTGTTTCTCATGAAAAATAACCAGACTGTTTTTGATCCGGAGCCTTGTGCTCCAGAAGCAAATGGCTAAAGATGTGCTGATGTCAGCCATTTCCTAAAAAGGGCGTTGTTAGGGGACCCTGCAAAGTAGTTTTCCGATTGAGAAGCAGGAAAATCTAACAAAATTTAAAAATCACTTCTAGTCTAACTATCGAGCAATAGTTACTATTATTTTTCTCTGCTTTTACCATTTTCCAAGTAGACTATTAACTCAGCTTTGAGTCTACGTTAAAAAAAAAAAAAGTTAGACTTCATTTTCCCAGCCATTAAATATTCATAGAAAACAAATTTCATCGGCTATAAATCAAGAGTGTTGATGAACTGAGTGTGTAATTATTCAAGCTGAATATTTTAGTCTTCATGGCCATGTGGCCTCCGTCATGACTTTTCAGCTCTGCTGGAGCATGGAAGCAGCCATGTTCCTAGCAGTAGGCAACGTGTATGTGAGAGCAGCTGTGTCCCAATAAAACTTTATTTATAAAACCAGGTGGCAGAGCAGATTTGGCCCACCGGCTACCCTTGTTTGATATGATATATCATATACAACATGATTCATAGAAGTCTTTAATTCTTAAAAATTGAGGTACGGTTAATTTCTACTAATAGGAAATTCCCCCGAGGGTATCCGTACTCAGCAGACAGCTGTGATCTACTACACAGGATCTTTCTCCAGACCTCATGGCTGCTACTCTGGAGTATATGATCCTTCTCTTGGCTGTGGCTCAGTGGTAAAGACTCTGCCTGCAGTGCAGGAGCCACAGGTTCAACCACTGGGTTGAAAGATTCCCCTGGAGGAGGGCATGGCAACCCACTCCAATATTCTTACCGGAGAATCCCATGGACAGAGAACCATGGCGGGCTGCAGTCCATGGGGTGGCAAAGAGTCAGACGCGACTGGAGCGACTAAGCGCACACACATTCTTGGCTATAGGATAGATCACGTTTGTAAGTCCTTCAAGTTGCCACAGATTATTTTTGGAAAGAGTTCAGGAACATGTGATTTTCTAAATAATCCTAACCTGCCACGAAGGTATGTTCAGTTCATTGTGAGGATGTTTTGTTTTCATCCCTAGGCTGTGCGCAGGGGCCGTGAGAACAATCGGGCTGACGGGGTGGGGGGGCTCCGGGGGGCTCCCATGGCCTGAGACCCATCCATGGACACAAGGGCTGGGCTTTAGCTGGCCTCCACGAGGGGCGTGGTGAGCTGGAGAGAGTGTGACCTGTGTGCCTGGCACCCCGTGAGCCCCCAGCCCTCTGTCAGCGAGTGCTCCCACCTGCGGGGACCTCCCTCTGGTCCTCTGGGGCAGGCCCTCAGATTCTATGGCGCGGTTCCTTCCTTTCTTCCATTTTTTGCTTGTTTTGGCTGCTCTGATTGGCATGCAGGATCTTGGTAACCCAGCCAGGGGTCGAACCCTTGTCCCTTGCATTTGGAGCTTGGAGTCCTAAACCCTGGACCACCAGGGAATTCTTCAGGCTTGGTTCTCTTCGAGGGGATTTGCAGGTGTGGAAATTGGTGCGTGGGAAAACTGGAACCAGAGTCAAAACGTAGCGAGGCGACACCTGAAAGGTAATTTTGCTTTTTCTTCTCCCAAAGCGGAAATTCAGCTCCGTTCAGTCGCTCAGTCGTGTCTGACTCTTCGCAACCCCATGGACTGCAGCACGCCAGGCTTCCCTGTCCATCACCAACTCCTGGAGTTTACTCAGACTCATGTCCATTGAGTCGGTGATGCCATCCAACCATCTCATCCTGTGTCATCCTCTTCTCCTCCTGCCTTCAATCTTTCCCAGCATCAGGGTCTTTTCCAATGAGTCAGTTCTTTGCATCAGGTGACCAAAGTATTAGAGCTTCAACTTCAGCATCAGTCCTTCCATTGATTATTCGGGACTGATGTCCTTTAGAATATTTGCTATTTTTCTAAGGTCTAGGGAGCAGGTGGCTGTTTACACCTCTCTTCTGGCCCTCGTGAGTGGGTTGGGGGATTGCCTCTCTGCTGAGCTTTGCAGCTGTCACGGGAGTATTGAGGAAAAGAGAGTGAAAATCGTTTTGGAGTATTGTGGTGGAGTATCGTTCTTTATTCCAGGCCTCATAGGAGGGGCAGAACCAGACACTTGTCACAGCTAAGGCCACCACCGGTCCGTATCACTGCCTCCATCATCTCTGCCATTGGTGGATAACGGCTGTTTCTAGGAGCATCTTGGTTAATTCCAACCTTAGAGGCAAAAAAGTAGAACGCAGTCTTTCAGATCCAAAGCTGGTCTTGTGTGTCCCCTGCCCCTTCCCCCCCAACCAGATCCCTACACACATGCAGCCTTGGCGAGGCTCTGGCCAGGGCACAGGTGGAGCGCGCCCAGTACCCCTACGGATCTGAGTTCACCTCCTGGTTTCCTAGCGTCCGACCCAGAGACCCCACTGGGCTGCTGTCCTGGTCTGTAAGGAGAGTGGTGTCCCCCCACCCACAGAGCCAGCAAGGGCACTGAGGAGCAGGGAGGAGTGCGAGGCGGAGCACACCTGGGGGCGGGCACCTGCGTGAGCCGGTGAAGGATGACGCGGCACCCCGTGACCCCGGGGTTCCCGACCGCTCTGGGTGCCTCACCCCGCCCCCGGAGAGCCTGTCCTTCACACGGAGAGCCTGTCCTTCACACGGAGAGCCTGGCCACCCCCTTAGAGAGCCTGGCCTCCCCATAGAGAGCTTCCCCTCCCCATAGAGAGCCTGTCCACCCCCCGCGGAGAGCCTGTCTGCCCCCCAGAGAGCCTCCCCTCCCCATAGAGAGCCTGCCCCCAGCCCTGGAGAGCCTCCCCTCCGCAGAGAGAGCCTGTCTTCCCCATAGAGAGCCTGTCCCCCCTGCCGAGAGCCTGTCCTCCCCATAGAGAGCCTGTCCCCCCATAGAGAGCCTGTCCCCCACCAGAGAGCCTGTCCGCCCCCCAGAGAGCCTGTCCTCCCCATAGAGAGCCTGTCCTCCCCCAGGAGAGCCTCGCCTCCCCAGACAGAGCCTGTCCTCCCCACAGAGAGCCTGTCCTCCCACCAGAGAGCCTCCCCTCCCCATACAGAGCCTGTCCTCCCCATAGAGAGCCTGTCCGCCCCCAGGAGAGCCTGGCCGCCCCCTGGAGAGCCTCCCCTCCCCATGAGAGCCTGTCCTCCCCATAGAGAGCCTGTCCTCCCCTGGGAGAGCCTCCCCTCCCCATACAGAGCCTGTCCTCCCCATACAGAGCCTGTCCACCCACTGTAGAGCCTGTCCTCCCCACAGAACGCCTGTCCGCCCCCCAGAGAGCCTGGCCCTTGCCCCCTCACTTGTGGGGCAAGGCTGGCATGGCCTTGATCTCCAGCTGACTGGTGGGCGGTCGGCCAGGTCAGTGGCTCCTTGCCTCCATGTCTTGGCAAGACACAAGTGGTCTCTGTGGGCTGGGAGTGCACGGTCACTCTTATTTCTAGGGAGCTCCCTGGCAGCCCCAGGGGAGGGCCTCATGCCCCCTTTCATGGATGCCTGGGCTTCCCCCTCTCTGTTTCAGGGCTCCAAGGTCCTGGCTAAGAAGGAGCTGGCCTACGTCCCCATCATCGGCTGGATGTGGTACTTCACCGAGATGGTCTTCTGCACGCGCAAGTGGGAGCAGGACCGCAAGACTGTCTCCGAGAGCCTCCTGCACCTGCGGGACTACCCCGAGAAGTACTTTGTACGTGCGCGGCCCTCGGGGCGTCCGGTCACACTCGCACACGCTCCAACGATCGTCACACACACCCCCGGGGTGCCCCGGCCACACTCACACACACTCAGGGCGATCATCACACACACATTCAGGCTGTCTAGGTCACACACTCACTCGGGCGATCATCACACATACACTCAGGATGCCCAGGTCACACACACACACACACTCGGGGCAATCATCACATACACGCCTGGGGAGGCCCAGCCACACTCACACACACTCGGGTGATAGTCACACATATGCTCAGGGTGCCTAGGTCACACTCACGCACACTCAGGCAATCGTCACACATACGTCTGGGGAGCCCTGGTCACACTCACACACACTCAGGGTGATCGTCACACACATATTCAGGGTGCCTAGGTCACACTCACACACACTCAGGGCGATTGTCACACACACACCTGGAGAGCCCTGGCCACACTCACACATACTCGGACGATCGTCACACACACACTCAGGGTGCCTAGATCACACTCACACATGCTCGGGGCGATCATCACACACATGCCCGGGGTGCCTAGGTCACACTCACACACACTCAGGGCGATCATCACACACACGCCTGGGGTGCCTAGGTCACACTCACACACACTCGGGGCGATCATCACAATCACGCCTGGGGAGCCCTGGTCACACACACGCCCAGGGAGCCCCAGTCACACTCACACACACTCAGGTGATCGTCACACACATGCCTGGGGTGCCCAGGTCACACTCACACATGCTCAGGGCACCCAGGTCACACACACACTCGGGGTGCCCCAAATACACTCACGCACTCTCAAGGCAGTCAGTCACACTCACATTCAGGGTGCCTGATCACATTCACACACACTTGTGGCATCCAGTCACACTCATACATACTCAGGGCAATCATTACACACACACTCAGGGTGCCCAGGTCACACACACACTCGGGGTGATCATCACACACATGCCCGGGGTGATCGTCACACACATACTCGGGGCGATCATCACATACACTCCTGGGGAGCCCTGGTCACACTCACACACGCTCGGGCAGTCGTCACACACATGCCTGGGGAGCCCCAGTCACACTCACACACACTCAGGGCAGTCGTCACACACACACTCAGGGTGCCTATGTCACACTCACACACACTTGGGGCAGTCATCACACATACACCTGGGGAGCCTTGGTCACATTCACACACGCTCAGGCAATCGTCACACACATGCCTGGGGAGCCCTGGTCACACACACGCCCAGGGAGCCCCGGTCACACTCACACACACTCAGGGCGATCGTCACACACACGCCCGGGGTGCCTAGGTCACACTCACACACACTCAGGGCGATTGTCACACACACGCCCAGGGTGCCTAGGTCACACTCATACATGCTTGGGGCGCCCAGGTCACACACACACTCGGGGTGCCCTGAATACACTCATGCACTCTCGAGGCAATCAGTCACACTCACTCACATTCAGGGTGCCTGATCACATTCACACACACTTGGGGCATCCAGTCATACTCACACACACTTGGGGCGATCATTACACACACACTCAGGGTGCCCAGGTCACACACACACTCGGCGTGATTGTCACACACACGCTCGGGGTGCCCAGGTCACACTCACACATATTCGGGGTGCCTAGGTCATCCTCACACACACTCAGAGGCCCTGGTCACACTCATACGCACTCAGGGTGCCTTGAATACACTCACGCACTCTTGGAGCAGTCACAGTCACTCACACTTGGGATGCCTGATCACATCACACATGCTCTTGCCATCCAGTCACACTCACACACACTCGAGGAGATCATCAAACACGCAATCAGGGTGCCCAGGTCACACTCACACACACTCAGGGTGCTTAGGTCACACACATACACTCGAGGTGCCCAGGTCATGTTCACACACACTTGGGGGCCCTGGTCACACTCACGCTTTTGGGGTGCCTGATCACTGTCACACTCTCGGGGAGATTAGTCACATTCACACACACTTGGGGGGCCTTGGTCACACACAGGGCGATTGGTCACACACTCTCTGGGCACCTGGGTCATACTTGCAGGGGCCTTGGTCACACTCACACTCTCAGGGTGCCTGACCACACACACACTTTTGGGGTGATCAGTCATACTCACACACACTTGGGGGCCTTGGTCTCACACACACACTTGGGGTGCCCCAGTAACACTCATACACCCTCAGGGGCCTTGGTCACACACACACTCGAGGTGCCCTGGTCACACACACACACTCAGGGGCCTTGGTCACACTCACACACTCGGGGTGCCTGGTCACACTTAAAGACACTCTGGGGCCTTGATCACACACACTTGGGGTGCCCCAATCACACTCACACATACTCAGGGGCCTTGGTCTCACACTCACACTCAGGGAGCCCCGGTCTCACACACACTCAAGGTGCTCCAGTCACACACGCACTCAGGGTACCATGGTCACACTCACACACACTTGGGGTGCCCCAGTCACACTCACACACTCAAGGGCCCTGGTCACACACACACTCATCCCTCTGCTTCCTGAGCCTCCTCAAACACAATCCCTCTCTCTTCGAAGCTCACAGACTTGAACACTATAGACGTGGGGGCCAGAGGTCATGCCCTGAGGGGAGGCAGGCTCAGCTGTCAGGCCACCACTGCCCTGGTCACTTCCTCAGGCTCCTGTGGGGCTGTGTGTGACTGTGGCGTGGCTGGGGGATGGTGCATATGACCTCCAGGCTGCATGTATGACCTTGGGGCTAAGCATGTGACCTTGGGCCTGAGCCTGTGACCTCGGGGCTGTGTGTGTGACCTCTGAGCTAAGCATGTGACCTCGGGACTGAGGGTGTGACCTCAGGGCTGAGCGTATGACCTCACAGCTATCTGAGCGGCCGCACGGACATGTGTGTGACCTCAGGGCTGTGTGTGTGAGCGTGTGACCTCAGGGCTGAGCATGTGACACTGGAGCTGAGCGTGTGACCATGGTGCTGAGCATGTGACCGTGGTGCGGAGCATGTGACCTCACAGCTATCTGAGCAGCCACACGGATGTGTGTGTGACCTCGGGTCTGTGTGTGTGAGCGTGTGACCTGGGGGCTGAGCGTGTGACACTGGAGCTGAGCGTGTGACTGCGGGGCTGAGTGTGTGACCTCACAGCTATCTGAGCAGCCGCACGGATGTGTGTGTGACCTCGGGGCTGTGTGTGTGCGCATGTGACCTGGGGGCTGAGCGTGTGACACTGGAGCTGAGTGTGTGACCGCGGGGCTGAGCATGTGACCTCACAGCTATCTGAGCAGCCACAGGGACGTCTGTGATGGCCGTCCTGTCCCCTTCAGTTCCTGATTCACTGCGAGGGCACACGGTTCACAGAGAAGAAACACCAGATCAGCATGCAGGTGGCCCAGGCCAAGGGGCTGCCCAGCCTCAAGCACCACCTGCTGCCTCGCACCAAGGGCTTCGCGGTGACCGTGAGGAGTTTGAGAAATGTAGGTAAGGATGACCCCGCGGGGCCCCCTGCAGCCAGGGAAAGGGACCCCCAGCACCCAGAGGGGAGCCAGGGACGGAGGCTGGCAGGTCACCCCTGGTTAGCCTGGGTCCAGGCTCCCGGCGTCGCACGAGTGGCCACAGCCCTTCACGACTGCACACACACCACTGTGAACACCGACCACGTGCCCAGACACCGTGCACCACGTGCACACGCGTGCACACCAGGCCAACCCTACCCTCTACTGCTCGGCGCCGGTACTGCAGGCTGCGGGCGGTGCTGGGTTCCCTGGGGGTCCCGCGCCAGGTCAGCCCAGGTTTCTGGGGTGGTTTTGCTTTGTGTGGCATTTCTTGCCCGTCTGTGGCACTAGCTGACCCCCTCCTCACCCCCAGACAATGATCTCTGTGGCCTTGTCGTCCGAGCCCTGGATGACTGTAGGTAAAGACGAGACGCGAGTAGCCACAAAGCCAGCTTGCTCCAGTCTCTGGTCTCCAGTTGAACCCTCCTCCCTTTGGGTTTGGAAACGCGAGTTTTTACCCTTTCCTGCCCTGTGGCTGCCCTGGAGGCCCCACTGCCTGTCCCTCATCTCTCGGGAGGCAGGATCTAGGGGATCTCCTCCCCTCCTTCACCCTAGTCCCCCCACCCCACCCCACCCCGATGCTCCCCTGCACCCTCTCTGCACCCCCTGAATCCCAGCCACATCGCCCGGTGAGGCCAAGGCCCCCACCTCCTCCCAGGCCTGCATTGGGGATGGGGGTAGGGGGATGTAGGTGTGGACACTGCGGTGTTTCTCTGCCGTCCCCATGCCTCGGGGCGGGGGGAGCCCCCGGAGCTCTGTGATCACGCTGACCTGTCCCGCGGGGGGAACAGTGGCAACACTGACTCCAGCACGTGCGGGTCCCTGTGATCACGCTGACCTGTCCCGCGGGGGAACAGTGGCAACACTGACTCCAGCACGTGCGGGTCCTAAAGGTCTCTGACTCTGCTCCCGGCGACCCTGGCCCTCCGCTGAGTCTTCCCTCGCTTCCCTCCTGCCCGCGGTCCCCACATTGCTCCTCACTGGCCCCCTGCTACCTGCATCATCGCCTCTAATCCTCACATCACCCAGGCAACCCGCCATCACTCCAGGGAGAGGAAGGGACCACTGGTCCGGGACTCAGTAGCTCCCAGCACCGAGGACCTGCTGGAGGTGGCCCCTCTCCCCTTCCCTCTGGGAGCCGGGCCTCAGAGGGGCCCCAGCTGTCTGCCAGCACACCTGGTTTGCTCTGGTATCACCCCAAAGGCTAGAACCTCCCTGTCAGCTAGCTCCCTGTCGCTCCCTGGTGAAGTCCAGCAAGCAGCACAGGAATGCCTGGCCCTGCTCCATCTCGCAGACACACCTCCTGGCAGCTGCTCCATCCAGCAGGGTCAGGAGGCCTGGGGATGGGGCTGGCTCCTCCCCTCACCAGCTGTGGACCCCGGGGACAGGTCACCCCACCCCTCGGATCCTCCGTTTGCTCTTCTGTAAAACTTCTTAGGGTTATGAGCAGGCTTAAATGAGAAAATACACGTGGGTGACTCAGCATCAGGGCTGGCACGTCATAAACATCTCATTGAACGTTGGCTCTGACTCAGAGCCCTCTGCTGCCCGCTTCACCCCTCGCGGTCTCTTCCAGGTGGGGGTGTCGAGCCTCCGGTTCTGATTTTCCCTGCCTGGGGTGACCCATGAGACTCCCTGAGCTTTGCCTACAGGCGGAAGGGGCCAGGCTGCCCAGAGGCTGCCCCACTTCCCTGGATAGTAATAATGATGATGGGTGATGGCGGGGCACTTCTGACACCCAGCAACACAAGCATCTCACACACAGCATGACCGGAGTGTGTGCCTGCTGGACACAGCGAAGGAAACACGTTTTGATTTCCAATTCGCAGATGGGGAAGTTGGGGCTGAAGGATGGGGGAACTTATCCCAAGCGGCTCTAACGGTGGGCCATGGTCACACCCAGGCAGCCTGGCGGGCGGGGCCGAACCCTCGTGCTCCTGGGCTCTGCAGGCAGGTGTGTCTAGTGCCCGGCCCGGTTCTGTCACTTTAAGACCTAAGGTTTCTTTTCTGGAAAAGGAGGGAACCCTGCAGATTTAGGCTGTTCTCTGGGGGACCTCCTGGGGGCTGTCCCCTATGCTTGATTAATCGAAGGGACTCCCACCTCTGTGGCAAGCGTCAGGCTCCTATGTCAGAGCGGCCTGAAGAAAGGAGGTGTGTTTTGAAACCCTTGACCCAGCATGAACCCTCATACCCTGGGGCTCTGCAGCCTGAAGGATTTTCCTTCTGTGTCATTCGTTCTGTGCTTACAATGGCTGGGCGATGTACTCAACTGAGAAAGTTATTCTCCACCAGCCTTTCTCTTCCTGGGGTAGGGGGGACCTCTTCTCCCCGCCAGGGAGGACAGGGGAGTGGTCTTCTTGCTTGGGTTGGGGGTGGGAGGTGGGGACCTGCCTGCCCTCACCCCTTCAGGTCAGCGGGAGGGCCCTTGGCTAAGACCTGGTCCAGCTGCCGGAGCCCCCGCTGTGGCCCCAGGTGGTGGTTGGGCAGCCAATCAGAAGCAAACAGACAGACCACGTGACTTTCTGCCTGCCCATCAGCTGCTCTCTCTGTTGGTGGTAGTGCGGCTGTGCAGGGCTCTGGCTAAAGTCTACCGAGCACAGGGCGCTGGACCCTTTGGGAGGCGCTGACTTTCATCGTCCTGAGTCACCTCCGTTCTCCAGGAGAATGAGGCTCAGGGAGGCCGAGTGGACTGTCCAGGAGGAGATCCCACAGCTGGGAACACGTGGTCCTGGGGCTCACACCCAGGCTGACTGCAAAATTCCTGCTCTCTTCACTGTCCGGTCCTATCTTACTGGCTGTGTAGGAAGGGCCATCAGTTGGCACTCCGTGTTTCCACCCTGCTCTCCCCTCACTGTTCCTTCGGGCGTCCTCCCCCATCCAAGAAGCATTCATGAAGCCTGGGCCAGGCCCTGGGGCTGCAGCGGTGGGTGTCGACATAACTTCCATATTCGTTGTTCATCGTTCAGTCGCTTAGCCACGTGTCCGTCTCTTTACGACCCCATGGACGGCAGCAGGCCAGGCTTCCCTGTCCTTCACCATCGCCTGGAGTTTGCTCAGACACACGTGCACTGAGTCCGTGATGCCATCCAACCATCTCACCCTCTGTTGTCCCGTTTCAGTATGTTCACAGGTTAACTCACCATTGGGTAGACATTAAAATCACACAATCTTGTTTGTTTCCCAGCCATGTGTCAACTGACTACACCATATTTCAACTCCTTAGGAAGTCTCCAGTATCTTATTCTCATTTTATAACAATCATATTTTTCTAGGGGAAAAATGCCCATAGAATGGTTACATTGCCATGACTCAGAGACTTCCTTAGACAGTATTCTTTGGATTGCTTTATCTGTTAATATTTGTTTACATACCTGTTGTAGCACACCTAGATGGGTCATTGTAGCATTGCTTTAAATTGATATGACCTCAATAATAAGTGTTTTCTATTACCAAGTTATAGTGTGCTTTTATGATGATGGAACGTGATGTGTGTTCAATGTCGAGTGTTTGGACAATATAGCAAAGTGTGAAGAAGAAACCATAGTTCCTTCATTCCCAGATAATCAGCCAGCAATTTGATTCTTGTTTTCCAGTATGTATATTACAAACCGGAATTGGGTTCACACGCTATATACTGCCTTGTATCTGTTTTATTTTTTATAGTTTCAGCTGTATATGACTGTACACTCAATTTCAGAAACAATGAAAACCCAACACTGCTGGGAGTCCTCAATGGCAAGAAATATCACGCCGATTTATACGTTAGGTAAGTCGGCTCCATTTCCTTTCCAGAAAATGGAATGCCCATCCCAAAGCAAATAAGTCACAAATGACCCACAGACCTTCTCCCAGGGGAGTGTGCCAATAATTTCGTGTCTGTAGTCGGCATTGAACGGAATGTGTTCACAGTCCTGTTTATATCGAGAGACTCATGCTCTGTTGTAAATAATTAGGTTAAAACTCTCTTCTCCCCAGCCACTGTCTGACTCTCTCTCATCAAAGAGCTCGGGTCTGAACAAATGAGAGACAGTATTTTACAGTCATTTTTGAGGCTGAGTGTGAGAGTTTATTTTATTGAACCCTTTTCTTGGAGGATATATCTGCTCCATAGAAATGGACACAGATACAAGCATTCTAGAACTTACAAAGGGACCTAGAAGCAAATGGAGACCACTTTAGCAGCATCTCACTTATGTGTTATAGTCCAGGCTAGGGAGTGTGGAGAGGCAGGCATCCTCCTGGACGGGTCTGGGTTGTTGAATGGGCCCTGGCCCATCCCCTGGTGGGCCGTGACTGCATCGGGCCTAAATTTCTCCAGTCCAAGGAGGGTGTGGGTTTCCCCTCCTATGATCAATTGCATTACCCTCTCACTTGCACGCTATCCAGGCTGCCGAAATAGAAGCTGAAAGGTGTTAGTTTGAACTAACGCCTTTAGTTATGTTAGTTTGAACGTTGTTAGTTTGAACCGGTGTTCGGGGCACTTGCCGTGGGCCTCCCCTCTGCTAGCCACTCTCTGCCTTGCAGGCGGATTCCTCTAGAAGAAGTCCCGGAGGAGGAGGACAAGTGTGCGGCCTGGCTGCACAAACTCTACCAGGAGAAGGTCAGTGCTGGGGGCCAGCTCCGCGCCGTCCAAAGCTCCCTTCCAAGCAGCAGCTGTGGGTGCTGGGGCCTTTGGGAGTTTATAGAGGCGGCTGAACCTTTCTTGTGGGGGAGACTTCATGCTCCGGATAACAACCACCCCAGATAATAATAGTCAGTAGGGGCTAACACTCTACTTGGCAACAGGGAAAAGCGAAAAAGCGAAAGCGAAGTTGCTCAGTTGTGTCCGACTCTTTGCCACCCCATGGACTGTAGACTACAAGGTTCCTCCGTCCGTGGGATTCTCCAGGCAAGAACACTGGAGTGGGTTACCGGTTCCTTCTCCAGGGGATCTTCCCGACCCAGGGATCGAACCCGGGTCTCCAGCATTGCAAGCAGACGATTTTACCATCTGAGCCACCAGGGAAGCTCAGGCAACAGGGAAAAGAACTTGCAAAATACTTTTAAAAGTGGGCTTCAGAGAAAGAATGGAACTATGTTACGGGTGTAGTGGACAAAAAAAAAAAGGGGTCCAGGAGCTCTTGTCCATTTTCCTGCCACTGGTCCCAGGGCAGAATATTCTTGAGGGTACGGGTGTTCTCTACAGCAGCCATGGCTGAGTCCATAGTTAGGTAGCATGTCTGGTCCCAAAACATCACCAGCATAAGCAGGACAAAGGCCCACAAGGTTCAGCCAGGCCAGGTTTGAACTGTGCCGTGCCCACCCCATCACCCCTGCCCAGCCCCCGGCCGCCTGTCTGTGTCCAGCCCGCCGCCTCCCCCCACCCCCCCAACAGCATCTCTGATCCCCCCATTCTCTCTCTGTCCTCTTAGCAAGGCCTCATCTTTCAGTGGTTTCCCCCCACACAGACATGCACAGGGCAGAGGGAAACTTAATCACTATTGCACCGACTGCTCGCTCTTAGGCAGGAGAAGTTTAGCCTCCACCTGGTGAGGGAAGCATTTTCAGGCACAGGAAAACGTCTTTTTGAATCCGTCATCCATTTGGAACCCAAACCAGTTCGTTATCTAGAATCAGATACATTCCATAGGCCTCTGATTTCCTTTCACCAAAGTCTATGAATACGGGCTGGCTAACGTTCACGTCTTTTCCGCCCCACGGCTTAAGAGATGGTCACACAGAGCTTTAAGGGGGCCTGCGCTTCACTAAACAAGAATTTTAATCCTACCTTTGAGAATGTGTTAGGATTTCGGTCTAAAAGACTCCCAAATCTCCACCATCAGATGAACGAGATGCTCTTAGAAATGTGCTCGGTTTTTGGAATCCAGATCCTAGCGCTATATTCTCATGGCAGAAGTCGCGTCTGTGTTCCTAAGGACGAGCTTTTCCAGCAATGACTGTAGACACCCTCTCTCTGAGCTGCCTTTAGTCTCCTTTCGGGGGCATTTACAGCAGACCTGTCTGTTCTCCTCTCACGAACACTTAGGAGAGACTGGTTTGCCTGCCCCCAGAGCATGGAATTGCAGACTCCTGGGCCTCAGCCTCGGGGTCTTAGGGGCTTTGAGGGAGAACCAGAAACATGTGTTTCTGGGATGCTGTTGGCGATGTCGATGGGCTGAGGGCCCGAGGGTGGAAACGCACTGCCTGACGCTTGTCAGCAGCGAGTTTCCGACGTGCTGGCACCAGGCCTGGGCCCAGACAGAGGAACACAGGACAGCAGAAGCCCCTTCCCGCAGGTCTCCTGCACAAGGCAGCATTTTCCTTGTGCCGTTTTCTGCTTTAGTCATTTCAGTTCAGTTCAGTCGCTCAGTCGTGTCCAACTCTTTGTGACCTCATGAATCACAGCACGCCAGGCCTCCCTGTCCATCACCAACTCCCAGAGTCTACTCAAACTCATGTCCATCGAGTAGGTGATGCCATCCAACCATCTCATCCTCTGTCATCCCCTTCTCCTCCTGCCCTCAATCTTTCCCAGCATCAGGGTCTTTTCCAATGAGTCAGCTCTTCGCATGAGGTGGCCAAAGTATTGGAGTTTCAGCTTCAACATCATTCCTTCCAATGAACTCTGAGGACTGATCTCCTTTAGGAGTGACTGGTTGGATCTCCTTGCAGTCCAAGGGACTCTCAAGAGTTCTCCAACACCACAGTTCAAAAGCATCAATTCTTTGGCGCTCAGCTTTCTTCACAGTCCAACTCTCACATCCATACATGACCACAGGAAAAACCATAGCCTTGGCTAGACGGACCTTCGTTGGCAAAGTAATGTCTCTGCTTTTTAATATGCTGTCTAGGTTGGTCATAACTTTCCTTCCAAAGAGTAAGTGTCTTTTAATTTCATGGCTGCAATCACCATCTGCAGTGATTTTGGAGCCCCCAGAAATAAAGTCAGCCACTGTTTCCCCATCTACTTGCCATGAAGTGATGGGACCAGATGCCATGATCTTAGTTTTCTGAATGTTCAGCTTTAAGCCAGCTTTTTTACTCTTCTCTTTCACTTTCATCAAGAGGCTCTTAAGTTGTTCTTCACTTTCTGTCATAAGGGCGGTGTCATTTAGTGGTAGAAAAAAACCTGAAATTTGTGCTAAGAAAAGGCCTCAGAGCTGAATCCTTTCATAAAGAGCCACACACACAAACCTACAAACATGGCCTCCAAACCCCATTGAAGCAAAGCAGGTGTTTCTCCACTGGCAACAGACGTTCGCCTGTCTTTGTGCAAAGCGAGTCCACTGGGCTTTCCTCAGAGGCCCCCTTTTCTTCTTACGGTCTTGGATCCCCCTCCAAACTGTTTAGCATGAAGTGACGGTGCTCAGTTTGGAAGGAGTTCTCGAAAGGAGCATCTAGGTCAGAGCTCTCAAGCTCGTGATGAGGAAAGTAAGGTCCAGAAGACAAGGGAACAGCAGGCATCTTCCAGCTCATTCATCAAAGCCAGAGGCTGGGGGGCTGGGGCCTGCCCCCACAAAGGCCTGGGACTGCAGCCCGTCTCCGGGGCGGTGAGCAGACCTTTGAGGCTGCCCTTTTCCCTTGAGGGCCAACCACTGACCAGTGAGAGAAGGTGGTCAGCGGTGCCTCCACGAGGAAACGTGATCGAACTTCTGTGGTTTCCGCGTCAGCCTCGTTTTCTCAGGAGCCTGCGTGGGTCTGGGGCTTGACATGCTTAAAATCTCGGTGACCCACCACGTGGGGCCAAGGGGTGGGGACTTCTTTTTACCCTCACGTTTCCAGTGGACGGTGTCAAAAGACAATTCTGTTGACTCCAGGCTTGGGGTTTTAGGGGTGCAGCTCTCAGACTTAACAAAAAACGAAGGGGGCGGGCAGCCACGGACTCTGGGCCAACACTTTGTTCCAGCAGGGACGCCAATAAAGAGGAAGCTGCTTCTGCCATTTCAGCATTCTCTAAAACAGGAAGGGTATCAGCTGTGCGAACAGGGCCATCCTTTAAGTGGGACAGATCTCACAGTTAGAAAATGTACATGTATTACATGTCAGCATTTGGGACACCCCACCCCGGCTTGGGGTTGGGGGTGGCGCCAGCTTTGAGAAGCATTAACCACCCTGGACTACTCTCCTTGGCGACCCACGGCTGGCTCCCAAGTGAATGCCACCATTTACCCGTGATGCTAGACCCTTCGTTCCCCAGAGCCTTCAGGGTTTCTCATTTGTGTGGTTTGTAACTTTTCATCTCTAATTGAAAGTGCTTCTCTGGGTTATAGTTTGAAGTTTGTGGAAAGGATTAGCAGTTTGCCATTCATGGTGCTTCCCGGGTGGTTCAGTGGTAAAGAATTTGCCTGCAATGCAGGAGCCATGGGTTCGATCCCTGGGTCTAGGAAGATCCCCTAGAGAAGGGAATAGCTACCCACTCCAGTATTCTTGCCTGGGAGATCCCATGGACAGAGGAGACCAGTGGGCTAGAGTCTCTGGGGATGCAGAGAGTCGGACACGACTGAGCGACTAAACAACAGCTGTGCCAATTAAGGCACGGGGGAAGGAGGCAACGCTGTGAGGGCCTCTGTTGGTGATCCCCGGGTCCCCGAGGCCAAGGGCAGTCTGAGTCGGTGCAGAGCTGGGGGCACAGGGCAGGGAGCTGGCGGGAGGGGCTGTGTCTGGAGCACTGGCCTTCGGGAACTGGAATTACGTGGTTTTCAAGCTGCCGCTGGGTGTTCCACTGTCACAGAGGGCGTCACTCCTCGGAAGGGTGGCAGGCCTGGCCCCACAGCACCATCCTCTGCAAACGCCACTTTCCCTGGCCTGAGCCCTGGCTGGCGCCTGGGGGAGCTGTTCCCAGAAGCCTCCCCCCGCCCACCCCCCAGCCCTCTGCGTCCCACTTTCTTTTTCCTCCCCTTTTCCTCCCTTTCTACCCCAGGGTCATAAGAGAAAATTTCTTTTGCCGAGTGAACGCTGGCAAGGCCCGCTTAGTCCAACTGTATGTGGGCGCCCAGCCTCCATGCCCTCCTGGCCCGTGCGTTGGTGGCAGCTGCTCTCAGTGTAGCCTTGGGGCCCTTGTCCTCCGCCAGCAGGCTCTCCTGCTCCTACAGACTTTGGGGTTGATGTTTCTTTCTAGGAATCAGCTCCCACTTCCGGTGTATAATGTGCCAGAGGATGATAAG
Source organism: Bos indicus x Bos taurus (assembly GCF_003369695.1). Lineage (NCBI taxonomy): Eukaryota > Metazoa > Chordata > Mammalia > Artiodactyla > Bovidae > Bos > Bos indicus x Bos taurus. The sequence continues at coordinate 97,121,927 of NC_040084.1, read as the reverse complement.
ACTCGGAGACCAAAAATGGAGGCACCATTAACCGTTTCCTCCCTGCTGGGTGGACTTTATTACAAAAGAAATAACACAGCCCAGAGAGGGCTGCGGAGCTGACGTCTGGCCCCGAGCCAGGCATCCGCGTCCTACCTGACATGGTCACAGGGACACAGCCCGGGAGGCTGGCGGGAGTCACAGGGACACGGGAACAGTGGGGTCTTGGGTGAGGTTTGGTTTTCTAATTGAACCAGAGGAAAAAACTCTGAATATGAATTCTGAATCTTGCTGACTCCTAAGAAAGGGAGTGCCTTCTCCTCTTGTTAGAGGTACACAGGAAAAAATCCTGGCTTAGCAGGTGTCTTAGTGGAAATGAGAAGGAAAAGGCATCCCCGGTTCCCCACTGTGACATCACAGTGCATGCTAAGGTGCTCAGTCGTGTCCGACTCTGCCACCCCATGGACTGTGCCCTGCCGGGCTCCTGTGTCCATGGGATTCTCCAGGCAAGAGTGGGTTGCCATGCCCTTCTCCAGGGGATCTTCCCAACCCAGGGATCTTACCCAACGCTCTTACATCTCCTGCCTGGGCAGGCGGGTTCTTTACCGTTAGTGCCACCAGGGAAGCCCAACATTATTACAATAGAAAAGCACTGTTAAGGCTATTTAAGGAAAAAATTCGAGAAAAGGAAACTCGCCCATTTTTTAAAAGGGTGAATTTTATGATATGTAAATGTACCCCAGTAAAGCTTTTGCTTTTCTTTTTGAAGGCACAGAAGTACCATCTCCTGTCTTAGTCCAGGCAGGCCTCTAAAACAAAGTGCCAGAGGCTGGGTGGCTTGTAAACAGCAGAAACTTCTTCCCCACAGTTCTGGAGGTTGGATGTTGAGTTCAGGATGAGGGCGCCCGCGTGGGCGGACTCTGGTCCCAGCCGACGTCCACGTTGCTGCGTCCTTACGGTTGAGGGGTGAGACGGCTCTCTGGGGGTCTCTTTCATAATCGCATTCACGGGGACTCCACTCTCATGACCTGTAACACCCTGCAAGGCCCCTCCTTCTCATACCTTCATCTTGGGGTTAAGATTTCAGCATGGAATTCAGGGAGACAGGCGCAGACTTCCAGCCCACTGCAGCCTTGTTACCAGGCTTCACCGCGATGAGAAAAACCACCCAATTCTGGCAAGAAGTGGAACCAGAGGCCCTGGCAAGTTAGGTACCATCCTGTGGGGCATCCACACGTCACTGTCACTTCCAAGGAAGTCCTCCGCTTAGCGGACTGGCTGTGGCTCCCTCACCTCCTTTGTTCGTTGGTGCTGGGTCTGCCTTGCTGTGCTACTGCGCACGGCCTCTCCTGCCGCAAGCCGGAGAGCTGCTCTTTATTGTGATGTGTGGGCTTCTCACCGCGGTGGCTTCTCCTGTGAGGCAGGGGCCTTAGGGCGCACAGGCTTCAAGAGTGGCTGCACATGGCTTGGTTGTTCAGTGGCCTGTGGCATCTTCCCAGGCCGGGGGTCAAATTCATGCATTGGCAGGGAGGCCCCTATCCGCTGTGCCACCGGAGAAGCCCTCCTTTACCTCTTGCGGGTGGGACACTCCACACATGGTCCAGTCTATTTACAATTGCTTGATCATGTGCTTTTCTTGAGACCCTCCTGACTTGCCCCCACCCTCCAGGAGACCCAGGAGGGAAGTTGAGGAGGGGCAGGAGTTTGGGGGGGCGGGCAGGAGCTGCCATGCAGAGCCCCTGAACTGCCCAAGAAGGGCCAGAGGCTCTCCTTCCAAAGCGGCCCATCTGAGGATTCATTCGGAACATGGCATCATCCAGTACATCTTGGTTGGGGAAGAAGACGAGTATGGCCAACTTTAGACATCTCTTTCTCAAGTGGATAAAAGTTTAGCACTTAATTTTGGTTTAGCATCAAAATTCAGCACTTAAGGTAGAGGGTTCGGGTGCATGGAAGCTCATTTCTCCAGAAAACTCAACTGCCTGGAGAACTGGGCCATAATGGGTGAGCCGGCCGTCTGGACCACTGATGCGCTTTGTTGGGCGAGCGCCCTGTCGGCCCTGGGATACTGTTAGGGTATTTGGGTTGAGCTGGGGAGACTCCTGTGGTCTTGCCTGGGCTGGGGAGGGTGGGACCCAGCGGGCCTGGGTTGGGGTGGCCGGCAATCAGCAGCCCTGTGCCCACAGGACGCCTTCCAGGAGGAGTACTCCCGCACGGGCACCTTCCCCGAGACGCCCGTGGTGCCCCCGCGGCGGCCCTGGACGCTTGTCAACTGGCTCTTCTGGGCCTCGATGCTCCTCTACCCCTTCTTTCGCTTCGTCGTCAACATGGTCAGCAGCGGCTCCTCCCTGACGCTTGCCAGCTTTGTTCTCGTCTTCTTTGTGGGTGAGTCCGGGCTGCCGGGGCCAGGGCCGGGGCCGGGTGGGAGCCTCTGGGGGCAGGGGAGGACGAGGCCCTGGAAGAGGGGAGCACCCCGATCAGAGTCCTGAATCCCGGGGTTGGAGGACTGCCTTGCCCCCTCCCGGTGCATGCACAGGGCCCTGTGCACACAGGGAGCCAGCCCCTCCAGGGACGAGCTCCCGGCCTCTGCAGAGGGCTTGTGTCACAATCGCTTCCTCCTCACCTGCAATAAAACCATTTCCTGGGTCCCAGCAGGAGGCGACAGAGGCTCTTTGCCATTCAGAGCAGGTCAGGACCTTTTTGGGGGAAGTCAGCGTGGGTGCTTCTCCTTGGCTGGCTGCCGCGTGGAGATGGTCAGCTCAGTCCTTTGGCTCATCACTACGGGGTTTGACCCGGGCGTCGTTTCAGAGGACTGCCGTTTCTCCATGGCCCATGCTTCCCTGGATACTGCTGCTTTTTGATGGCAGGGGCAGCCAGTTCCCGCTACACAGGCCGCGTCTGGCCTGGCTGGCCATGTGTCTGGGGGCGGGGGGTGGGGGTGGGATGGGGTCGGGGTGAGCTGTGGTCTCCAGGCCCCACCGGAGGGGATGGGTCCCGCCTTGCACAGCAGCAGCAGGAAGGCAGCGCCCTCTGGAAGAGGCTGGGGCTCCCCGCAGGTGACGGCTGGAGACACAGGGCGCCTCCAGCTTTTGAGGAACCGACTACTCTCTCCCCAGACCTCAGCACCCTTGAGCCCTCATCTTGCCTCCCACTTCCCTGAATCACTGTTTCTTGGTCCTCTCACAAAGCCTTTTCACCTCTGGAGTCAGGTTCGCTCCACAACGCCATCAACTCCGCAGCACAAAGTTCTAATACTGGGGTAGGGGGCTGATGTTCGGAGCTGGCCCCAGGCTGAAGGCAGCCCGTTATAATGGACCCACGGGCTCCATGAGCCTCGTGGGCTGGGTGGACCCCTGTCCTCGTCGCGTCCCTGGTCTGACAGTTCATAGCCAGGATGCTGAGGCTCTGGAAACTCATGCATCGCGACTCGGGAGGTTTCGGCCACTCCTCCTCCATCCACTTTTTCACGCCTACTGCAAACAGACTGTGCAGTCAGGCTGTGATGGGTGCCGGGCTCATCAAGGGGATGGAGGTAGACGTGGTCCCCGCACCCAAGGAGCTCACCACGTCTGTCCTCTCTGGAGGGAGCGTGTAAACCACAGCTCCTGCCTCCGTATCCTGTTTTTTAGCCTCTTGGTGGTTAAACTGGGCTCTTGTGTACATCCTACACTTCTTATCTCTTTGGGCCAAATCCCGCTGTCGGAGAAAAGGCAGGCAGGGACGCGGCTTGTCTGCTGCTCTGAAACTCGCACAAGAAGCTGTGTTGAGACAGGCTGGAAACTAAAATAGCTATTTGTCCAGGAACACGCTTCCTTACGCTTTGCTGAAGGGTGCCTGTAAGCTGCTGCGCCGTATTCACCGGAGAACCGTTTGTCCTAGGGAGGGGCACCGGGACATACAGCTTAGCACATTCCGCTCACCTCCACTGTCCAAGGACTGAAACTCACCACACAGAACAGCCTGGCTCTGTTCTAACATCTCTCAAGCCAGTTAGAACCCTGGCCCCATGCTCAAGGGTAGCTGTGAGGCAGGGATGGTGAAAAGCACCCCAGACCACCCAGCTCTCAGCTGATGCTTGAGGTTCACAGAGCTCCCCCACTTTATTCCGTCAGGCAGGGCCCACCGGAGTCCCCACAGGCCTCTGACTTGCCCTTCCTGTTTCCGCAGCTTCCATGGGGGTCCGATGGATGATAGGCGTCACGGAAATTGACAAGGGCTCTGCCTACGGCAACATGGACAGCAAGCAGAAACATAGCGACTGACCCGGGATGTGTCACCACCTGAAGGGGACCTTGGGGGGAATGGTGGACGCCGCCATCACCCTGGGCGGGACCCAGTGATGAAGCTAGGGGAGCCCCTGCTGGGGAGGCAGGGGCTGCGGTCTCAGCGTCAGGTGGGGAGGAGGATGTACTTAAATCTTTCCCCCAGCACGCTTTAGTGGGCTTCGGGTCTCGTTCTTTCCGTGTGTGAGTCTGTGTGAGTGCGTGTATGTGTGTGTTAAGAACATATGTGAGAATGAGGTATGCTGAGTGGGATCATTGCGAGGGTATCTGAGGTGCGGGGGGAGGGCAGAAATGGGGACCTCGGAGGGTGGGGGGTTCCCTGCCATCCTTTGGTGCTGAGTTTTCTGTTAACCCTGGCTCGCTACAGAGTGAAAGACACTTTGGTAAGATGACTAAATTATGCCTCCAAAAAAACAAACAAAAATTAAACTGTTGGGCTTCTCTCTGGTGTGTGCACACAGCGCTGCCCTCCTTCCCTTCAGACCCCCCTTCCTGTATTTTGGAGTTCTGGACCGCAGAGCGCTCCCGAGCAGGGAGCTGGGAGCTGGGGGTGTGGAGGGCAGGCCAGGTGGCTGGAGGAGGTGGGTTCCCGGTGGCGGGAGCTTGTGAGACTCTGTGTGGAGACAGCAGGTGCCAGGAGGCTAGCCGGGCACACGTGCGGGGCCCAGGGACGCCCCAGAGGCAGCCCTGGTTCCCTGGGCCACCCTGAGGTGCAGTCCATCCAGCCTGAGTCGTGACGACGCACCCACTCCCTGAAGACCCTCCTCGAGGAGCAGACTCGTCTTGAACACTGAGATGACGGCTGGCAGTCCTGCAGGGATGTGAGAGATGGCTTGGCGTCCTCTGTTTATCCCCGTAGCAAGCAGACATTGGGTCCCCTAAAGCAGTGCAGGCTCATTTTTACTAGAGGGCCGTACACAGGAGCCCAGGTGCCCCTCTGTACAGGCTCGGACTGAGCGGCCATGGGTACCCAGTCCCCGCCCCCCTCCTCGCTTCTGCCTTCCTTCTGGAAGCGCAGATTCCCCTGACTGGGAGGACCTTTCCTCCGTGGCACCTAAGGCCGCATTTGGAGTAACAGTCTGCGTACAGGGCTCCAGCAAACAGCTGCCAGCCGTCAGACGCCAGGTGCAAAAGAAGAGCGGAGAAAAGCAGTGATATTTCCAGAGGAGGACGATGTGAAACCCGACGCTACGTGACCTCAGGCTGAGACGCCGCCCCCGGCACCGGGTCCCCCGGATGCATGCACGGAGCAGGGGAAGGGCCGCTCCATGCCGCCCGGTCCTTCCTGCTGGTCTGCTGAAACTCTTTAACGGGATGAGCGGTCCCGTATAGACGATGGCCAGATGCTCTGTAAAGCCTTACTCTGTTCTGAATCCCGTCCTGGGTTCGCTCTTAAGTCACAGAGTGCTCACCGGGCACAAGGGACGTTGCAAGAGGGTTTAAGAGGCGCTTTCTGCTTAAGGGAGGGCGGGGCACCACTGAGTCAAGACCGCAGAGGTGAAAAGGGGACACTGGTGTGGTCGTGGGAAGGGAGGGTCCATGAGGCCATCAGGGTTGGCTCTTCCTGCTGTCCCGCAGGAGACCCCCGTGCCTTTCCCGCCCTGCGTCAGGCCACGCGCGGGGGTCGCAAGTGCAGCCTCCTCCAGGAGCCGAGATGCTCAGGCATGCACCTGCCACCCCCCACCTGGACCGGGCGGTCTTGCCCCGGGCCCTCCCAGCACCCTGGGAGACAAAGGAGAGCCGTTAAGGAACACCAGCCACCCTCCAGGCTGCACAGCTCAAACCCTGCAGCTCTTTCGCTCCAAAACCCTGTTTTCCCAACTGGAAAATGGGGGTGATAACACCCACCTCTTGGGTCGCCTCAAGGGTGAAATGAGGCCATACATGTGAACACACTTTAAGAACCCCACAGCACTGAACAAATAAGGATTAGAACAATTAGAAAGTTGCCTCCATGCTGCTGTGTCTCAACAAAACGCTCAGAAATTACCTTGGGGTGTCCAAAAATGTGTCATTTTTCTGTCATCTTCCCGTTCAGTAGCAGTAATCTGAGTCCTAATAGCATTCACCCACGCCTTCTGCCTGGAACGTGAAAGGGACCCACAGGCATTTAACGTTCTCCTGAACTCGTCTCTGGGACCAAACAAAACAACGGGCAAACGAACAAGGCTGCGGACAGTGCAGACCTCAGGGTCCGGGTCAGGGGAGGGCGGCAGAACATCCTCCCCGGGAAGGACCGACGGGCGCTCCTTCTGACACTGCCGCAGGACCAGAGTGTGCGGAGCCGGCAGGGACCCTGAACGGGCTTCAGAGGCTCACTCTTCTGTGAGAGGGCATTCTGTCTGGCGGGACGGGGACCTGGCTATTCCTCCTCTCCGGTCCCATGATGGCAGAGACAGCCACGGAGAAACGCATCACCCCTTCCCCAGTCCCTTAACCTGCGTTCAGGGTCTCCCGGATGCCATGGCCTCTTCAGCAGGGAGCGGTGCTGGTTCCCAGGGCGTCACTTTTCTAAGAATTAAAAACCTGTGGGTGTGAAGCTGCCCCTCTCCCCGAGCAGTGGAGGACGGAGTGCAGGGTCACATCCTGTCTGACGTCTCCGTGGCGGCTGAGGTCGGCCTTGCTCAGCCTGCTCTGAGACCCGACGTGGAAGAGAAAATGCCAAGTTCGCTTCACGCTGGGTTGGCGCAGGGTCCTCCCGGGTGTTAGGAGCCACGTCCTAGGCCTGCAGCTTTGAGGCAGGGGGCACTGAATGCCCTTCTTCCAGGAAACCAAGCCCACAAAGGGACTTGATTTAAAAACCACCAAGCTTGTGAGATGAGTTTAAGGGAAGTGGACCATTCTGTGACTGACGTGGAGAAAGCGTGGATGCACGTTCTGAGCTGGCCGATACCTCTTTACCGTTCGTCGAGGAAACACAGTTTGCCTTTTTCGTACGATCACACGGCAGTACTGGAATGTCCTTCTCTAAAGAGAGCCGAGTAAAAGCGGCTAAAGATATTTAAAGATTTTTAGATGTGCTTTTCTAATAGACACTAAATGGATCTGAAAGACAACGCTTGAGATGTACAGTCCAGCAACTGTCCAGCCGCAATGTAGAAACAGCTGTGACAGACACAGACAGGGCCCCAGCGGTTTCTGGTTTTCCTCCTAGAGAAGCGGAGCAGCGTCCTGGCTGGTCCCCAAGCCAAACAGATGAGGCTTTTCAGAGACTTTAAGAACTCACTTGTAACTATGGACGGACATGGGAAGGCAGACTGGAGGGACCCGTTCCCCACTCACAAGAGGAGGTTCCGTCCAGCGTTTGTCCGTCGCGCTGCTGGGTCTGAGTGGGAGGAGCGCGTCCTCTGGGGTCCTGCGGGGGCTGCGGTTCCACCTGCAGCTGCCGCCCTCCCCTCCTGCTCTGGGGATGCTCAGGAGGGCGGCCGCTGGCGTGACTGTCCCGCTGAGTGCGTGCCGGTCACTCAGGCTGACCTGTTCCGCGTCAGCGTCACCTCCTTCAGCAGCTGTGCTCCTGATGCCTTAACTGTGCAGCCCCTCCTGCTGTTTACAGAGCATCAGATTAAGCAGCTGACTCGCGCGCCCTGCCTCCAGGAGCCGCAGGTTATACACAGCTGGTTTTCCTCCACACGTGCAGGTGGGCAAGCCTCCCAGGGCTGGTCCCTCTGCCCCCCGAGATGACCCCCACCCTGCACAGAAAGCCGGGGGGCTCAGCTCTCAGCCAATCACCTGAGCCGCAGCGCGGACCCGGCAACGACGCGCGAGCAGGCATCCCAAGCTCTGAGGCTGCGTCTCAGCCGCCTGCATCCTTGGCGTCGGTGTCTCAGAGCTTCTGACCACATTACACAGAAACCAAGTGCTGCAGACGCCCCTGGGCTTCCTGTCCCGCCTGCCACCCGCGCGTCCGGGGCAGTGGGCACCCCCCAGAGAGCAGGCTCGGCGCACAGTCCTGAATCTCTTGACCTGGGACAGCCGAGACCCACTCACAGCACCTGCCACCACCTGGTGTCTGTTTATGGCGCTCGGCTGTTGGAGATGACCATTCTTCTGGGCAGAAACAGCAGAATACCCAGCTTCACCTCAACAGCTAGTGTGCTGTCCCCTCTGCAGGGGGCAGGCCGGCTCCTGCCTCCTCCCTGTCTACTCCCCACCCCCCCGCAGTGCCACAGCGGGCAGCCAGTCACGAAGGGACACTGATGTAGAGGCTTTAATAACTGAATTTCAGTTGTCTCCTTTTGACGCCTTTCTCTAAAGTAAAAATAGAAACCTTTCTGGAGCACAGTGAAGCCAAAGTGAAATTGGTCACCACTGTGAATTTCAGTTATCAGTGGGGGAAAAAAAAGCAAAGGGTTTCTCCAGTAAAGGATAAGTAGCTACAAATGAGGCATTCCCCAGTCCCTGTACCTTGTCCTATTTTAATATTAGGGTTATGGATTAATTAAAAAACAATAATAAGCACTTACTTAAGACCTTTTCAGTATCTAGAAAATACCTCCTAGGACCGTTGGTGAAGCTCTTCACCCAGCAAGACTCCTGCAATTTTTACCTTTGTTATTTTGTTACACAGTCTCGTTTCACATGTTGCAGTGACTGGAGAGTTTGGAAATTTCTAGCATCTATGTTCCCTTGAGTTTTAATGAAGTAAGTGGTATGAATGCAAAATTTGGGATGCTGAAAAACAATCCGTTTAGAAGGTGGGTCAGAAACCACTAAGGCTGCACATGTGTGAGGAAGTCACTCAAACAGGAATGATCTGAATGGACCAAGAAAAAAAAAATCACCTAATGTAGGAAAAGAAATGTGCTTCTAAAATTTATAACAGTTGACTCAAGAAGAGAACAAGTGGAGGATGAGATGGCAGGTTGCTGCAGCATGTGACTAGAGGCCCACCCCAGAACAGAGGACTGGCGACCCTCTAACAGTAAGTCAGGATGAGGCTGGGTACTTAGGAGGCTGCCGGGCTACAGGGAGGGCAAAGCAGTCCAAACAGCACAGACGTTTCCATCACAAACACCAACTGATCATCTCAGTAGATGCAGAAAGAACATCAGGCAAAGTCAAACATCTAGTCATGATAGCAACTCAATAAACCAGGAAAACAAGGAAGCATCTTCAACCTCATACACGGCATTTATGAAAAGCCCACAAGGAACACCATAAGATAAAAGAACAACTGTTGCCAGCTAAGGTCAAAATCATGACAAAAACATGATTCTCACCAGAGCAGATCTGTTTTCTGGCTGGGGGCTGGGGCGGGGGGCAGTGGGGGCCACAATTTAATAAGCTGATCCTAAAATTCTTAGGGAAACAGAAACGACCCAGAATAACCAAAACAATCTTGAGAAAGCAGAACAAAGTTGAAGAGCTCACACTTTCCAACTTCAAAACTTCCTTTACAAAGCTACATTAATCCAGACAGCGGGGTTCTACATAAGACAGCTGTGCAGATCAATGGAACAGAACTGAGAGTCCAGAGGTACACCCCTAGATTTGTGTTCAAGTGATTTCAACAAGGATGCCAAAACAATTCAACAGAGAAAAAGTCTTTTTAACAAATAAATGCAAGGTCTAATAAATATTGACATGCAGAAGGGTGAACTTGGACCTTTATCTGATATGATATATAAACATTAAAAACAGACTATCAAGCTAAATATGAGAGCCAAAACTATACAACTCTTAGAAGAAAATATAGGTATAAATACTTCATGACCTTGAATCAAGTCATGATATCAAGAGCACATGCAATAAAGAAGCAGGTTGTACACCAGACTTCAAAATTTAAGATTTTTATACTTTAAAAGAAACCATTAAAATGTGAAGAGATAAGCCACAGACTGTGGGATAAAACATTTGCAAATCAAGTATCTGGGAAAGCATTTGTATCCAGAATGTATAAAAATCTCTCACAGCTTAGTAAGAAGACAAGTAACCCAAATCAAAATTGGGCAAAAATTCACATAGACACCTCACTAAAGAAGACAGATGAACAGCCAACACACACAAGAAACGCTCACCATGGTCAGACAAATGCAGGCCAGAACCATAATGAGACACCACTTGACATATACCGGGATGGCTACTATAAAAAGACAGTATCAAGAGCTGGCAAGGGCTGGAAAAAGCTAGAACCTTCTGTGTTGCTGGTTGGGAATTTAAGCCAACACAGCAGCCACTTTGTCAGTTTGACAGATTGTTAAAAAACTGAACATGATTTACCCTCTGAGCCAGCAGCTCCACTCTCAAGAGAAATGAAAATACAGACCCACACCAAGACCTGTATGCAAATGTCCGAGCAGCGTCATTTACCGCAACCAGAAAGTGAAAGCAGTCAATGAATAAATAAATCACGTGGTGTATCCATACAATGGATCAACACTCAGCAATAAAAAGGGATGGTGCAATTAACACAATGCTACCACGTGCACACACCTTGCGATCGGGCTCAGTGACAGAGGCCGACAGAGGAGCGCAGTCTGAAATCGCACTTACACTAAATGTCTAGAACAGGCTCATCTACAGAATCAGCTGGTGGCTGAGGAGCTGCCTACGGATGGGGAGGGCTGACTGCAAACGGGCATGAGCTTCCTTTTGGGGAAACGGAATTATTCTAAGGTGGATTATAATGATGGCTGTACCACTACGTACCTATGTTAAAAATCACTGAACTGTACACTTTAAACATTATATAAATCATCCCTCTGATAGCTATTTTTAAAAAATGAAATTACAAATCATTCTGTTAGGCCAACTTTCTCAAGGACGTTAATTTCTGTGCTGAGGGGATCAGCGCCCTGGAGGGAAGGTGAAAACAGACAGAACGTCTTGAGCCAGCACTCGCCCAGAGCCAGCTGCCACGTGCCAGGAGTGCGTCAGATACCCTCTAGAAAGATTTCAGGAAGCTTTAAGGTCAATCTTTTAAAAAATTTAATAGCAAAAAGAAATAAAAGAACACCATCAACAACAGATAATTTGGGCTATTTTAAAAAACTAACTACTGAAATATTTACATTCTGAAAAAAGACGCTTTCTTGTCAAGATATTATTCAGCAGTATGTACACCGACCCGGAACCTATACATCTTGATTTAAAAATAAAACTGAGCCCCCAACACGTGATAGCAAGGCTTGAACTTGTATCTACTCTGAACTTGCAGGGAACACCCAGAGCCTTGAAAGGGCCTCCGACATCCTTAGTGCTGTTTCATTTCTCTCCTGCTCTGCAGCGAGGCAACTCTAGAGCCTGAAGGCCTGACGGTGCCCGTTCTGTTGAGGGACACCGCAGTGACAAGGGCAGACCTCTGTACGGATACCGTGTTGGCTCTGAAGCTGAAAACCATTGAGAGACAACATAACAGCTTTCCTAAAATAAACCATTTATTGAAAAAAGAACCTTTTTTCTTAAAATTTCATTAATCGGCCTTTTGCAGAACAAACCTGTGGCTTGCCAACAACAAAAAAGGTACTGTTTCACAGTCAGTGCGCTCGGCAGACAGGAGACTGACAGCGAGGCCTGGGACGCCTGATGACACCACGGCTGCTTTGGACCTAGAGAGGTCCACGGTGTTACCCTGATGCCACGGTTCTCCGTCGGCGGGGACGCGGCGGGCATGGCGGCAGGGGTCCGTGTACAGTAGTAATGGCACTTGGCACGCAGCTTCTCCACCTCGCGGACGCCCCTCTCAGGGGGGCCCCGGGCCACGGGGCGCGGACAGGAGCAGCAGGAGGCGGACGCTCGTCACCGGGCAGCCGCCGTCTCAGAGGGTCAGCGAGGGCGACGCCGCTTCTGGGCGCGGTCTTTGTGGAAACGTTACGTACAGTAGTGATTGAGGGGACTCTCCGAGTACAGGCGCTCCGCCAGGCCCCAGGCCCGCCAGCTTCACTCTTCATCCGTGCAGACCTGTGAGGAAGGCAGGACAGTGCTGAGCCCCCCTCGTGCGTGCCGCACGCCAGGTTTACGGGTGAGTCCTCACCGGTGCCCCCTGATGCTCCAGCATTGAGCCTGGCCCAGGGCAAAGGTGTGATCGAGGCAGTGGGACGTCACCGCCAAGCTCCGGCTTTACGAACTGACTACTGACAGCATCTGCCAGGATGTACCTGTACAGGTCACCAAAAATTGTTTGTATACCTTATAAATGATAAACACGTTTTTATTTAGTTACAAATCCCTAGTATCTATGCAGCAAACCAAGCTACTGGCTCCCTGATTTCACTCCCCCAGGAATAACGTCACCATCCCCCCAGCCTCATCTCCCCTAATCAGGACCTGTAAATGTTTTCTCAGGGTTCCTCTCTCTTTCCATTTTGTCTCCAAATACTGTCCCAGCAGTATTTCTGTCTCCAAGCCTATCTCCTACCCCAATTTTCTCCTGAGTGCCAGTCCAAAGTATTCACGTGCTCCAGCAGGCATCCCAAACACACCTCAAACTGCTTCTACCAGAGAAAACCGTCACTCCTGGACCCACCCCTCAGCCAGGGGCCCTCCTGACCTGTCCTGGTGAGTGGAACCCGATACCTGGTGACGCGAGCAGGGCCTGGCACTGTCCTGGGCTCCTGCCCCCACGCACCTCCTTCCACACCCCGTCAGTGTGTGGCCACTCGCGGCCACCTTAACCTCTCAGTTCAGTTCAGTCACTCAGTCGTGTCCAACTCTTTGCGACCTCATGAACTGCAGCATGCCAGGCCTCCCTGTCCATCACCAACTCCTGAAGTTTACCCAAACTCATGTCCATTGAGTCGGTGATGTCATCCAACCATCTCATCCTCTGTCATCCCCCTTCTCCTCCCGCCCTCAATCTTTCCCAGCATCAGGGTCTTTTCCAATGAGTCAGCTCTTCGCATCAGGTAACCAAAGTACTGGAGACCAGTTTCAACATCAGTCCTTCCGATGAACACCCGGACTGATCTCCTTCAGGATGGACTGTGTGGCTGATCCCTCACCCTGACCTTCCCTCCCTGCCTATCGGCCGTGTCACCAGCTTCCTACCTAGCCTCCTGCCTCCACAGTCATCACTCAACAGCACAATCACCGTGTCGTGCTTGACAATAAAACTGATATCCCTGCTCACAGTTCCTGCCCACCCTCAGGCGCTATCGCTGGCCGCCATCCTCGCCCTGTGCGCCGTCAGCTCTCACTGACACCCGGCTTCACCCCCTCGGGAGGTGGACTCCCTTCCACTCTGTCCCCCCGACCCCTGCCTCTGCTCCCTGAGCTGGCTAATCCCTCCCCCGTGGCTCTGGCGTCTCACTCGGAAGGAAGACGGAGCCAGGGTCACCTGACGGGTGAAAGTCCTCTCCTCGGTGACGCTGCAGCATGGCACACGGCCCACCGTCACGGCTCTAACACAACCCTTGCTCGGTACTCGGTCTGTCTCTGCTCCCTCAGTAGAGACTGGCTGCTACCAACCCTGCACTCAAGCAGACTGCATACTCTGAAGGGAAACTGCCTCTCACCCGTCCCCCTGAAAATCCCATTTCACGGTCCCAAGTGCCCCTCCAAGCACCAACATGGGTCAAGGAGAACCGCAACAAACATCTGCCCAAAGGAAAAAAACATACAAAATTCCCCAGCACCGTTCATTTTAGCTCATTTCCATTTCAGGTACAGGTATTTTCTATTTAAGCTTCCAAAATTCATTCACGTGCCAGATGCGAACAGAACACACACACTTATTCAGCACTCTGCCAAACCTTGACGAAGGAGTGGTCGAGGAGCTGGCTGGCTGTCCACCGCATCCGGGGCTCGCTCTCCAGGCAGTGAGAGAGGAAGTCCTTCCCTTCGGGGCTTAATCGTTCAGGGATCGGCGGCTTGTGCCCCATTCCCACTTTGTACATAATCTGAAAGTTGTGTTCATATTCATGCCAAGGTCTCTGAAAACAGGAAAAAAAATCAGTTTTCGACACTACATGACCATAAAGAAAAAGCAGCTGCCCCATCTCTTTTTAGGCATCTCAGTATCGATACGTACCAAGGCTGGCAAACTTTTACATAAGCTTGCAAGCCAGGTGGTCTCTGTCACAACTATTCAATTTTCCCATTATAACATAAAAGCAGGCTTAGGCTACAATGTATAAATGAATGGGTAGAGCCGTGTGCCAATAAAACTTTATTTACAAAACCAGGCGGTGGGCATAGTCTGCCTACCCCTCAAGGTGTCCTATCGTCTAGCATTACCTAGATGTCATCGTCATCTAAGACATAAAATAATATAAAAAGTCAATAAAACAAAACCCAACAGTTATCTTACTAGGATGTTTAATATGCTCCCTTGTTGAATAATCGACATTAAATTCTACTAGTGCCAAGCTTATTTTATTACAGTTACAGGGAAATGAGACTCATGGGGGAAAGAACAAAGCCTCCCAATTTATGCACCACTGTTTAGTATTGAGATGTACAGTCTTCAGTGTGAGAACTCGCTCTCTTTCCAATGTATGGCTTGATTGAAATAACAGGTACTGTGGGCACCTATGTCAATGCTAACAGAAATAATACTAGCTAAATATTATTGAGTGCTTATTCTCAGTGGCTGCAAGCTGTATAATAATTTAATTTCCTACTAATAATACTTAAGAGGTTTATAACTTCCTTGCTTTACAACTAATGCTATAAACCTCCCCTGCCAAACACACGACCTTTATAGATTTGTACAATTGTTCATCGGCAGTATCTACATTAGAAGACCAATTTTTGAGGATTTTCAGATATTATGTCACATGTGACAGTTTCACTGCCCTTAAAATCGATATGCGCTGTCTGTCCTTCCATCCGTCTCCCAGTGCTCAGTTGCTTCAGTCGTGTCTGACTCTTTGCGGCCCCATGGACTACAGCCTGCCAGGCTCCTCTGTCCATGGGATTCTCCAGGCAAGAACACTGGAGTGGGTTGTCATGCCCTCTTCCAGGGGATCCTCCAGACTCAGGGATCGAACCCGCAATTCCTGCACTGGCAGGCGAGCTCTCTACCACGAGCATCACTTGGGAAGCCCTGGCAACCTCTGATCCTCTTTGACTTGCCTGTTCTGCCTCTTCCGGAACGCCAGAAGGTTCAGAATCATACAGGATGTGGGGTTTTCAGACTGGGTTCGTTCACTCAGCAATGAATACGCGTTTTCAGGTTTCTCCCTGTCGTTTCATGGCCAATTTCTTTTTGTCACTGCGTAATATTCCGTTGTGTGGATTATCACAGTTTATCCATTTATTCAATTATGAATAAAACAGATACAGGCATTCACATGCAGTCTTTGTGTGGACAGAAGGTTTCAACTTCTGCTGCTTCTCGTATCTGCTTACTTTCCTGTTTTATTTGGAGTTTTGTGCTTTTTCTTTCCTTGGAGGAGTCCTCTGAGTCATGCATCTGATAAACATTTGGTTCCTAGTCTGGCACTTGTTTTAACTTACCATATCTTTCGACAGGTCATGTTCTCTATTTTGCAGGAAAGATGTTCCCAGTATTCATAATGGGAGTGAAGCCACATGACTGCTCTGTTAATGCAAAGTGCCCCCCTCAAGGCTTTCCACCAGGCATGGGCTCTGCTCACCTTGCCAGTCACCATCTCTATGACAACACACCCCAGGCTCCAGATGTCAGCCGCACGCCCGTGGCCTTCTCCTTTGGCGCGAGTGATGACTTCCGGAGCCATGTACGCTTAAAAGCCACAGATACGAGAGGAACGGGTTACAAATACAGCATCATGATTTAACAGAACCAAACAAAACATTAATATTATCTAATATTTCACAGAGAAGAAACAACTAGTTTGTTCAGGGGAAACTTTCTCTCAATTACATAATAAAAAATATTAAGACTTCAAAATAAATATCTCAAAATAATTTCTTGAATGGATATTTTAGGAGCCAAATTAATCTCCTAAAAGAGATTTTGAATGTGCAAATATTCAGATAAATTCTATTTGTGACGAAAAATATGAAATTTAACCTGCAAAAGAGAATGTGAAGTTTTATGACATGTTTCTAAATGATCAAAACAAATAATCACCATTTAAACATAATGCTGTTTTGACTAGGATAGTTTTAATAAACCCAGTGTGAAACACAAGGCTTTTCTGGGAAGGAAATGAGGCCTTTCTTCCCTGCCGTAAGTTTAAGGGAGATATGTGACTTCCCAGTCTGATGAGCACTTTCAGGCGTGGCTCCTCCCGCCTGGCGAGAAGCCCTGACCGCTCCCCATATCCGCCAACCAGAAGGAGGCGGGGGGGGGGGGGGGGGGGGGGGGGGGGGGGGGGGCGGGGAAGGGTCCCAGCACGCTGGAGGGAGTCCAGGGCAGAGCCGAACCTCGCTGGACCCACCTGCTGTCCCCAGTGTGCTGTTCACTTCACCAGGCATGGTCTGCGCATTGTTCTTAAGCTTTACTGAGCATCCGAAATCCCCCAGCTTGATTAGTCCAGACGAGGTCAGGAAGATGTTGGCACCTAGGGAGAAATGAGCAGTGGTAAGCCTCTGAAACACAAGGCAGGCGCTTTGAAGCTTAGGTGGTGACCTGAACCATCAGGAACTTGATTCGCAACATTATAAAGATTGGTGAAAGTTTACTCGCAAAGCGTTATCATTAGAAAGATTTTAAGCCTCATTCACAAATGGTAATACAAAGTAAAGAAATTTTAATAACAGTGCAGACAGCTTTGACAAATTCTGAACTGAAACACATGCATAAATTCCAACATTAAAAACGCAGGGAGAGGGACTTCCCTAGTGGCACAGTGGATTAGAATCCACCTGCCGATGCAGGGGACATGGGTAGGATCCCTGGTCTGGGAAGGTTCCACCTGCCATAGGGCAGCTGAGCACAACTGCCGGGTCCGAGCGCTGCCACTGCTGAAGCCAATGCCCCTGGAGCCTGCGCTCTGCAAAGAGAGAAGCCACATCCACGAGGCACCCGCGCACCGCAAGGATGGGCAGCCCCTGCTCACCACCGCCAAAGAAAGTCCTCGAGCAGCTAGCCAAAAATAAAGTAAGTAATTTTTTAAAAACTCAGGGAGACACTTAAAAGAGAAATTACCTATAAATCACAAATTCCTGTGGGAGCAGTTCTGAAGGTGAAAGCTGGTGTACACTCAGCAGTGGCCGTAGCAGGAAGCAAGTGTAATCGAGACCACACACACACACTCACACACATGCTCTCACACACACGGTCTCACACACATGTGCACACACACACACACGCACTCACACACACACACACGCTCTCACACACACACACACACTCTCACATACACATGCTCACACACACACACTCACGCTCTCACACACACACTCACACACACGTGCACACACACTCGCTCACACAAATACGCACTCACACACACTCACACTCATTCTCTCACACACACACACACACACTCACACACACACTCACACACTCTCTCTCACACACACATTCTCTCTCTCTCTGCTAGTCTGCAGAGATGCATCCGAAGCCACCATCAAACTGAGTCCAGGCTGATGGAAAGAATGTTCTGTGCGTGTCTCCTATCTCAGGAGCAGCGCACACACCTGGCTCGTACTCCAGTTGGAACCTGGGGTCACTGCTCATCTCCCGGGGCGGCTCTGCCTCCTGCAGGCTACAAGGCCTGAACCCTTTTGACCGAGCCACACGGCTCAGCCTTCTGTCCAAGGTACCTCCCTCCAAAGGCCATACAGAGCCCTCACGTTAGACAGCCAGCTGCACAATGAGCTGCTGACCCTCCCCGCGCCCAGGGCAGGCGGTCCCCCAGAGCACACTGCACTAATGCATGGTTCTGGAGCTGACTCACAGGCCCTCTCAGCCACACTGAGCTCTGAAGATTATCACACGGATGCACAGGGACGGACTTGATTCAAGGACTCTGAGGGATTCTCTTTATGGCCACAGCCAATGACACTAAGGTACCACTTCCTGAGTGTGGTGTTTGTGTTAGAACAACTGGAAATGGGCTACGCCGTGGCCTCACCCAAAGCCGATGAGGCAAATGCCCAGACAACAAAGCAATGTGGCGGACGGGGTGGGCAGGCAGCGAGACGGGTACGCCGGGCATGCAGGAGCCATTACAGAGCACGGGCAGTTCTTCCACCAGCGAAGCAGGCCCTGGGGTGGCCCAGCCCCACGGAGGCTAATGCCTGGTTGCAAGTCCGGCCATCTACAGTGATGTGTAGGTTGTAGGTTGGCCTCAGGTTAAGGGAGAGAATGAAATCCTTCAGTCTGGGGTCAGTTAGAGACCAACCTAATTTGTCATTCTACTTATCCCCGAGACTCCCAAATACACACATCAGGGGCATGGTGTGGGTCAGATAAACACAAGGGGGGAAGTTCTGGGATAAGATGGCTGTTCCCCTCACACGAGAAGGGCCAGCACTTCCCTTCAGTTAGTGTGACCAAGCTGACCTCGAGCAGAACTCTACACTGGACGAGGGTGGTGTAAATAAACCCTGAAGTCAAAGTGTTTGTCGCTAGGTCACGCCCCACAGTTTGCAACCCCCATGGACCGTAGCCCCCCAGGCTCCTCTGTCCACGGGATTCTCCAGGCAAGAATACTGGAGTGGGCTGCCACGCCCTCCTCCAGGGGATCTTCCCAACCCAAGGATCAAACCCAGGTCTCCTGCATTGCAGGCAGATTCTTTGCCATCTGAGCCACCAGGGAAGCCCCAATACACTGTCCTCTCCCCAAACTCAGCTGCAAATTGTAACTTAGACCAGCATTCCTGATTCACCATCACTTTACATGTTCACAACGGTCACATTCAGATTCAGAAGGGAAAGAGAGAATGTTCTGATCACAAGCCAAGCTCCTGGAAGGAGATGTGTGTCCTGTACAGCTTCTCAATGTTGGGTTCTTTACAGAAGAATGTTCAAAGTAAAGCTGTTTCTGGAGAAGTGAGGGCAGCCACCCTGTGCTGGGCACGGCTGACGACCTGGCGGGCAGGGGAGCGCGGGATCACCTTTAACGTCGCGGTGAACTATGCCGTGCTCGTGCAGGACGTTGATGGCCACGGTAATCTGTTTCGAATACAGCCTGATGACGTGTTCTTGAAGCCCCAGCCGCGACACCTCTTCCAACGTGCCCTCGTCACAGTACTCCATGAAGATGTACATCTCCTCCTGCGGGAGGAACCACACAGGCCCATGTCCACCTGGGCGCTGGGTGCAGAGCCTGGAACGCTCCACTGGCCACGCCCCGAGGACGCTTCCTTCTAAGGGTCAGCTACACTGGTCATCCTCAAGTCTGAATTCGTCTCAAAACGGTCATTTCTAACTCCTCTACAAAGAGCGGTGTCTCTGCCTGCCTCCTCTGTCTGGAATTATACAGCTTGTTGGGATAAGACCATCGCCGAATCACAGGTGATAAATGTCTATAACCCTCTGAAATTCAGTCTGCTATATAATCTCAGACAGGGACCAACAGGACTGTCCCTATAAATGTATTATTAAGTACTGAAACACATCCTTTTCAGGTATGAATTTATCCGCGAAAAACATTAAAAACTGCCAGTATCCAAATTCCCCAGAAGCTCATATTCCACTAAGAAGCTCCAGGTGATCCTCTTTCCCTCCAAGTGTTTATTGCTAAACACACAGGAGAAAGTAAGCTGAAGTCTTCGCTTTCTCTCATTTTACAATGGTTCTTTAAATACAAACAAAAGGGAAAAAAAAATTACTGAACAGTGTGTTCAACAGTGGCTCGGCAAAAAAAAAAGGGGGAGGGAAAAAAGCAACCAACAGCCGTGTCAGGGGGGCACTCGAGAAATCTTCTGATCGGCAGGATGGGTTTCAGTGCTTTATAATGTCGGGTTAATGACTACGGTCTACAACTTACATTTCAGGAAGGACTCCTCTAGTTTCAGAGAGAAGGCAGAAATGGTGTAACTCATGGAGATTTCCTGATAATTAGGCAAAGTTACTGTGCTCTGAAATGAGAAGACCTGTGATGTAGGACAGGACTCCATCTGCGCCCTCACTGACCGCTCACACCACACAGTGTGATCAAAGTTGGCTTACTCTATGTAGCTCCACACCAAAATACCGAACCAGATTGGGGTGCTTGATGCCTTCAAAGATTTTCAGCTCGTCTGCAGTTTCCTTGATGGTTTTATGGTCGTTGGGTTGAAATCGAATCTGGAAAAGGAAACCGGCTGGTTACTGTTGGCACGGGCAACAGTGAAATGTGCCCCCCAACTTCCGGGCAGGCTCTCTTCCCCTTGCTGATGAGCTAAGCTCGCTTGCTTTAGAGTACATGCTCAGACAGCAGCCAGCAGGATCATTTTCGTAACTGCAGACTGAATTAACCAACCTAAATGCCCCTTGGCGAGGATGAGGAGACGCTGCAGGGGTTGACGGGCGGAGCTGCACATGCCTGGTGCCCCACGACGGCTCGGGGCACTGGCCTCACCCACCACAGCCCTCAGTGTCTCCCAGGGGTCCTTCCTCGGGTGTTCCTGGCTCCTGCCATTCTACCTCCAGCAGTTAACAGGCTGCTCATTTCTGAACCTTATCACAAATGTCCCCCAAGCCCCCCGACCAAGTGCCCCATGGTCCCAAAGGTGTAAATGCCTAGACTGTGGGAAACATCAATGTTTCAGACATCTGAAACGGTGCACTGGGGGAGCACTCGGGCCAGCCCTCAGCTAGTGAACCCAAGCCTCGGTCCAAGTGTCCAGCACACAGAGGCTGCAGGGCCGGGCACGCACCTCCTTCATGGCCATCAGCTCGCCGGTGTCGACGTTGATGCAGGTGTACACCTTCCCGTACTGCCCTTCCCCTGTGAACAGGGACAGACGTGCCGCTCTCAGCCACCAAAGCCAGGCCACTCTGACTCATTCAAACGTATAATGCCGTCCTCCCGTCCCGACTCCACGTTCACATGTCCAGAACCGTGCTTACCACAGCCTACTACTGCAAGAGCCAGACTATTTCTGAATGTCCCCTGATAACCCAAGTCTCGGGCAATCTTTTCACTCTGTCTTACCTGTAAATACCTGTAAACAGAATAGAACTGACCGGCAAATCCCAGAAGGGGCCTGAAGGCGAGTGCTGAGCCCCTGGTGCATACTCCGGAGCCCCTTATGGCTCTGGGGGAGGTCTGGGCTGGGGTAGGAGGCGTGGCCAGGGTGGGCCTGGCTGCCATCCCAATGGGCCTCCCTGCTGTCCGTCCAGGCGTGTGGGATGCCGGTAGGATATTCTACTAAGACACCTTCTGAAACATTAAACTAAGGGGCCATATGGCTACTTAAGACTGACAATGAGAATTCATACCACTTATAAAGGATCTGATTCTGTTCAGTGTCTTCTGTCCTGACAGCTCTACAAAAACTTCCTGAGGCTCACAGAGTCCTATGTTACAACTGTGTTCGCGTCTTCAGACCTAAATGCTCAACAGATATACGCGTTTGAAAGGGGGAAGGTCTGAAACTTAATCAGCTCCTTCTCCACACAATCTATCTCTAGTTATTTAACAGGAAACTGTTTCATCTGGAAATCAATTAATGTTTTTGAAGACATCGTCCCATTGGCATTTGTATTCAGTCCTGCTTCAATAAGGATTGTGTGGGAGTAAGACGTAAAGAATACAGACTAGAACAAAGGAGTAAGATTTACGGAGTTCTCCACTGGCAATTTCTGGAGTTATCAAGCAGAACTATTCCATTTAATGAATCATTTAAACATCTCTTTTACATTGTTCTTAGAACATATCTTACAAGTGAAACCAAAAAATCAGAACCGTGTGCAAACGAGAGGATGTATATTTGCCACGCCTGTCAGAGAAAAAGACCAACCATGGGAGACTTAACCTAAAAAGTGTGACTGTTGTTATTTCTAACAGGGACCATCTTTGTGTCGTGTTCTTGAGTTTCTTTACCGATTTTGTTTCCTCTTTGCCACTTAAAGGTCACCTTCCTCAAGCCAACGTGCATGACGTTGTCGTAAGACTTGGGGGTGTCACAGACTTGACCAATGATGTTTTTCCTCCTCATTTCTCGATACCGCTTTTCTTCAAACAGCCGGACTGACTTCTGAATGGCTTCTATGGGTCCTTGCTTAGAAGCGGTATCTGCAGGGAGAAGCGTAAACTCAGTCATCCCAACAACCATAATCAAGTCGACTTCCAGCAAATAATCATAAAAACAGAGCAGCAGACATTAGCCCTCCAATCAAGCATCATCTATTCAGCTATATAGCACCTGAATTAAAGTCCCCCAAAGCTAACATCTTCAGAGCATACCATCCACTATAGGGAAGTGCGCACACAGACAGAAGTGACTCAGACAGAACCAGTGGCGTCCTCTCCCAAGGCTGCTGAGACTCTGCAGTAACCACCTGTCTGCCTCTAGTCTCTCCCCTCCACTTGCTCTTATTGCTCAGAATTTTCTTCTTGTTTAACCACTCAGTCATGTCTGACTTTCCCACCCCATGGACTGTAGCCCACCAGGTTCCTCTGTTTGTGGGATTTCCCAGGTGGGAATACTGGGGTGGGTTGTAACTTCCTTCTCCAGGGAATCTTCCCCACTAAGGGATCGAACTCACATGTCCTTCGTCTCCTGCATAGTGGGCAGATTCTTTACCACCAAACCACAAGGGAGTCCCCCAGAATTCTCTTACTCAAACGTAAAATCTGATCACATTGTTTACCCACATAATTTATTTCATGGTTTATCCCAAGTTGCTGATCAACAGTCCAAGGCCATCACGCAGGGTCTTTCCAGGCTTGCTTCTCCTGGCCACTGCCCCTGGCCCCACTGCAGTCTCCGGACCAGCCTGACTGAAGCGCCTCCATGGAGCACACCACACCGCACCTCACTCCTCGCCTGTGCTCATACCTCCCTGTCTTCCAGCTGTCAGAGCTCTACTCCCCTCCAGGAAGCTGTCTCTGCTATCTGCTGGGAAGGGAGTAAAGCTTTCCTTTCTCTAGAGTCAGAATGGCTGGAACAAAACCCGGGCTTCACCTTTCTCTAAGTGTTTGAAAATCGACAAGCGAATTACCTTCTTTAGCCATCAAATCCCAAAACAAAAATACCTCATTCAGAGATACTACGAGAACTTAATGAAATCACACACACAAAGCATTTAGCCCAGTGCCTGGAACATGAAAATACTGGGTAAATTTCAGCTTCTGTTATTATCTTTCCTTATTTTTCCATCTAGCCATCTCTATTTCTCCAACTTACTTTACCATGATTTATAGAAAGAAGTATCTTTTACATAGAAACCTAAAACAACTGTTTCATGAAACACTATTACTCTTTCTACACGTGACTGGGTCTCCATTCAATGTGTGTGTGTGTGCTGATTTTACAACAACCCACTAACAGGTCACAATCCATAATGTGAAAAGCTCTCGGCCTCTGCGGTTCTCACATGCAGTACCCTAAGGAGGCATCTAAGAGCCTGAATGTTCTATCGAAGCGATCACTGAGGACTGGGGCGACTGAAAGATTACTCTGAGAAGAGAAATTCCCAGAGATTTATAAAGTTCCAACTACAATCATTTCCTACAAACAGGGATCCCTGTTTCCCTTACCTCACTACATGACACATCGAGTCTACTTGGCAGTGACCGAGGTTTCGTGGCTGTCGGGCCGTGGGCTCCACTGTTAAATGCTTCTGGGAAATAGTCTTTTCTTTTACAGTAAACATTTCTCAAGATTTCCTAGTCTTTTAAGATGTCTGTGCAAACTGTAACTCTTCCAAGAGTTCCCGAGTTTACTTGACCACAAAGTATTTGTTTTGAAAATTATCACAAAGACCTGGTATCCATGGGAACCACTGATGACGTGAGAGGCCCTGGGGAGACCCCGTTCCCCGCCACTGGGCTCGAGCTGACGAACGCCTCCTGACCCCCAAACCCTACAGGCGCCTCACCTGCCTGGCCTGGCGAATGCAGCTTCACGGCTGCTCCTGCCTCCTGAATGCCCCATGGCCAGTGTGAATACACTGCCCGCAACGGCGCTCAGGCCCGCTCCCCAGCTCCCCCGCGACCCAGGCCTGCCCCGCCGTCCTCCTCACCCCCTGCCCCCCACTCCCTGAACACAGGAGACTTGCACGCTGCAGAGGCTCAGGGGCCGCCCGTGGTCTGCACGCAGGCCCTGGACCACAGAGCCCACCGCTGAAGACTGGCTGTGCAGAGACCTCCCGCACCCTTTCAGGTCCGCCTCCACTTACACCCGTGCTCGCCAGGCTGGGCCGGACCCGCTGGTCTGCTCTTTAGTCACAGGGCCTCCAGATATGTTTCTCCTTCTGTACTTTCCCTCCTGGCTGGACACAGACCTCCTTCTCCTTCAGGGGCCAGCCCAAGCCTCGACCTTCCCTGAAGCCCCACGTGACCGCTCCGGGCCTGGTGATGCCCCTCCTGCTCAGTCACACATGTTCCAGAAGGCACTCTGGGGGCAAGCACGGGCGACCTTGGCCAAACGTCTGGCCTCTCAGAAACTTGGATCATTTAGGAAAAGAGACCAGGATCCATTCTGCCTAGGTATGGCTCAAGACTGTTGTGATGAAGAATACGCGAAAGCATTTTGTGCTAGACCAGGGCCCTTTCTGCTATTTATTCTTCTGGTTCATACGGACCGATCACCTGCTGTGTATGACAAATGCTTTCTCTCAGCTTCTTAACATAATAAATAAGTGGTTATTCATTTCACAAGTATTTATTATATTCCTACCACGTACAAAGGGCTTCCCAGGTGGCACTAGTAGTAAAGAACCCATCTGCCAACGCTGGAGACGTAAGAAATGCGGGTTCGATCCCTGGATCAGGAAGATCCCCTGGAGGAGGGCATGGCAGCCCACTCCGGTATTCTTGCCTGGAGAATCCCACAGACAGAGGAGCCTGGTGGGCTACAGTCCATAAGGTCGCAAAGAGTTGGACATGACTAAAGCGACTTAACACACACACCACGTACAAAGGATTATGCGAAGGGCCCACCCACGTGACACATAAAATGAACATCAACCTGTTTAAAGAATACAAAACTGAGAAACACACATTCCTGCTCCAGAGGAACTTATAATGATAAGAAACAGGAATTGCACACACACAGCACAGACAGGAAGTGATGCCAGAGGCACAAAGGGGACCATGAAACGTTAATGCAGAAGGTCGCGTAAGTCATAAGCTGAAGCGTGTTTTAGCTGAAACTGTTTGCTTTATGCTTAAGCATTCACCATTCTTCCTCTTACCCTTGGTCTGACTGATCAGCGTCCGAAGTTCCCAACTTCTTCGAGTTGACCCACTTGAATCACCTTTTGGATATGCTGGTTCTGCAGAAAGTGTTTTTTCATACAAACTAATAAGATTTATAAAACAAACAGGCATATTTGATTCAGAGCCAGAATGAAATGCAGGTGACAGTGATGATTAGTGAACCACCAGCCTGTCGTGCCCGGTGATTGATCTGTTTGCTGTGAGTGTGAAAAGCTGTCTCTACAATCATTCAGAGCAAATGGCACCAAACTAAGGAGCTGTTCATGGGTTACAAGACTTTAACTACATTAAGCTTCCACAAGTAACAGACAACAGAGTACTGAGCAGAAACTGGATTTTGTGGGGGGGGTTGGGTGGGAGGGGTCCCCCCTTCCCAAGGTCCTACGCAAGAGCACAGTAGGGCCACAGGAGCAATGGTGTGGTTTCTGGGCAAAGACCCCTAGCTCTGCATCCTAATAACACCTGTCACCCACAAGCACAGTGCCACTTTACATTTTCAAAGTGAGTTAAGAGCGCTCAACAGTTAAAATATCAGCAACAATAATTCTCAAAAATTATTTAGCAACAGAGGGAGAAAACGCACATGTAGAAAAACACCTATATTAAAAGGCCAGCGTGCCCAGCACTGAACCTCTCCCAGGGCTCTGTCACTCCGTGTTCTCAGCGGGAGCCAGTGGTCTGGGACGAGCGGTGAGGCCGGCGGGGGAAGCAGGGGACAACTCTCACTCACCCTCGCGCTCCTCGGTGGGGCTGGAGTGGCGGCTCAGCGACCTGAACTGCAATTCAGCTGCGATGGAAGCCAGGCGGTCATTTTCAGGGACGCTGGAACCCCTGTTTTAACATTTCAAAAATTAAGCTATCAATTTGATAGAACTTGAGAAATCTGTCAGAGTCTTCTAGAGCAGCGATTCTCAACTGGGGGTGACTCTGCCCCCAAGAACATCGGGCATCCGTGGGTAAAGGACTACAGGAAGGACAGCCCCCAAACCAAGACCAATCCACCCAGAACGACAGCGCCCCCACCGAGACCCCTGTCTCTGGGGCTTGGAAGGAGAACACAGGAGAACTGCCTGCACAATACATGGCTTCATGTTAAAGACAGCAACAAAAATAAAAACAAAACAGTAGTTACTGAAGTATTGCTGACGTGTGTGGAAAGCTCTCTAATTTAGCCCAGGATGGATTAAAATTAGGAGCCAAATCTGGCTGATATTTAAGATGATCATCACATTATATTCAAGTACTTAATTCTATTTAAAGTGCTAAAATCATTACATGATTCACAAGAGCTCAAGTCTCTTCAGGAGCAAGTGGAAGGGAATGCCTAACCATTTCTTAAGCAGTAGCCAAGCAAAAGGGCAGAAGAGCAGGAAGCTTAACATGTAAAGGGCAAAGCTAAGTTGCGGCTTTTCCAGAAGTGTTCAGCAATCCAAAATGAGTCCACAAAAGGGTAAATCAAGTCCAGAATTAAATAAGGGCAAGCGTTAAATTATAATTCAAATCATCAAAAATAAATACGGTGTTAGTTTATTAACTAGTTTAGTGCATATTTTTTTAAACGAATGATATAATGAAGTATGGTAGCTTTTATGCTCTTTTTTATTACAGACTGAGTAGGTTTAAAGCAACATGGTCTACTGGACAGACATTCACAAATTATGAAGTGTGCAAGGCTTTTTTTTTATCTCCCTACACTCTCAAATCTAGTGCAGTCCGTGTTAAGTCTGGAGTGAGGAGGACATCTCCTAACATCAAGAAGTCTTAGTATCGTTTCATGGAAAAAAATCACCGATGCTGAAGTGAAGAAAAAAACACCCTCCTCCTAAGCTGTGCCAATCCTGGGACCACGGAGAAGCCACCAACATCCCTATCTTCCTGCTTTCCCAGAGAGGAGGTTAGCCAACTCCACATCCTCAGATTTCTCCCAGGGCAACAGGCAAGAAAACACACTTCAACCAAATGGTGTATGAGTGAACGCCTAACGGCTTGCTGCAGGGGGAGCAGGATTCTGCAGACTTCAACAGTTTTTGTGGTCTAACAACTGACTTGCACAATTCCTGAAAAATAAACAACCGGGTCTCGCAAATCAGTTAAGAGATACTCCAGCAAGCAGAACACTGGAAGATTATTTTCTTGACAATGCTAAGATCACGGAAGCCCATTTCCTAAGTCAAACCGTATCGAATCAAAGTGTTGATCGGATGCCGTGGGGCAAAGTAAAAATTTCCCTGTGGCTGACATCTAAGGCAGGCTGCCGAGGTCAGGGAGCCCGGGAAGCACCCTGCTTCCCCAAGCCCATCCCGGCCCCGGGTAGTGCGGAGAGCCCGTCTGGAGGCACCATGCGGCCCCTGCATGGAAGCCTGGGAGGCTGCGGCAGAGGTTCAGGTTGGAGGGCTACAGGGGGCTGGCCCCGCGGCCCCCGACCTCCCGTCACACACACTGCCAGAAGTACAGACCACTTGACTCCTCGGTGAGGAAAGGCCTTCAGGATGGCGCATTGACGGTAGTAAAACGTCTACATCTCAAGGACTGTCTTAAAGGATAAACGAAGAACACTTCTGAAATGCTGCTCAAAACATGCTTGAGAAACCACCAGGGCAGGGCCTGAGACTAAGGGTGGGCACAGGCCGCCTGCACAACAATCTGCTTCGGGGTACGCACCCCTGACTGACAAAAGCCAGAACCCAGAGTTCATGAAACCTTCAGTTCTGGAGACATCGGTGGGAAGCACAGTGCTGGCTGAGTGTTCTCAACTATGACTGTGTTTCAGGGCTCATCGCTTCCCTAACTGAACCAACAAAAAAGACAGCTGCAACCCCCTACACGGCCATGAAGCACACGTGGAAACGTCTGCTGTGAAATGTTCTAAACATGAAAAAGAGAGGGTCAATGGGAATTTGTTCAATGTTAATTGTTAACTTTTTTTTTAGTTGACTGCTTAAGCTGTAACATACTTGGGCTTTTTTTTTTTAGGTTATAGACAAACATTTATTACTAAAAATTAGGGAATATTAATTATTTTAATGCATGAGAAAATGGGAAATATCTGTAGACATTTTAGACTGCTATAAACTAAGTCTAAAAATATCTTCGTCTTCATGTTGATGTATGGCAGAAACCAACACAATATTGTAAAACAATTATCCTTCAATTAAAAATACCTTAGTCTGTTTTAAATTCTAAAACCACGTGTCACCTTTCTGCCAACACGCTAATGTTTCTCCTTGGGAGCAGGATAAAGAGCACCGAGATCTTTCCCAGTGTCATCGTTTTTGTTCAGTTTTGTCTGACTGTCAGCATCCGTACGGGAAGATGAGAAGACTGACCGTCCGTTCTGTCACCAGGCACAAGGGTTGATTAAGAGCCACCAAATGTCCTCTCTCCTTTAAGCATCTGAGACCTTGATGAGATCCCCTACACGCCGACCCCCCTGCCCCACCACCAAATAACTCGGCAAAAATGGGAAAAGCTGCCACGGCCTCAGTACTGACACACAGGCAAGAGGCTCACGTTTGTCTGGAGCTTGCCAAGCGTCTGACAGCTCTCTCTAGTAATGATCTAGTCTCCATACGAGATGCAAAACAAACCTCATGAAGTGGTTTTCCACACCACTATAAACTACTTCTAATCCATGACTGTGGAAATCAGGAAACTGGATTTGAAAAGTGATTTAAAAAAAAAAGATTAAAAAAACAAACACAAATCACCACCACCACTTCTATCTATAACCTAGACAGAAGTCAGCTTTGAGTGATCCGAGGAACTCCTCAGGAAGGCACTGCATCTGCCAGAACTCTCCTACCACGGGACCAGGCTCTTTTCACTGATTCTCCCTGCACGGTTATTATCGGCAGAAACTCGAGTCATTTGGGTTAATGTTTGTGCCAAAGAAATATAAAACTTGGGCAGATAATCTACTTGTGCTGGAGCTTTGGGGCCACGACATCCCAAGGAGGGCCCCTAAGCATCGCCCGACCGCACGAAAGCAGCCCCACGAGCCCTGGACACATCCCAGAGCCGAGGTCACTGTAGGAGTGCGGGGGTTGGGGGGTAGGGGGCGCGGAGGCCACCCAGTCTCATGGGCACCGCACCGGGGCAAGGGGTGGGGCAGACTACCTGGTCTCATGGGCACCGCTGATGGGCTTGGGCGGTGCTGGGTCGCTGCCCAAGGGGCCAGGACGAGCGGCGGCAGGCGCGGGCGCGGGGCTGCCGAGGCTCCGCACATCCGCGGGCACGCTCCGGGCGCTGGGAGGAGAAGAAAAGCTTCAGGAACACAGGCGAGGAAGGGGATGGGCTCTCACGTGGTTTCAGGAAAAGATAACACAGGGTGAGGAAGCAAAAAATCATGTTCAGACAGAAATGCAAATTGCTCTTTGAGATTCAGGTCAGGTAGTAGCTCAGTGGTAAGGAATCGGCCTGCCAATGCAGGGAACGCAGGTTCCATTCCTGGGTCGGGAAGGCATGCACCCCACTCCAGCCTTCTTGCCTGGAGAATCCCACGGACAGAAGAGCCTGCTGGGCTACAGTCCCTGGGGTCGCAAAGAGTCGCACACGACTGAGGCAACTGGGCATGCACGCACATGAAAAAAAGTAACCGATTTCAAGCTAGCTATTTTTAGCAATAATTGTCCTTTCCTAGCCAAGCACTGTGAAAAATAAAACTAACTTAAAAGCTGCTTGACCCTCAGGGGAGAGCAAGGCTCACCACTCTCACATGCAGAAAGGCCACCACGTTGGAGGGAAGTGTTCTGAATGCACGAGAGTTTCCAACTCACTCAAAGTTTAAGTTGCTTCATAGTTACACACACACATAGAAGTCAAGACTGGAAGGGTCGCTCTAGTTTTTATCTCCAGCTTTTAAAATGACATTTAGTTCTGCTTTTCAAATGTTTACCACGCTATGCACACTCAAATTTGTTTTCCTAAAGTTATTTTTCAAAGAAAGGAGAAGAAAGAATTATTCCAAAGCTGGAAAGCATTTAGTAGCCGGCAGTTAAAAATAAGCTGAGAAACAAAGTTATCTTGAAAGGTATAAGTGTGCTTTAAATTTGCAAGTCTTATTCTTTTGTAACTAAGGCAGAGTGGTGTGTCTTCAAGACGAGGAAAATAAGAGCTTTTAAAAACGTATAAACAACACAGAAAACAGTATCTGGTATCAGAGCAAGCATCAGCAGCTCTCAGATCGGCATGCACATCAAAGAAGAATCTGTAAAGCAAACAACCACACAGGCACCAAATACCTGAATCCCTCTGGAGTTGGGATAATCAGGTGAGGGTTAGGAGGGTCGCTATGGCATCGAGGTACCTTCACAGGACGGGGGCTATTCCGATGAATGGCTGTCAGAGAAAAGAGTGACAAAAACAACTTGTTAAAGGAACCAGCAGAAAACTGTCAGAGCAGGCAATTCAGTGGAGACAGGAGGCGGCTTACTTTTGCTGGTGACCAAAATAGAACCATTTAAGTAAGTAGGAAAATCATATTACACATACAAATGCTGGGAAATGTCACTCTTTGGAAGCTAATAAAGTTATATTACACATTCAAACTTTTCTCCACCAAAACCATTTTTTAAATCCTGGAGTGAAATATATGTAATATATGACATGCGACCCATTGAGGAGACAGATGAAAATGTGGTTTATGCAGCATTTCTTTACTAAAGAGGAGTCAAGTCGTTCCCACTTTTAAAGAGAGTCTGGTCGGGTGACTCTTCAATCGGCTCTGAGCTGAGGGCAGGTCACTGTCATTTTCCTGAATACAGGGAGTTTAATTCCTTTAAATCAAACCAGGAGGATGGGCACTGGTTTAAACTGACTATTCTTTTCTTCTTTTAAATATTCTGGTAGAGGGTAAATGGGGATAAAATTTTAAACACAATTTAAAACACACCTTACCTAGTAACTACAAAAATGCTGACAATTCTTATTTTCCCAATAACTAAATGTAACTAGGCATGAATATGATATATTTTGTCTGCTTGTCCCTAACAGGCTTTCTTCTGACTTTTAACTTTGTTTTAACCTTCCTTAGTTTTTAAGTGTAAGTGTGTACGCTGCTCAGTCGTGCCCAACTCTTTGCGACCCCATGGACTGCAGCCCACCAGGCTCCCCTGTCCATGAGATTTTCCAGGCAAGGATACTGGAATGGGTCGCCATTTCCTTCTCCGTTAGTTTTGAAAAACACCGTATTTTCTCTTCATATGCTAACGATTTTAGTCTACATATGTTTTATTCCAGTAGTCATGTACAGATGTGCGAGCTGGATCATAAAGAAGGCCGAGTGCTGAAATATTGATGCTTTTGAACTGTAGTGCTAGAGAGGACTATCGAGAGTCCCTTGGATAGCAAGGAGATCAAACTTGTCAATTCTAAAGGAAATCAATCCTAAATATTCACTGGAAAGACTGCTGCTGAGCTCCAATACTTTGGCCACCTGATGTGAAGAGCCGATTCACTGGAAAAGACTTTGATGCTGGGACAGATTGAGGGCTGGAAGAGAAGACGAGAGGAGACAGGGGGTGAGATGGCTGGATGGCATCACCGACTCAATGGACATGAGTTTGAGCAAACCCTGGGAGACAGTGAAGGACAGAGAAGCCTGGAGCGCTGCAGTCCAAAGAGCAGGACACGACTTAGTGATGGAACAACAATGTTTTATTCTAAATATGTTTCACCCTAAGTGACGTGACTTCCTTTTTCATGGTTTCTGTTTACTTTTAATAACATTACACAGGAAAGAGAAGTACCCAAACTGGAGACATCTAAAGGGAAAATGTGAAAAACAAAAATCAAGGAAATGTTCAGAAGCAATTTGTATCTATGGCTCATTATCTCAACTATTATAACCCTAGATGGAAGAAACTCCAGGCAAATTCAAAGACAAAAAGAAAAAAAAAAAAACAGATCTGGTAAGAATGGTGATGTCTTTAATTCAGCAGACATACGGAGAACCACTGAGTCAAAAATTACTACAAAAATTTCCCATGAAGGTATAAAAGAGACATCATTAAAACACAGACAAGTTTAACATTCCCCCTGCATGAAACAAAACATTTCTTTTAAGAGTATGTGTATCTCACTGCTATAAAGCTGCTATTTCATTGAAAAGAAAATTCAAATGGCCAATAAACACAAAAGAGATGCTCAGATTTCACAAGTGGTGAACATTTATGATAGAGATGCTCTTCACGGCAAAACTAACAAAACACGTCAGGAAATGATGGGAAGACTTGCAGCAGTCTTTCCCTGATGGATACAAGGCCACTGAAGAGTGAGCTGGACCCACACGTGCTGACATGCAGGGATTTCTACAACTCTCAGAGATTAATATCCAAAGTGATCCAATTTTTACACAGTAAACGAGAAGGGGAAGAAGCAACAGTGTATATGCTCGTGTGATTACATGAGCGATAAAGAAAGGTGCGGTAGAATGCAACTGTGTACTTAAATGAGTGCAGAGAGAAAAACAGAAGGTTCTACACCAGATTGCTATCATCTGGTTGCGATGACAGAGCATCCGGCCATTCTCAGGGTGACAGAGTCGAGGGGGAGGAGAAAGCAAGGGACGACGGCAGTGATGCACTCTCACACTCATTCATTTCTCATGAGGACAGAGCACACGACCAAAGTGTAAGAGTCCTGCCATGTGCAGAACAGTACAGTTCACAGAATGCCGTCACCTCACCGAACCCTCCTCAGCAACTGATTTTAAGCACTAGAAGAGGAGGCTCAAAGATGTTCAATAAGCAGCCCCAGGTCACTCAACTCCCGTGACCCCTAGGGCAATCTGGCTCTCAGGCCAGTGAGGGGCAGGGAGGACAAAGAACACCTTGTGTCCACAGACAGAGCCACGAACCGACTGTCCCACCAGCGGCGCGGGGAGCAGCGCGGCAGTGACTCACACCGACAGCCCCTGCTCCACGGGGAGGAGCTTTCCTCTCTTGTAACGTTCTTCTACATGTTCATTTTCTACGTGCTTTTTTTGCACTGCAGTTTTCTTCTTCTATAAATAAAATGATTCCTCATGCAATAAAATATTTTGAAGAAGTAATTTTTACTTCAATAAATCTGATAAAAATATTTTAGAGAGGTAATTTTTACTTTTGAGCAAACTCTGAGAGATAGTGAAGGACAGGGAAGTCTGGCATGCTGCAGACCACAGGGTCACAAAGAGTTGGACACGTCTGAGTGATTGAACAACAACAATTTTTACTGAATTACTGATCATGTATTCTTATGGAAATGTTTTAGGAAATCAGAAACTCAAAAGTATTTATGATAATATGCTTAATGAAAATTTTGATGATAATATGGAATGTTTTATATAAAATGTTCAAATGGTTTTACAAATGATAATTCATTTCATAGAAATGAGAAAAAGCCGTACAAATTGGGTGAATTTTAAAGATACAGAAATCAAGCATTAAAACCTAGTCTACTAACTTTTAGTAGCTAGCAAGCACCCTTTAAGATAATGCTTTTGCTTAATAAATTTACCATTTATGAATTATTTTACTTTGTGTAATCGAAATTGTTAAAAATGTCCAAGTTTTCTTTTCTGGTTATTACACATAAACATAGCTTTGCTTTTGTTTACTATCTCAAGAATGGGGTAAGACAGCTTTTTACTGATATTCTGCTTTAAAGTTTTAACATACACTGCAAGACTATATATTAACTATAACTGAAAACTGTAATTTGAGTGTATTATTGCATGACAATTTTTTTCTTTTTTAAAATAAAACAAAACAGGAGTGGGATAGGGGGTGGGGCAGCAATTAGGAATCTTCTAGTTGGGAAGATGGGTGAAGAATATGGGTATCTGGGAAAGCTGTTAAGAAAATAAACTCATCCTCCTTCCAAAGGTGAGGAAGCAGGGGCAGAACAATCACACTCACCACCTGCAAGAAATGCCTTGCTTCTTAACAGGAAGTGTTTCTCCAAGTCTCTCCTCCCCAGAAGGAAAGAGTTTAAGGGGGAGAACGGAATGAATGGTGATGTAAAAAAAAAACAAAAAAACAATTATTTAATACTGCAGCAAGCACTGACCACCTTGGGTTCACATTTTAATTTTCTTGTTAAATTCAGAAAAGCTACTGTGGAGTTCTATATGTATAACCTCATTCCTGTAACTTTCATCATCATTTTCCTGAATGTTCTTAAGTCTCCAAAGCATTTTAAATGTCTGCCGTATCGGGACAATGTGCTCGTCCCAGGAGAGGCGCTTTTCCTGCTTTCTTACCAAAGTACAAACCTGTAATAGGGCTGTGCGGCTTTCCTATCACATGGCCAATGCACTCATTCATCAGGGCTTGCAAACTCTAGAAACCGAAGGAAATGGGGAGGAAAAGAGAACAAAACGTACACTTTCTCAATCATATAAGTACAGGGCACAGATTAAGCATTCGGCATATTTAAAACAAACATGCTTTCCTCAAATAAACATTTTCAAAATTAGTTTAAGAGAAAACAGGTATGAACACAAATTAAACACACACTGAACGTAATTTAAGATAACACAATACACAATTCCATTTTTATAAGTGAAAGCAAACTGGCGTGCAACTCCCCACAGTGCAATGACATGCACAAGCAGAGGGCTTCTCCTGTGATCGTTCTATGTGGAGGCTGAAATGAACAAGTCTGAACAACGTCTTCTTGATCCAATAGAATTTATTTGAATACTGGTAATAACATTTAACATTTGGCATGATGCTCTAAAACACCCCATGTGGGACTTTCCTGGCGATCCAGTGGTTAAGAATCTGCACTTCCACTGCAGGGGGCGTGGGTTTGAGCCCTGCTCAGGGAACCAGTGGGCAGCCTGGTGGCTCGGACGGTAAAGAATCTGCCTGCAATGCAGGCAAACTGGGTTCGACCCCTGGGTCAGAAAGATCCCCTGGAGAAGGAAATGGCAACCCACTCCAGTACTCTTGCCTGGAGAATTCCACGGACAGAGCCTGGCGGGTTACAGCCCATGGGGCCACAAAGAGTTGGACAAGACGGGGCAACTAACACTTTCACCTTCAGGGAACTAAGATCTCACAGTAATGCATGGAAGTCAAAATAAAAAAAAGACACACACTGAACTGAAACAGCTATTCCTCGCTCTTCATTAAGCTGCTAAAAAGCAGCACTTTATAAAATACAAAACTCACACATATTTTGTAGGTGCCAGGCTGCATAAACAACTGTATACTGACTTGGTCAGCTCAACAGCACTGTTATAAAAAGAGCAGGGAACGTCCTTCTCTGCTATTAGAGTGCAGTAAGGTCTCAGCATTAATATTACGATTAGGTGAAAATATTGAAGAACCACTCTCTATGTTAATAAAAAAAACTACACAATCAGAAACAGAGAACGATCGACTTGCTTTTTAAGGAAAAACGCTTTAGAATATCCCATACCAGGAAGTCGTCTTCTGGCAGAGCAGAGATGAACGAAGGCTCGATGGCTTGCAGGAAGTCAAAACCTTGAGTTGCCCACCTGTCACGCAGAAAAGTTCAACAGTCACAACAAAACAACCGAGCGAGCGCCACAGCCGTTTTAGTCTACTCAATGCTGAAAAGCCATCCCATTGGAAAATTATTACCTAGGACAAAACACATTCGTCTCTATCTGCCCCGTGTTCAGTACAATTAGAGGGCGTTTTGAGAAAGACGAATGGCTTCTTAGTAAAGGAACTGGCTACTGATTTCTTTTCCATTTAACACTAAATAATGGGTGTAAACTTTATGAGGAAAGAAGGAAAGAAGATTAGCAATTAAAAAGACCTGTCCAGGAAGAATGTGAACTGCTTAAAGATAACTCATTTTGGAACGATTACAAAAGAAAAAGTATTTCAAGAGTTATCGGAGTTTCTTTGTGGATAGGTTCATTAAAAAAAAAAAAAAAAAAACTGATTGTCAAAGAGTTCCAAATGCTTTCCCGTCATGTGCTCAGAAACCCCCATAAGCATCAGAATGGGGTGTCTCCAGCCCATACAGGGCTCAGGAAGGAGCCATCCTGCGTGGTCATTACCTGGGTCTCGTCCCTCTGCCGCTCTCACACTTAGTCAGGACGTAATTCATCCATTTCCGGGCAAAGCTTATATACTTGTCTCCTATCTTCTGTTTAAACTCGCCAGACATCAAACGAACAACTTCTTTATGATACTGTAAAAAGATTTCATGTATATCAAAATTAAGAAGAAAACAATTACACAAATACTTAACACACTGTATAATGCTGTTTAATTTTTTTTCTAAAAACAAAAAGCAAAAGCCAGTGAACTTTACATATGGTAAAAAGAGTATGAAGAGTTACAGAGAAAATAATGTCTTCAAGTGCAATTTCACAAAGGTCTTACTCATAAGCTTAAATCTAAAACCTGGGTAACTATCTGACAGTTTAAAAGTAACCCAACATTTCTGACATCCAGCAAGGGTGTAAGATGACATTCTGGACCTTATAAGCTGTGATTACAATCATGGGATCATGAGATGTGCCGTGCAAGATTCCCAGTGCTTTCTGTCAGTAAGTTACAAAGCGGTGGCCAAACTGTACCGTGCTCTGCCTCTTATTTGGTACCTACCTCGAACCCGAAATTGTAGCCTTGGATCATGGCTTCTCGGTAATACTGCTGCAGCGTAGCAGACTCAGATTCATCAACTTCAGCATCAAATTCTGAAGTGAACATGTGGTCCACTCGGTCAATGGCATCACTTATTCGGTTGCAGAGCTCTAAGGCATCATTCTAAAGAATCCCAAACCATGATTAATCCGAAACGGAACAGATCACACGTCTGTCCTATTTTAGAGGAAGATTCCTTTCATCATCACACAGACACTGACCACTGTGATACGGTACAGTCATATTTATTTTGGTTATTCAAAAGTAATGACGGAAGAAGAAAACAAGTTTGGTGTTTTTACTTGTTTTAGGTATTCTTAAGGCCTGATGAAATACAAGAGCAAAACAACCCATTTGAAATACCATGCCTGATTACATGGTGGTCTTTGAATAGATGCTTACAGCCCAACATTTCTGCACATCAACCACAGCTGTGTCTCCCCTTGGTGCTTGCTCAAGTGTTAGCAGGATTTCAGCGCCATAGAGTAAACTACTGATATGTTTCTAAGAGACCTCTACAGTGTTATGAGTCACACTGTCCTTCTCGTCCCCCTCAGGGTGGTTCTCAGCTGGGACCAATTTTGCCACCCCAGGGGACACGAGCGATGCTGGAGATAGTTCTGGCTGTCCAATGTGGGGAGGGGTGGGCAGAGACTTGTGAAACCTACTGGCATCCACTGTGCAGAGGTCTGGGACGCTGCCAGACACCCTACAACACACAGTGTGTGCTGTGCTTAGTCACGCCTCACTCTTTGTGACCCCGTGTACTATAGCCCGCCAGGCTCCTCTGTGCATGGGGGTTTTCCAGGAAAAAATACTGGAGCGGGTGGCCCTGTCCTCCTCCAGAGGATCTTCCCAACGCAGGGATCGAACCCAGGTCTCCCGCACTGCAGGTGGATTCTTTATCATCTGAGCCACAGGACAGTTCCCCAAACAATTACTGACTGGCCCCAAGGGTCAACAGTAGGGGGGTTGGAGAGCCCTGCCCTAGCACAGGCTTTGTTGTCTTCCCTAATCAACAGTACAACAGCTCCAAACTCGGTTCCCTTTCCACTCACCCTTCAGTTCAGTTCAGTTCAGTCGCTCAGTCATGTGCTCAGTCGTGTCCGACTCTTTGCGACCCCATGAATCGCAGCACGCCAGGCCTCCCTGTCTGTTACCAACTCCCAGAGTTCACCCAGACTCACGTCCATCGAGTCAGTGATGCCATCCAGCCATCTCATCCTCTGTCATTCCCTTCTCCTCCTGCCCCCAATCCCTCCCAGCATCAGAGTCTTTTCCAATGAGTCAACTCTTCGCATGAGGTGGCCAAAGTACTGGAGTTTCAGCTTCAGCATCATTCCCTCCAAAGAAATCCCAGGGCTGATCTCCTTCAGAATGGACTGGTTTGATCTCCTTGCAGTCCAAGGGACTCTCAAGAGTCTTCTCCAACACCACAGTTCAAAAGCATCAATTCTTCGGTGCTCAGCTTCTTCACAGTCCAACTCTCACATCCATACATGACCACAGGAAAAACCACTCACCCTTAAACACACACAAATGTAATGACCCTTTCCCAACTGGGACTCCAGATGTGCTGTGACACGGGATTTCCCAGTGCTGTTTAAGTCTGGATGTTGGTCAAAACTCAATTTGGTGATGTACTCTCTGCTCTTTCTCTTTTCTTTTAATGTTAGCATATTGAAAATAAGCTAGATAACTCTCTAATGAATATCTATATTATTTATTTGTACATAACAAGCAGCTTATTTTGTTAACAAATCCTTTGAACTTGAGACGAAAAGTGAATGCTTTCGGCAAAACATTAATTGGCGCTGTGAGCAGGGTTTGTGAGACAAATGCCACTCTCTAAGGAAAAAGAGATTAAGCTTGATGAAGTTTTTATTCCCAGTTGGGATGATTCACCTTATTGCTCGTTAGCTAGCGAATGGGACGTATTCACTAGATTATGTGAGAACGAACCTTAAATTAAAGCGGGCCAAACTTTTAGAGGGCTTCCCTGGTAGCTCAGCTGGTAAAGAATCCGCCTGCAATGCAGGAGACCTGGGTTCGATTCCTGGGCTGGGAAGATCCACTGGAGAAGGGAAAGTCTGCCCAATCCAGTATTCTGGCCTGGAGAATTCCATGGACTGTATAGCCCATGGGGTCGCAAAGAGTTGGACATGACTGACCAACTTTCACTTTTCAAGCGAGTCCCCTATACTGTATTCCAAAATCTTCGATGACTCTCTGGGGCTTAGAATATGAAATTCAGAATCTCCCAATGGTCTGATTTTTGCCCACCTGATTTTTTACCAGCCGCATCCCCCACTCCTTCCCACTGTATATATCAGGATCCAACCAAACCAGACTGATGCTCTGTGAGTGTTCTCATGACCCTGATCCATGGACACCACGCCCCAATGTTTCTCTCACTGGTACCTTCCCAACCTACACCTTCAGAAATCCTCCCCAGCTGCAGTGCCTCCACGGCAGCAATCCCCAGCTGCTACTGGGAGGACCTAGTCTCCCCTCCTCTGTGCTGCAGTGTGACAGGTCAGATCCTTAAGGCTACACACTTTTCAAGCCCAAGAATAATGAACATCGTATACAATTCTGTACTCTCCAGAATTCATTAACTCAAACTAAAAGAAAAAACAAAAGTCCCCTGCCCTGGTATTAGAATGGGGTGATAATCTATAAAGGGGCCTTTGCTGGTAGCTCAGTAGGTAAAGAATCCGCCTGCAATGTGGGAGACTTGGGTTCAATCCCTGGGTTGGGAAGATCCCCTGGAGAAGGGAACAGCTACCCACTACTATTCTGGCCTGGAGAATTCCATGGACTGTACAGTCCATGGGGTCGCAAAGAGTCAGACGTGACTGAGTGGCTTTTACTTCACAATGTATAAAGGAGAATGTTTACAGCTAAATAAGGCGAAACAGACTGGCAGAACAAAAACAAACGTTTATCAAACTACTTGTAATTTCAAGAAGCGCTTCTTCAGGAAGCAAAGCTGTGATGTGACAGAAAACTGACGGCTTGTGGGACAGTGATGAATGAAGTACAAAATAAAAAGTGGGGGAAAATGGGAAATAATGGGAAGAAAAGGCAAGGCTCTAGCTTGTCATGAACTCTGAAGGCCTTTCTGCCTGTCCACAAGCCACAACTGGCTTTCTCTATTATCATCAATTTGACTGAATCATCTATTAAGTGAAACAATAAATATTTTTTTAAAATTACACATTTTTGACAGACGGTACCTCTAGTAAATACTGGTAACTGCTAAAGGAGACATAAACTGGGTTAGGAAGGAGGAGACCAGGTCCAATACTAACCAAACACGTGACCTTGAGAAGTCACGTAACTATTCAAATTTTCACCCTTTCCCATTCTACTGCTCCACTGTTCCAAGGAAGATGCAGGAAAAATCTTACTTAGACGTGGGGAAAGTGGGAAGAGGGGACGTGGGAAAGTGGGAAGAGGCAGAGAAGGGGGAGGACAGTTTAAGAGTTCAAGTCCCTGGAATACTTAGGTTAGAACACACCAACTCTTCCCTTGCGTTGTACCAAATACAAATAAATTACAGCTAAGATAGAGGTGAGGATGAAATACCTTCAGCTGCTGCAAAGCTTTGGCGATGACGGGCTGACTGGAAGTCTGCTCCTGGCGTAGGGTCATGAGTCCTTCGATGGACTGCTGGAAAGCTTTTCTATGGATTATGAGCTGCGCAGAGTGCATGACAACTAGTAGAAGATTGTCCACCTGGGAAGAAAAGCCAGCACGGGGCTCAAACACAGGCCCAGTCAGCTGTCCGCTCTAGTTCAACCCCCAGGCCCCAAACACCACCAGCCCCGGGGCCGCCCAGCCAGCAAGCACCTGATGAGAAAGTACGTCTTTGGACTAGAGCCGTTCCCCCGGAGAAGTGCAGCGGGCACCGGCGGCTACACTCTCCAGCACGACAGGGAGAAATCCCACGGGACGGTGGGCAGGCAGTGTCTGAAGTATGCTAGAACGCCAAGACACCGCCCTCCTGGAGCAGAGACTGAGAGCGTGTGTATGCACTGGAGCAGCGTGTGAAGATGGGAAATGCAGGAGTAAGAATGGGACGGGATGAGGGGCCTTGTATAAAACAGAAACCAAGACTGAACTACTTGTGCTCTTTAAGCGACGGTCACCGCGGTATTCGGAGTAGACCTGTGATGAGACGTGTGAGAGTGAGGACCACTCTGGAAGTGCCAAAACGAGCGCCAGACGACAGGGGCGGAAGGCGAGGCTCGCAGCAGGGAAACCAGAAGTGGGGCCCCGCGCAGAGCAGGAAAGGGGCGGTCAGCCCCCACCCAGGAGCCCGGCCCAGCGCAGAGCAGGAAAGGGGCGGCCAGCTCCCACCCAGGAGCGGCTCCGGCCCCATGCAGGGCAGGAAAGGGGCGGTCAGCCCCCACCCAGGAGCGGCTCCGGGGAGGCAGAGGGAGCCCACTGACTGCAAAGGCTTCGGGCCGGGGGGAGCCGCCTAAGTGGAGGAGGGCAGAGGCTGGACGTTTATGAACGGCCACATCCTGGCTTAAACACCGGAATGGATGGAACGCCAGTCACTGAGACAGGCGGACACATGGCGCTGGGGGCAGTCGGCCAGGCTGTACAGGCTGAGCTCAAGGCGCAGGTGTGCACTCACCGCTGCTCCAGAGCTGAGCACAGAGGTGGGAGGAGGCTTCTTACAGTTTGTGTGTGTGTGTTACCTGGAGAAGAACTGCTGTCTGATGCTGGACGGCAAGGTTCCGCTGCTCGACAGTGTGAACAGCTATGTGTATGCTCACATCCCCTCCCTCTGGGACCTCCACGCCCCTATCCCACCCTCTAGGCCATCACGGAGCACCGAGCTGAGCTCCCAGGGCTACACAGCAGCTCCCCACTAGCTGTCTGTCTTGCACACGGAAGCGAATGTATGTCAGTGTGATGCTCTCTGAACACAGCGGCCTGAGAGGCTTCTTACAGTTTTAGTTACTGAGGCACACAGACTGTCATAGGATCACTGCCAGGTAGGCAGCTGACAACCTGACTACGCAGAAGAGGGGAGTCAAGCAGCCAGTGAGAAGGTAAAAAGTTTGTCTTGTTTAGAGTGATTAGCCGCTAAATCAACACTTGGAGAGCTGAGATCTCTGCAACGACAAACTAAATGAGGGAGACAATTCCTTCCGGGTCACGGGTGGGTGCCTCTAACTTACGTACGTGGCTGAAGTGAGGAAAGATAAAAACATCTCAAATACTTCGGTACAACTAAAGAATTTCCCAGAATATTTTAGTACAGTAAAGAAACAAAATCATCAAAACATCAAAATCTAAGCAATACGTGTTTCTGGGACTTCCCCAGCGGCTCAGGGGTAAAGAATCTGCCTGCAATGCGGGAGACCTGGCTTCAGTCTCTGGGTTGGGAAGATCCCCTGGAGAAGGGAATGGAAACCCACTCCAGTATTCTGGCCTGGAAAATCCCATGGACAGAGGAGCCTGGGGGGCTACAATCCATGGGGTCAAAAAGCGTCTGGGACGTGACTGAGCAACTTAAACAACAACAGTAACAATAACAACACTGCCTCCAGGCAGGGCGGGGAAGGCGCGGCAGTGAGACGGACCTGCATGCTTCTCAGGGTGTCCACTGTCTCCACCGGAGGCACGACCTTGACAGGCTGCGCCTCCCAGGCGGCCCAGCTGGCCTCCGAGTCTGGAGTGCGGTCACCATGCTTGGTCAAAAGTAGATAGTCGTCAATTAGTGCTTCATCTGAATCTTTGGAGCAGTCCTTCCCTG
This sequence comes from Bos indicus x Bos taurus, assembly GCF_003369695.1. Lineage (NCBI taxonomy): Eukaryota > Metazoa > Chordata > Mammalia > Artiodactyla > Bovidae > Bos > Bos indicus x Bos taurus. The sequence goes on along the minus strand of NC_040084.1, from coordinate 97,079,089 downwards.
TAGCTGCATTGAGTAACTGCAAAATAATGCTCTTCTCCTCAGCAAGAGCGTCTGGAACAAACACCTGCAAGTTTTCTAAGCCAGGAATCTGTACCTGGAAGAGAAACAATCCAAAATCCTGAATTAAAGAACACCATCTATTATAGAAATGTCACTGTGCATGTTTTGGGTTTTTCATCTGTAGCCTTAAAACAAGTTAGTAAGCATGAGGAACTCTGCTTCTCTGCTTATAGTACTGGGAAACCATGGGGCAGCCTTAAAACGGGGCCCACACATCGACTGCAAAGCCTACCACGTTTACTACCTACGTCTTTAAGTTGAATTTCTGTTTAGAGTAAGAAAGGTAAAATAACTCTGCCGCCTGAACTACGCACCTTAACGTACTGCTTTGCTTTCAGAACGTCCAGAAGGTCTCTAACCGGGGCCGAGAGTATGAACTCCGCAGCTATTTCCAGGTCCTAGGATCACAGTTACAGAGAAACTTCTTTAGGGTTAGCTTTTAAAAAAATAAACAGAATTTGACAGAAAACAACAAAATTCTGTAAAGAAATTACCCTTCAATTAAAAATTTAATTAATTAAAAAAAAAAAAGATAAAAGAAAAAAATAAGTAACAGCTCGTCAGGACTGTGATCACACCTTTCTCAGCATCTTGGCAAACCCCAGTGCCTTGGAGGCTCGTTCCCTGGCCTCGTGGAAGAGCTCCTTCAGTGCTCGGCTGACCTCTATAACCGACCTCCTGCCAGGCGGACAGAAACCCAGTTAGAATGCACGAGGGCACGCCAAGAAATACACAATAAAGACAGAGCAAATTCCAACTCACGTTAATAAAGACTGAAGATTTTAGAAACAAGCAATTATTACGAATGCACTCGAAATATGCTGCAGCTTGCTCCCCCAGTTTTCTAGAAAGTACTTCCAGAGACCAGGTGCACTGAACAACCTGCACAGGGCAGTGTGCCCCATTTCCTCAAAGCTTCACTCAGCTCCGTTCAGTCGCTCAGTCGTGTCTGACTCTTTGCGACCCCATGGACTGCAGCACGCCAAGCTTTCCTGTCCATCACCAACTCCTGGAGCTTGCTCAAACTCACGTCTGTCGAACAGGTGATGCCATCCAACTATGTCATCCTCTGTCATCCCCCCGTCTCCTCCTGCCTTCAATCTTTCCCAGCATCAGGGTCTTTTCCAATGAGTCAGTTCTTCGCATCAGGTGGTCAAAGTATTGGAGTTTCAGCTTTAGCATCAGTCCTTCCAATGAATATTCAGGACTGATCTCCTTTAGGAGAGACTGGTTTGATCTCCTTGCAGTCCAAGGGACTCTCAAGAGTCTTCTCCAACACCACAGTTCAAAATTAACAATTCTTTGGTGTTCAGCTTTCTTTATAGTCCAACTCTCACATCCATACATGACTACTGGAAAAACCACAGCTTTGACTGGATGGACCTTTGCTGGCATTTCATTAGGGTTTCATTAGGATACATAAAATACTTTTGCCACCTGATGCAACTGAGAGCTGACTCACTGGAACAGACCCTGATGCTGAGAAAGACTGAGAGGAGAAGGGGATGACAGAGGATGAGATAGTTGGATGGCATCACCGACTCAATGGACATGAATTTCAGCAAACTCTGAGAGATAGTGAAGGGCAGGGAAGCCTGGCGTGCTGCAGTCCATGGAGTCGCAAAGAGTCAGACACAACTTAGCGACTGAACAACAACATTAGGATAACTCGTGGAGCAGGAATTAGGTACTTGACTCTCGGCTCATAATCTAACTAAAAAGGAGCAGTGAGCCAGGAAATGTTTAACACCAGCACCCCCTAAACTATTATCTTGGGTGGTGTTTGCCAATTTTCTCAGTGTGGATACACCCATCATAGCAGTTTTCCATCCACCAACAGGACATCACTGAGCTGTGACTTGGGGGTGTGTACGACCCACAGGGGTGCCCTGGAGCCGGGACAGTCAGCCCCACACATCACTGCGTGTGAACCCCCTTTCTCGATCCATCTCCAGTAAACGATCAGAGCACTGTAAGAGCCATTCTCTAGTTCACCACCCCAGTGACTGAACTCGCTTATTCTGAGTCTACCATGTCAGTGCCCCAAACTGTAAGACCTTCTACGAACTGATTCATTCCGTTTCTCAATAATTCAGCATTTTCCCAGGTGAGAGCCTATGTAGTAACTTCTTTCTTTAATCCTGGTATAAAGACATTCCGGTGTTCTGAAGCCCCCAAATGTGTTTTCTATCAAATTCTGGAAGGCGAGAGAAAACACCTCTAGAGAAGTTAGTTCTGCCTTAGCACTTCTTCACGTTGACTCACAGGGTACCATTGATAACTGGCCACAAACAGCTCTATGAGTGGCACATAAGCCACAAAAACAGCACTTGAACGCGGCTCACCCTCAGCACTGTGCGCACACCACTGAAGAAAGCGCAGCAGACGAGCCGGCCGCGGCTCCACACGCTCAAGCTTCAAGCCCAACAGAAGGGGCGAGGCAAGGACAGAACAACAAAACGCACCAAAGGTCAGTTATGTGTTCACGGACCACTACAGAGGCTTTAAAGGACAGAAACTAGTTAACTAAAGACAGTCCGGAACACGTGAATGAATTCTACCCTACCAGTTCTTAGTCAACGTAAACGACACCGTCTCTAAGGATTAAACAACAGTCACCTTCAAGGACAATTTCACGTAAAACCATAACTAACAGATCACACGAAAAGAAAATACAGCAGTCACACATAAATCCCTTTAGACCTATAACCCACATTCTTCGAGCCCAACATGATTTGGCTTCAACAAGGGGCATATTGTAGGCTCACTGCCAAGAGTAAAACTACACGAAATCAGGAATGGGAGAGGAAAGGAAACGCAACTTCAACCTTATTTCATCTGAAGCGCTGCTGTCGTCGGCACTGGTCCAGAATTCCGCACAGCTCTCCTGTAAGCCAGACTCTAGAAAACTTCCTGTTGATTTCAGCAGCATTCCTGCAATGTCACTAAGGGAACAGAAGCAACAGATGTAAACCAGAGAAGAAAAACCGTCCCCACTCAGTCTAACTGGAATGAGAAACTGAGAGATTGGGCTGTTACGTCAACAGTTCAAAATCAATGACAGTGAGGCATCTCTTTTAACATAAAATCATGACTAACATGAAAAAGTAGAAATCGCGATTGTGGATTATCTACGTTTGTTCAACTACCAGTTTTTCATTATAAACCGTAAAGTCTTAAATTACATTCACAGTAGCTATGTAATTATTATGTTACTTCCATCTTAAATGTTTGAAATGGTATAAAAGTGGGTAATATATATCAATGACAAAATATTTTTAAAGGCTCAATAAACTAAATGATAGCATAAGAAACAAAGTGAATTCCTTAAATGCAACTGCTTTTAAAACTTTCCATCACAATTTTAATAGTCAATGAACATGAACTACTGCAATCACTGATGCTTCTCATCAAGTGTACAGTCTAAATATTAGGGTTAAAATGCAAACCCAAATGTATAAAATAAATCTAAATGAGTTCAGTGAAAATTCAACAACAGCTTACCGACCTCTATGATGACAGGAACTTATAACCTAGTGAAACAGAGCAGCTAAGTCCACAACCAACATCAGATGAGGCAGAAGGTAACTACTGGGGGAGCTGTCTGAGGGTGTGGGTTCAACAGGCCCTGCAGAACTGCAGGAACTAGAACAGCAGAGGGAAGAGGGGTTCTGTCAGGAGGAGCACGGACGAGGGAGGAGGGGGAAGGCAAGTCGAGGAAGAACAGAAAGGATGATCGAAGGGCACGAGGGTGTGTTAAGCAGGAGGCGTGTTCATGAAGAGAAACTGCAGAGCTGGAAAGAGGGGAGCGAGGACCAGGACGGTAACCCAGCCATGCCAGGGGAGGCCTTGGATGTCCTGCGACTGTGTGATCACCCTCTGGTAGGCAGAGAGGGTGGGCTGTAACAGTGACCAAGTGGGAAAACAGCCTGATTAAAAACATGCCTGTGTACAAGGATATTCAGGATAAATTATTCAACAACTAATCAGGATCTGTTATGGAGTGATGAGCAGCGAACAAAAGAGATAAAATTTCTTCAGTAAATGGAGGGGAAAAAGCAGCAATAAATCAAATAAAAAAGAAAAATAGAGTACTTCAACTATTGATATGTGCTCTGGAGAGGAAAAATTAAGGAAGAACCCTAAGGTGCTCTTGCAGGTAGGAGTTTCAACTTTAAATGTGGAGAAGATAACATCTGGCCAAAGACCTACAGGAAGTGGGGAATAAGTCGTAGAAAACAGTCCAAGCACAGAGATGAGCAAGCGCAAAGAGCCTGAGGCAGGAGCAGGCCGGGCCTAGGAAGAAAAGGCAGGAAGCCACTGCGGCCGCAGAGGACGCGCAGGAGAGCCCAGGAAATGAGGACACAGAGCTCGTGAAAAGCGAGACTGTGCCTGGCCTCCCAGGCCACTGTTTAGGTGCTCTCACTTTTACTTAAGTAAGGAGAACCACTGGCGTATTTCGAACAGAGGTAAAAATGGTCTGCAAGGAGATCAAATCAGTCAATCCTGAAGGAAATCAATTCTGAATATTCACTGGAAGGACTGATGTTGAAGCTGAAGCTCCAATACTGTGACCACCTGATGTGAAGGGCATACTCACTGGAAAAGACCCTGATGCCGGGAAAGAGAGAAGGCAGGAGGAGAAGGGGATGACAGAGGATGAGATGGTTGGATGGCATCACCGACTCAATGGACGTGAGTTTGAGCAAGCTCCAGGAGATAGTGAAGGACAGGGAAGCCTGGCATGCTGCAGTCCGTGGGGTCACAAGGAGTCAGACACGACTGGGCAACTGAACAACAGGAACAAAAAATGGTCTGATGTACAGTTTAACAGGATCACTGAGAATAAGCCTTAGAGGATGCAGGGCAAAAACAGACTCCTGAGGGAGCTGCCGCGGCAATACAAGGAAGAAATAACAGGCTGGGAAGAGGGGAAGCGGGCAGTGGTGAGTGGAGGTCAGATGCTGGTTACACCCCAGAGGGACAGCCACGGGGAATTAGAGATGGCGCGTGAGAGAAAGAATGGGGGCAGGGTTAACGCCAAGACGGCTCCAACCCGGGAGAAGCAGAACACCGCCGCAACGCGACGAATACCCAGAACAAGAACCGTGCAGGTGGGCAGCCCCTCAGCACAGGCAGTGATGGGGCCCCGGAGCTTCCCAGAGCACGGAACGTGAGGCTGGCAGTCACAGACCGTGCTGAAAAGGAATCGAAGGACAAGCCAAAGATGAAAACGAACACTGACAGGTACATGATGACGGTACAAAGAAATGAAATAACAAGAATGGGTAGTGAAATGAAACAGTAACCTTTTCAAACATCTTTTTTTTTTTTTTCAGCAAAGCTTGACAGACTGAGAACAGAAGATACAAATAGAAGAAATTATAGGTGAAACAGAACAATGGAAAACTAAGAGGGGCAAGAGACTTTGAAAATGGCAGTGAATACATGTTTCCGTAAGGCTGACTGTGGAAACCAACACGAATAGGAAACCAGGACAGACTGGGAACCCTGGCCTGAAGCCAGCTGAGCTCTGAGACAAGAGCAAGTTCACTGTTCACTCAGAGATGGAGGAAAGCGTAAAGACCAGGTGGTCAGGGCGGAAGAGTCAACACAACATTCTGAGATACAAAGAGACCTGCGGGCTGAAGACAGTGACTTTCTGCAGGAAGAAGAGAGCTCTGTAACAGCCGAAGTCCTGAAGGGTACACACAGAGCCGGGTGGGGGCAGGGAAGGAAACGTGAGCTGGGTATAAAAGAGCTCCTAAAAAGGCAACAGACGAAACGGCCGACGCGGCAGCGAGAGAAGGGGGCACCACGGGGTGGCCGCAGGTCTTAGAGCCAGGGAGGAGGCCCGGTCCCCAGTCCCTCAGCAGGGGAGCAGCCTACCACAAAGACCACATACCTGACACCTCGCTCTCAACACTCAGGTGCCTGCACTCGAGAAGACACATTCGTGTCCCAGAGCAGACAGACCAGTGAGCACTCCCCCTTGCTTCATGCTTGTCCTCTGTTTACGGTTCGATTCCTTCATCATATATAAACACCCGGTTTATAAAGAGCTTCTGTGATTAGCATAACATTCCCAAAACAGTGTCGGTGAAAACATCTCCTGGTAGGCTGCAGAAGTGCCCACCAAGACGGACACAAAGACTGATACTTGCAGGCCTACTCCACTCGTCAAGAGGCTTTAAATTCTCCCCCTTTTATATAATCAAGAGGGTGCGTCCTGTGGCAGGATTTCTCTACTTCAAAACTGCAGCGCTGGGTGGACAGCTTTTCTCGGGGGGCGGGGGGCACACTGTCCTGTGCATCGTGCGATGTATCCCGGCGTCCCTGGCCTCCACCCAGCAAACACAATCAGAACTGTTCCCGACACCACCACACGTCCCGGGGGCAAGTCACCCCCGGCAGAGAACCACTGCTCTAAGGATGACAAAGCCCAGGAGAGGGGCACACGAGAGGTACGAATGTTTGTCATTTTCATGTAATTAGACACTCGCACGTGTAGAACGGAACCGGGGAGCAAACCAGGAGCGAGAAAGGAAGGCAGCCACGCAAGGATTCCTACCAGAAAAGCTTTCCAGCCTGTGCTTCTCCTCCCCGGATGTAATGGGTTATTTCTTTGGTGAAATTCCATTCTTCTTCTAACAAATTTTTTAAACTATGAGATGCTTGAGGTAATTCCTGTAGCATTTGGATCCAGCTTCTCATGTAATCAAAATATACCTTAAGATACAAAAAACGCAAAAGGAGATATTTGAGAACAGGATTCAACAACTCACAACTTTCATCCCTGTTAACATGAAAATTGTAAGTTGGACAAGAGGAAGGGGGACCACTCAGGCATGAAGTGAAGCGAGATTCTCCATCACTACTAACTGAGGTCTAAATAGGATTTTTCTTTAATTGTATAACTCAACTCCTCAGCAACTGAACATATTACTCACAACTGTTGCAAGTTACTGGAGAAGGCAATGGCACCCCACTCCAGTACTCTTGCCTGGAAAATCCCATGGATGGAGGAGCCTTATCGGCTGCAGTTCATGGGGTCGCTAAGAGTCTGACACGACTGAGCGACTTCACTTTCACTTTTCACTTTCATGCACTGGAGAAGGAAATGGCAACCCACTCCAGTGTTCTTGCCTGGAGAACCCCAGGGATGGGGCATCCTGGTGGGCTGCCGTCTGTGGGGTCGCACAGAGTCAGACACTACTGAAGTGACTCAGCAGCAGCTGCAAGTTACTAAGAAAATAAAACATTCACACTGTACAGAAAAAGACAATGAAGTAAAAAAAAAAAATCAAAATAATAACACAGAAATTTTCATGTTTAATATACTGTGAATAATATTCGTTTAAGAGCGTGGGACCTTTATTTCTTTAATTACTTAAGTTTTAGATGGTTTCTTACATGTTGTTGCTGCTGCTGCTAAGTCGCTTCAGTCGTGTCCAACTCTTAGCGACCCCATGGACTGCAGCCCACGAGGCTCCTCTGTCCATGGGATTTTCCAGGCAAGAGTACTGGAGTGGGGTGCCACTGCCTTCTCCATCTTACATGTTAAGAGGAGGCAATGAGCACACTTCTTCCCACTATTATGTTCCAAGCATCCACATTCTCATGACATAATTTTTCAAGGTTTATGACATATAAATTATGATCTATAACCAAAATACTTGATTGTTCTAAGGAGGAGTTCATGTCCACCACAGTTCATCTTCCAACAGCTTTCATAGTGCTAAAATTCTTGTTTTATCTGCTGCTTAGCAGGGTTTTACTATGATGTACTTTTTCTCAAGACAGGCTCACAACTGTTATTTTATAAAACATCACTGTCTGTGGATTCTTTTACTGAAAGGATACCTTGACTGGGTATAAAATGTTTGAATTACACATCCTCTCCCTCAGAGCCTTGAAGACTTTACTCTGGTAGCTTCTAACACCGTGAGTCATGTTAGAATAAACAAAACTGCTGACAGACTGATCTTCACCCTCCCCACCCCCTGAAGGCAGCTTCCTTTCCCTGCCTGGAGGTTTACAGGCTCCCTTCTCCAGGCCTGGATCCTAAGGACCTTAGCAGGCTACATCTTAGGGTTCTCTGAAATGAGGGTTTTCTGAGATCCAATAATAATTTTCAGTAGGCAAAAACTCTGGAGTTTTTCACTTAAAGAAAACTATCTTCTGTTGTATCTTTGGAGTTTCTGGGTCCTCCTCCACCTAGGCAATCAGCATGAATCGCCAGTCACAGGTCCATTATGAACATGTGTAGTGGAACCTGAGACTTAACAGGTCTATGCCCATCTGATCCCAACGAAACAGGTCTTTTGCACATCAGGCTCTGGACCTCCCTTTCCACTCCTGGAGGGCAGCTTCATCTCCCTGGCCTCCCTGAAACTGTGCTGTCCTGAGAGCCTTCTCAAGGGGCAGCTGCCTTACAGAACACGGCAAGGGCTGCCAACGGTCGCATCTTTGGGTATCCCGTTGCTGCTTTCAAACCAGCATCCTCACACAGCCTTATTTAAAAACAAAAGCAACACTCTGCCCCTTTAAGGTTTCCGTGATCAGGAATGCCCTGGACGCCCCGTGTCCGCACCATCATCTACTGATTTTCCACGGCCCAGAGGCAGCCATCACACAGCAGCCTGCGCTGCGGCCTTCTCTCCGTCCCAGGCTCAGCTGTGTGACTTAAATAACATCTGGGGCACCCCCCCCCCACCGATTCAGTTCCATTCTCCGACTGCCTCTGGTTCCAAGCACCTTTCCTCCTCTCTGACGAGCTTTCCTTTCTGATCCTAGCATTTACCAGAACCGCCCCAAACCCAGTTCAAACGTTCTGATGCTGAAACCTCCTCTCCTCCCTGCAATCTGCTTGCCTGGCTCCCCTACTACACTGCTCCCCTCACTTCATCGGGAGCTCTGGCGCCCTGGCTCCTCTTCTTCTTCAGACTCACTCCTCTCTTCCTCGGTTCCCTGTCCTCCTGCCACAGTGCTCCTGTCGGCACAGCTGTGTCCCTGCCACCTCCCCACACCCTGCCACCCCTCAATGCCTTTTCATGTGCCTGTCACAACCCCAGAGTGAGACAAGCCAAGTGCCCTTCCCCATGTCCACTGTCCTCCAGAAGCTGAGGTCTCCAAGAGCCACACCACGGGGAGGGGCTGCTCTTCTACACAGTCACATCTGCCAAGCACAGAGCACACGTTCCTGGTAATACCTGAACCTCTGCTCAGCCCATTCACCTTCTCTCTACAAACACAAGTTTGAAATTTCTCCATTTTCCTCACATGGCTAAAATCCATCACAACCCATTCTCACAGGTGATGTCACCTCTCTTCATTTAAAAAAAAAAAAACTCTGTTATTAGATACAAAAGCTCTCCTCATCCTGAGATAAATAACATGAATGTACATACTGTTTTACCATTCTTCCCTTTTTAACAGTAGAGGCACTGGGATTCCTGCCAAGCCCAACACTTGTGTTTTGAGACCCATTTCCTTGTGGAACCCGAGGAACCTTGCACTCTCAGTCTTCCCTTTCCTCTCATGTACATGAGATTTTTTTTTTTTCATTTCCTTCATTCAACAAAATCAATCCCAAAGGCTTTCAAATGGTCTCAGCTATCTTCAATTTAAAAAGCTCACTGGACCCATCATCTCCAGTACTCATCCGGCTGCACGAACTGGATACCCAGCAATCTCTCTATACCCGCTCCATACCCAACCCATCCCTGAGTTCTGCCAATTTCGAGGGATTCAACCCCTGTGCCTTTCCCTAAATCTATGCTTTTCCTCTGTAACCCAGGGACTAGCGCGCGCACCACTAGACGAGACCCTGCGTGGTCTTTCTCCAGGCTCGCAGGACAGGATACGCTGCAGACAACAGGGTGTCCTCCTCGGGGCCATGCCCTGCAGCCCTCCAGCCTGGTCACACCCCGAGATGCCACAGCTCTAATTCATCGCTGTACGAGCCCTCCGTGTGGAAAGGCACTAAATGACGTGCCCGCCTCTCTGAAGGCCACAGTCTCCTTCCTTCTTGACGAAACACTGGTTTTCTTTGGGTTCCACCAGTTCTCGAGTTATGCCCCTGCACTACTTCATCTAGGACACTCTGGGACACAACTTTTAAAATCACTGATAATTTCTATCCTTCATCTGTGGGATTATGGCGATGAACTAAGGGACATGATGACTCACACAGAAAACTAGAAGCAAAGTCAAAACTAACTCCCAGCACTGCTAAGGTCCTCTAACCAGCTGAGAGTCTCGGGACTTCCCTGAACTCAGGCTGTCGACGTCTCCCAGGCACACGATGACCTGGACGGCACAGCTCACCCACCCAATGCGCACCCTTCCTGCCTCAGTGAACATCCCATAAAAGATGCGGCGAGTGCCTTTGTGAGGCCATCAAATACAGTTTGGGAAGCAAGGCACTTTTTGTCTTTTTAAACTTCTGGTTTAACTACTCACAGAGACAATAACTAATTTGCTTGTTGTTTTATCATAACTATTCAATGATAGGCTTTTCTGACACAAGGCATATATAAAGTATTTCAAAACATAGCCACATTTCATACATTTTCTGTATTCTCCCAAACAATAAAAAAAGTCACTTTATAGTCAAAATTATTTCTCGCAAGATGCCAGATGTAGTAAGTCCTCCCCAGCCATACCCTTTCTTTTCTCCTTCTGATAGAGGCTGAAAAACTGAATCCTTGAGGCCCAGCCTCCCCTAGAGAGAGGCAGCCACCCAGCAGGTCTCGTCAGGAGGATGTAGGGGACTTCTGCTGACTGGGGCTTCCAGGGGAGGTTTTGCTCTTCTGGACCTAGCTGACAAGGAGACTTGTCCCTCTGCCCCCTTCTCATCTCTTCCAGCCTAGAAAGTGAGGGTGGTGTGTCTGGAGGTGCTGCAGCCATCCTGAAGCAGGATACAGGGAGATGTCAAGCGAGGGTGACGGCTCTCCAAAACAATATGACGACAAGCCTTGCTATCTTCTATACTGTTTCATCAACCTGCCACGTCACGTAACCATCTGTGCACCTACTCAAGCGGCGCTAACACGGGTTTACTATATACTAACACTCCACCAAACACTACGGAAGGCAGAAGCACCCCAGTCACAGCCCCTGGCTCATGCAGCTTTCAGCCTAAACCGGGGAAACCCGAGGACAGATGAGCAGAGCATTACTAAGTATTAGACAGTTACGATCGGAACCACCGGAGGAGTTCAGAGAAGAAGTGCACAGATGCACACTCGGAGTGAAAATTGTCAGCTAACACTCGAAAGTAAATCTTCAATGGAAGGATGAGGAGGAGAGGAGACACTTAGAGCAGGAAGGAATAACAGGAGCACAAGCAGAGAGCTTAGAAGAGCCAGGAGAAGACACACAAGTCAGACATCGCCCGCACCCCCCGGGCCCGCCCTGACCATCAGCATTTTGTGCAGGTCCTCCTCGAAGGCGTCGATGTTGCAGTCGGTCTTCTCCAGCTGGTCTAGGACCTCGTGCAGCATGAACTGGTAGTACTGCTTCATCAGGAGGCCGCCCTTCAGCACCTCCTTACACTCTCTCACCAGCTGCAAGACAGCAGGCACAGTTCGACCGTCACACACATGCTACCAGACGACCAGCTGGTTCTCACACAGTTCCCGCGCAAATTCTCAAAAAACTCAGAAGTGAGTGGTGCCTCTGAGAACCCTAAAATACTTTCCAGATTCTTTGTCCGTTCGTTCACAGTGAAAATAAAAGTATTTAATATCACAGCGAGAGTACACAAAGAAAATATATACGCAGGAAACTGATATGCTAAAATATATTCTTCTACAAATAAAAGTTTTACAGAAAATAAATTCTACAGAAAAAGATTTATTTTTCTTCTAGCTCACATTATGAGACAAGGGATATAAGACAAAAAAAAGTTCCTCATGAGACTGGTCCTTTTTAACAACAACAACAACAAAACATTAATAAAGATTCAAATGTACTCACATACCACAGAGCCTGGGGGCCTTTGTAATAATTTAGCACAGTTAACTACTGTGATTTGTGGCTTTTACCATCAAAAAAAACTGTATCATCATAAAAACAAACAAAAAAAAACCACCTAAGATAAATCTGATGGAATTAAATAGAAGTGGTGGGGGGTGGGGGTGGCACAAGGTGGGGAATTTTAAAGAAAACAAAAGGATGAGTAAAACCCACTGCCACCATGTGCAGGCCCCGGGAGGCACTGTGAGAACGGAGGTGAGACGGAATGACAGGACCTGTACAGTCCTTCCGTTAATAACACGCTGGGCACGTTCCCCCAAATTCTAACCAGCAGGGGCTGTGGGACTAGATCACAGTTAACATTAGCCTTAAGATGCATTAATCAAGACACAAAAGGAACCACAGCGGTGCTACAGGGAAAGTAAACTGGTGCAAACTTACCAGAATCCAAAAATGTGTGACTCACTAGTTAGTTTTCACAGTTTATACTCAAACAGTAATCAGAGATCCAGGCTAAAACTGGCCCACAAATATACTTATCACAATATCATTGAGAACAATGAAGATCAGGTACACTGGCGCGCTAATGCGGTAGGGCACCAGCGCAGTCATTTACAGCCTCATTTGTGAACAACGTTTACGGTGAAAACTCATATTCTTTTCTTTTTAAAATCATTACATGTGTAGAAAGCATGTACATATAGAAAAACAAATGGAGAGAAATATACCAAAATGTTATAGCAGTTACCTCTGAATAGCAGAATAAGAGGATAGCTTTCATTTTTCTCTGTACTTTTGAAATTTTCTGTACTTTTCAGATTTTCTAAAATAAACATGGATTGCTTTATAACAAGATCCCCTTAAAAATGTTTTTAAAATAATTACTCACAATAGGGGAGAAACGGTTAAAAATAAATCTATTAAAAAGTATTAACGTAAATTTCTGTTACGGATGTCACTTAGGTGCTTTACAACTCAATCTGAAATCATTGTAGTCACAATTTTATTTTATTTTTACTCTAATAATGCTATACTGGGCTTCCCAGGTGGTTCAGCAGTAAAGAACCCGTCTGCCAGTGCAGGAGACACAGGTTTGATCCATGGATTGGGAAGATCCCCTGGAGGAGGAAAGGGCAACCCACTCCAGTATTCTTGCCTGGGAAATCCCAGGGAAAGAGAGCCTGGCCGGCTACAGTCCATGGGGTTGCAAAAGATCTGACATGACCTAGCAACTGAGTAGCAACAAAGCTACATCAATCCAAGTATTGGTTTTTTACTTTCCAAAATGTTTTCACATAAATGACTGTTTAATCCTCATAACAGACCCATTAGTAAAAAGTCAACTCCCCCGTCTCACCTGGTTACATTCCCTAAGTTTGTATTTGTTCCGTGGGGAGGGGAGGTAAGGTATTTTTACCAAACGTCCTAAGTAACTGCTGTGATATGGAGGACAAGTGAAAAGAACGGCCCATGTGGACCGTAGCCAGTGACCAGAACCAAGACGGTGAGAAGGAAATAGCGCAAAGGTGGACACAGAGCTCGGGCCGGTGCTGGGCGGGAAGAGAGGTGATGAGGTGCAGGGCCGGCCTCCAGTCCTATCAGCCACCGGGAACAGACCACGCCAGGGCCTGTTCTGTACGTCTCGCCCCGCCTGTCCTTCAATCGTCCCCGCTGCCCGTCTGACATTCAGGGCCAGTGAGCTCCCAGACCTAACTCCTGGGGATGAACCATTGCAGGCCACACACACACAAAATCAAAATCCAATGTGGCTATTTCATATAATGAATGTCAATATGGGAACATCGTGAGGCATCAATATAAACGCTCAGTCTGGTAGATACAACTGCTTCCAGCCATTCCTCTATTACCTGTGGAGCAGCAAACTCCCTGCAAACCCCACCCAAATTAATAGTAACTGAGAAAGCAGAAGCTGCCATTACTGCTTAAACTGTACCAGTGCCTAAGCAAGCAAAATGTCCACACTCCCCCTCCCTGCATACCTCACACCTTCACCTGTCTACAAAAAGCTTCAAAAAGAACAAAATGATAAATTAAAGCATTGAAAGTCTCTCTTATGAATGAATTTTAAGTTTCCAGTCTTCAAAGACTGATGGGATGAGGACACAGAGGGTCATACCAGCGTGGGCACCCCTTTTAGAATGAGGAAGTGGAAGACAGAAAGGGTGGAACCACCACCTCATTTTTAAAGACTGCATGGAAAAAGAACATTTTAAATTACCCAACAGAGAGCAGCTTAGAAACACTAACATACACTAATTTTCACTATTTGCAACAATTAGAGGGGGAAAATCCTAAAAAGAAAAATTTGAGTCTATAGAAAAAATATAGTAAGAACTCGGCATTTTCTGAAAGTCCTTGAGACAAACCTGCTTAATACTCAAGAGGGATGGCTCTCCAGCGGGCCTCTGTTCCAGCCTTAACTTGAGACATTCGTGAATGACGTTCAGAAGGACTCGACAGAGGACCAGGAAGGCAGGCTCGAAGGAGGGTAAATCCATGGACCTCAGCTCCTCCCAGGACACGGTGCTGCACTTCTGCTCCGAGGAAGGCGGCGTCCTGGACAACTGCACATAATCTGAACCCCACATGGGATCTGGAAATCCAGAAAACTGCAACGCAAATGCAACAAAGCGTGAGACAGCATCCAGGAGAACTTCCTAACGCTGCACTCACAAACTACTGCTCTCTCAAATTCGCTGACAAACCAATAAAACCGTAATTTTACAGGAGAGATAATCTTTAGAATAATTCACCATTTTCAACACAGAGCGAAAAAGCTCTCGGAGTATTAGAAAGCGGTAACAAGAACTAACGCAGGAGACCTAAGAGGCACGAGTTCGACCCCTGGATCCCTGGAGGAGGGCAGGGCAATCCACTCCAGTATTCTTGCCTGGAGAATCCCATGGACGAGGAGCCTGGTGAGCTGTGGTCCGTAGGGTCGCAAAGAGTCGGATACAACTGAAGAAATTTAGCACACACACACACAAGAACTAAAAATAAAATTGTGTAACACCTTTATCAAAAAAGCAAAGTAGAAAAAGAATCAAGCTCATCTTTTTCATCATACATTTTTTATCATACTTAACTGGAGCATTTAGTTCTGAGGTTATACACAGTATTATTTACAACTATCTCTAGACTGAGAAAACCAGAGAATTGTTAAATTTGAGAGAAGATTACAAAACCAGATAGCCATTTGTGAAACATAAAAACCGTGGGTTTGATCAAATCTTTTGTCCATCTGTTCTCCTGAGTTACATCAAAGGCTAAAAAAAAATCATAAAATGAACCTGGTTGGTCCCACTCAGAATCTATCTGTCTGATGTTTCCTAGGAATCCTGCTGTTGCTCACCGTTCATACAGTTACCCATCAGATTCCTCACGCTCTCCCCCTGAAACTGCAGATCTGAAGCTCTCCCAGTGTTCTTAAACCTCTGGCAACACCATCCTTGCCTTCTCCTTTTATTGAGAAAACTGAAGCCATCAAAATTCGAAAATCTCAACTTTTCTTCAACTTATAATATCACTAATTACAGCTACTCCTCTTAACTGGTCTCCCAACTCACATTCTTTTATTGTCCACACATATTTTTGCATTTAAATTAATACATACTTTTAGTTTCCCGTAACAGGCAACAATTTCTAAAATAGCTGCATAATTTAAAAAAATGATAACTTGTGATAAATGTGGTCAGGGTTAAGACATGTCTGTGTGAACGCTTTTGGCGGTATAAATGCTCGTTTCTTCTGGTGTGGACAATGACATCAGATAAAATGTTTATTTAGAGCTCTACAAAACTCGGCAAACTTTCTAGGATAAAATTCTGAAGAACAGTCTTGGCGTTCTCTGTAGTTCCAGCCTGCTGATTCATCTGCTTCAGGCTCACTGGGAAGGGACAATCCCTCCTTCTCAACAACTGTAAGACAGCCCGGAGATCCAGCGGCCAGGCCCACCCAGCTAGAGGAGACGCGTTCCTGCTGGCACTGCCTGCTGCACCAACCCATCCAGAGAGGAAGAGACGTTACAAAGCTCCTGATCATGGAAGAGGGAACGGCGGTTTTAACGAGGGAGACCGAGGTGAAGAATCAGAAAAGCTGACACTGATTTAATAATGCAGGACACAGGAGAGAACGGCAAAAATACTCCTAATGCAAATCTCACTAAACTCCTCTGGGGGAAAAAAAAAACCCAACCAACCAAGATTCCTTAAATAAAATCCTCGAAGGCAGTGAAAATAGGAGGAATGATGTTAAAATCTGAATATACAAATTAGAAATAATTTAGAAATTAACTGCAGAAATGACCACTACAACCTAGAGCAAAAGAAGAAGGAAGAGAAATTTTGAGTGACAAGTAAGACACCTGGAGGGCAGATATAGAAGCTGTAACACAAGAAAAATGGGAGTTCCAGAAAGAACGAAAGGAAGAGGTGGATGAGAGATTTCTGCAGAGTCAAGCTATCCCTGATTTGTGAGGAAAAAGGAAAACACCCTCTGAATAGGGAAGAACTCGAGTATAACTCATTTACCTTCTCTAAAAAACTACCCGAGGAAGAATAGGAGATTGGAGTCAAATCAAAAGTGGTAAGAATGGATGCCCAAGGAAGTGAGAAGCCGTGAATCTAAAAGAGAGAAGGTATAGAGGCAGATACAACTCCATGAAGGTAACTTGGCTAAGGACTCCAATTCAAGTATTAGCAAGGAATATTGGAAACTGCAAAAAAATTTAAAAGCATATATATATATAAGGGAAAACTTGGATCTTAAAATCCCCAATTGTAATAAAACAGGGGGAGGGGAAAGGGCAGCGAGTACAAGAACAGCCTAAACCCTCTCCTATTTCTCTGTTTCCCGAAAGTTCTGAAAACAAACATCATGTTTAAAAATGAACAACAGAAAAGGATCATGTTGGAATCCAACGCACAGTTACTGTAAGCTGAGAGAGGAGGGGCAGAAGAGCCCTACAGGCCATGACAGGAGCCAGAGAGACAAGCCCACCAAACACGTGAGACAGGCCCGACTCCCAAACGACGGGCGTGTGCAAAGCGGGGACGAGCACGCCGCGTGGACAGGGCCGGTGCTGACAGACCTCCCGGGATTTCAAGGAAAACAAAGAATCCAGATTTTCACGTGACTTTTTTTTTTTTTAAAACACTGGCCACTAAGTCAAAAAAACATTTAAAGGGACTTCCCTGGTAGTCCAGGAGTTAAGAATCTGCCTTGCAATCCAAGGGATGCAGGTTCGATTCCTGGTCGGGGAACTAATCCCACATCCCGCGGGGCAACTAAGCCTGAGTACTGCGACCTTGGGCCAGTGCGCTCTGGAGCCTGCAGGCCGCGGCCAGAGGGTCCGTGCACCACAAGGACAGGCCCCATAGGAAACAGCGAAGACTCCCCATGCAGCAGCTAAGGCCCGAATCCGCCAGATACACAAGCGTTAGGAAAAACATTTAAGGCGCTGTGTGGAACCAAGCGTAACTTGGGAAGGCAGTACACAGTAACGGTGAGGAGCAGGGAGTGCTGGTTTCACACCTCGACTCTACCGCTTACTGGTCTTGCAACCTTGACCAAGTTACTTGACCAACCCCCCTCCATAAAACGAGTATTCAAGACCAGCTACTAGTCTAGTCACTGTCAGCACAGATTCAGTTCTCCACTACAAGCTGGTGAGTTCTGTTCTCTCATCTTACATCGAGTTTGATTCAGCTGGCTCATGTCGGTCAAAAATAATACATCTCAACTTCCTATTCTGTCTCATGTAAGTGTGCTTCCTTTAAGAAAACAAAACAAAAAACCGATAGGCAAATAAGCAAGCATGTGCTTATTATCTTTCCAGTTATTCAATTAGAAAATTCATGTATGTGGGTGGAAATTGGTACAGCCACCATGGAAAACAGTATGGAGGTTTCTCAAAAAAACTAAAATAGAATCACCTTACAACCCAGAAATTCCACTCCTGGGTATATATCCAGAAACAAAAACACTAATTTGAAAAGATGTTTCTTTTCTGTTCTCTACTCACAGAGTCGTGTTTGACTCTTTTGCTACCCCATGGACAGTAGCTCACCAGATTCCTCTGCTCATGGGATTCTTCAAGCAAGAATACTGGAGTGGGTTGCCACTTCCTTCTCCAGGGTATCTTCCTGACTCAGGGATCTAACCCACATCTCCTATATATTGACAGGTGGATTCTTTACTGCTAAGCTACCAGGGAAGCAATTTGAAAAGACACACACGCTCCAATGTTCATAGCAGCATTATTTACAATTGCCGAGACACAGAAGCAATGTAAGTGTCCATCAACAGGTGAATGGATGAAGAAGATGTGCTACATATATACAAGAGAATACTTGTTGCTATTGTTCATGACTAAGTCGTGTGTGATTCTGCGACCCCATGGACTGCAACCCACCAGGCTCCCCTGTCCTCCCAGAATAGCATCCAGCCATAAAAAGAGAATGAAATCTTGCCATTTGCAGCAACATGAATGGACATGGAGGGTATTATTCTAAGTGAAATAGTCAGACAGAGAAAGACACACACTGTACAATATCACATAAAAGAATCTAAAACATACAAGAAACTAGTGAATGTAACAAAAAAAAGCAGACTTGCAGATACAGAAAACCACCCACACAGTGGTTACCAGTGGGGAGGATGAGGCGGGAGGGGCGATGTGGGGGAAGGGATGGAGAGATATAAATTACTTTGTATAAAATAAATAAGCTATGAGGCTACGTTGTACAACACAGGGAATACAGACACTATTTTATAAATGGAGTATAACCTTCAAACACTGAAAACCACTACACTGTACCTGCGCAACAGATAATATATACATCAGCTATTCTTCAATAAAAAACAATCTCCTCCACATACTGTAAAAAAATAAATAAAAGTCAGAAAAAATAAGAATAAAAAGCTTTTTTTCAAAGCAAGTATACTCCAATAAAAATTATTTTAAAAATGGGTTAGGGCAGCTTTTCTTCAAAAGTTCCTGTAACTTTACTAACAAAGTCAGACAGGTGGTGATTACAACAAATAAAAAATTAGCTATGACAACAGTTTTACTGAACACTGACCTTGGAGATGGGCTACGGGAGTACTGTAGTCTACTTAGGGTGTTTCCAAAGGGCTGACTCTCAGCTGCACTGGGGCTGGTCTGGATTCATATAAAGTTCACTCGAGGTTAAGAATATCAGTGCATATGTCCTACCATGAGAGAGTCTGACCTGCCCTCTAGCCCAGAAGGGCAAAGCCAAGTGTTTTTAAAAGCTCCTGAGGTAATGCTGCTGTGTAGCCAGGCTTAGAAACCATTGGCACAGTTTAAAGTCCGGTATCCCCAAATCCTGGGTGTGAAGCCCTCCCACAATCTACAGCTTCTGTGCTTTGGGGCAACTTAGCCCCCTGTCTCCTTCTCTGAAAAATAACAACACCATTTCATTTGGTTGTTGTATCTAGCACATGGTAAGACTCAATAAATGATAATAGCTTATACATATCCTAGTTTCTAGTTAAAGAGTTGGACTTCCCTACTGGCTCAGTCGGTAAAGAATCTGCCTGCAATGCAGAAGACCCAGTTTCGATCCTTGGGTCGGGAAGATCCCCTGGAGGAGGAAACGGCAACCCATTCCAGTATTCTTGCTTGCAGAATCCCATGGACAGAGAAGCCTGGCGGGCTACAGACCACGGGTTTGCAAAGAGTTGAACACGACTGAGTGACTAACACTTCCCTAGTTTCTACAGTCTTCTGCCCATTCTGAATATAAAAGAAAACCTCTTCAGGGTTTCTTGTGCTTATGGGGAAAAAAGAACATAATTATAGCCAGATCCAAAAGATAAACAATATTTCATTGGTCACTAAGCTTATAATAATTACATGATCCATTCCTAATACAAAAAAGTAATAAAGTAACCAAAAATCTTCCTGGAATTTGGAGTAATATGCATGGTTATACATAGTCAAAGTCAGCTAATTTTTTTTGTACATTACATTAAAATATAGTTTTTCATTTTAAGTTTCATAAGGTAGAACAAAAACAGAGGAGCATAAAATAACTGTATCACAGTCTAGAGCTTAGACATTTTATAGGTGTTCACAAATTAAATGCACAGAACCCAGAGAGTTATATAAGCGAGAGTTACATAACACAAAGAATGAACTTTATAGTAAACATCAGCTAGGACACCAGGGGACCCCAGGACAGACTGAGATCACTGTATTACAAATGCATGCTATAACCGCACTGGAGAATGTGAAGAGAAAGGTGCTCACCTAACTGTAGAAAACTACATTCCATCTACATGCTCTGAGGCTAAAGACACAGAGAACTGTGCGTACAGTTAAACACTACTCTAGTTGGTAAATTTAGTCCTTGGAGGGGTCCTGGTTAGCAATTCTAAGACTACCTTAATGTCAACTAGGCTTGCACAAACATAATAAATCCACTGCAGTAATGGGAGCCAGGCTTCTCACTGCAAGAGAAGTTACAATAAGGCACGGGCAGAAGCAGTGGAGCCGGATCAGCACCTGAGACTTCAGTACGAACTCATGTTCACTTTTAACAGATAGGCAGAAAGACACATATGGAAGTAACTACAGATCTGTGTGTGTATACATGGATTAGAAGATAGATCTATATTTTTTAACTCGATCACTGACAGCGCCTAGAAGCAATGATACCCCAGTAGTAATGAACACATCTGGGGCCCAGGGCTCCGTTCCTAAATACCATTCTCCAATAAAAGGAACAAGAGCTCCTTAGAGAAAAGGCTGATTTCAGGACTGGAACAGGGAAAATACAAGATGATGCCAAAAATCAAGAAACTGCTCAAAAGCAAAACCACACACACAAAAAGGACGAGCAAGTATGACAAGGATACAGAAGCCGCTTGAAGGAGCTCCAATGGCCAAAGCAGGAACAACCTGAGCAAGACAGTAAGCAGCAATACCACTGAACTACAACCCGAAGTAGAAAACCAAGATTTATGCGTCCATACTGAGGTAAATACATAATTGAAAAGACGGGACAGGAGAGGCAAACCTGCTTTACAGAAGAGTTCCAAGTATACACACCCATACTCCCCACTCCTGGAGGCGGAGCTCAATTCCCATCCCCTTGAGTGTGGCTTGCACTTAGTGACCTACTTCCAAAGAAGCGTGGAGAGGGAAAACTGGTCACTTGTGGAAGAACCTGCAGACCCACGTGAACCGAGCAGTCAAGGTCGACATCAGCACGAGGGCACTTCACCTTTGTGATGCTCATACAGAAGCCCGTTACACACAGAAGCTCATCCAGTCTAATCGTGAGAAAACATCAGACAGACCCAAATTCGAGAGTATCCTACAAGCCATCCAGGTCATGAAAAATAAGGAACGTCGAGAAACTGCCACAGATCAGAAGAGACTAAGAGGACCCATTGACTAAATGCGATGGGGTGGCCTTGACTGGATCCTGGAACAAGCAAGGGACATTAGCAGAAGAACAAAAACACGAATAATGTCTGTAACTTAGTTAACGGCATTTTGCGCCAATGTTAGTATATTAATTTTGAGAAGTGGACCAGAGTTGATGACGATGTCAGTATCAGAGGAAACTGGATGAAGAGCATATGAAAATTGTGTACTATCTTTGTAAGTTCCCTAAAAATCTGAAAGTATTCATGATTACAAGTGCACTAAAAAAAAAAAATGCAATTGCATGTGGGTAGTTTTGAAATGAAGGATCAATCTTTTATATATGTTTACATAGTCTCTTGTTTTACTCTTTAAGCTAAAACTGAATTATAAACAACATAACAAAACCTACAGCTGGAGTAGCTGTAGGAAAGGCTACCTAGGAACTACTGGACTGAGACGATTCCTATTAATTTTTAAGGAAAGCTGGGACAGATACTCTACAAGCAGCATCTGATGGAGAAGGAGCAGAAATCGGAGGCTAAAAAATCTCTACCGTGAAAGGACAGCAGCACACACTGCTATGAAGCGGCCATCAGGACGTGTATTCCTAAGACTCGAGATCAACCACACTTAGATTAGAGCAGCTTCCACTGCAGCAAAGAAGGGGAATTAAGTAGGACTGCGATCCTGGGATGGGCTAAATATCAAGAAAAAAGGAAAACCAGGACACAAAGGCGTAAGCATGAGAAAGAACCAGGTTCATCTCTAGGTCCACAAGCAAAGTGGGGGGGGCGGGGACGTTTTCTCTCATTTTTGACTCTGACGTTATGTTGTCCTTGCTGCCAGGAATAAAATTTTAGCTGCCCTTGTTAGTTCAGTTACTTAGATTTTCCTAAGTTTTATTTGAAGGCCTGAAGCTCATTTACGGCACTTTCTCTGAATAATTATTTTCGAGATTGAAACAACTGTCTTAAAAACTGAACTTCAGAAATGAACTCATTTGTTAACCAGAGACTGCATATGTAATTAGAAACATGTCCTGAGAAAATGAATTTATGGAACTGGGGAGCTACAGGGGCTTCCCAGGTGGCTCAGCAATAAAGAATCTGTCTGACAATGCAGGAGATTCAAGAGATGCAGGTTCAATCTCTGGGTGGGGAAGGGCTCCTGGAGTAGGAAATGGCAACCCACTCCAGTATTCTTGCCTGGGAAATCCCGTGGACAGAGGGGCCTGGTGGGCTACAGTCCCTGGGATCACCAAAGAGTTAGACAGGACTGAGCAACTGAGCCTCAACAGCACAACAGGGAGCTGCAACGTTACTTGATCTTTAACAAACCATTAAGGCTATTTATGATATCCGTTTTATTAAAACAATTTGCAAATAGATTTTTTAGTATCACTAGTTACATTTTTTAAACTTAAGGATACTGAAGTATGTTTCTTTTTAGGGAAAGCTGTTTTATAAATAAAGCATGTTTACAAGCCAATGAGAATTAAATATTAGATGCTATTTACAAACACAAGTTACAAATAACTTAATCATGAGAAATAAAAATACAGTCATATACGAGAACAATCAAATATCATAATTCTTCTTTTCTACAGAATCCTTCAGCTGTATTCATCACTATTATCACATAAGCCATAGAAACCGTGCAGAGCAGAAGACACGTACTGGGCGCGGTCTGCAGTGCCAGTCAGGCAAGACGTTTCTAACAATTAGAATGAAAACAAAACTGTCCTCAAACCTAAAAGGTTATCCATTGCTTAAAACGTATGCCCTTAAAAATGTACGATTATTTGAAAGAGATTAAAAGCTAAAATTAAAAAATGCTTACTCCTTGGAAGGAAAGTTATGACCAACCTAGACAGCATATTAAAAAGCAGAGACATTACTCTGCCAACAAAGGCCTGTCTAGTCAAGGCTATGGTTTTTCCAGTGGTCATGTATGGATGTAAGAGTGGACTGTGAAGAAAGCTGAGCACCAAAGAATTGATGCTTTTGAACTGTGGTGTTGGAGAAGACTCTTGAGAGTCCCTTGGACTGCAAGGACATCCAACCAGTCCATCCTGAAGGAGATCAGTCCTGGGTGTTCATTGGAAGGAATGATGTTGAAGCTGAAACTCCAGTACTTTGGCCACTTGATGTGAAGAGCTGACTCATTTGAAAAGACTCTGATGCTGGGAAAGATTGAGGGCAGAAGGAGAAGGGGACGACAGAGGATGAGATGGTTAGATGGCATCACCAACTCAATGGACATGAGTTTGGGTAAACTCCGCGAGTTGGTGATGGACAGGGAGGCCTGGCGTGCTGAGATTCATGGGGTCGCAAAGAGTGGGACACGACTGAGCAACTGAACTGAACTGAACTGAAAAGCTAAAAATACACTTAAAAAGTAAAAATATAGACTTGTCTAGCCCCTACTACCGTACAGTCAGCTTCAAGAGGGAAAAATGTTAACAAAACTTCTAAAAAACAATAGTTTATATTTAATTTCTATAGCATTTTACTATTTACACAAATATCTTTTTAAGCCTCACAACAACCCTGTGAGGTAGGAAAGTATTATTATATCCATTTTACAGACGTGAAGACTTGGGATCAGGAAGATTAAGTCATTTACAAAGTTGTGTAGCGAGAAAGCGTTGCATCAAGAAATGGAATCCAGTTATTTGATTTTAAAACTGTGGCTCTTTCCCAGACATACTTAGTAAAAAAACTAAAACAAACCCAGAAGGGGAGTGTACATATTCATATATATACATAAATGTACACTTCCTTTATGGAAATTATGTCCCTGAAATAGGAATAAAAATAAAGTTTTACTTTCCCATTGAGTTCATTATCATTTTGGAGACTTATCTTTTATCAGTTTGGATTAATCTCCAACACAGAATTTTAGCTCTTGGTTATTTCCTCTTTCATTATTTGACAAACACAACATTTTATAAACCAAAATTTAAAACAAGAGGTGTTTCTGTACTTCATTTCTTTTTGAAAAGCAAACGATCCCAAATAATTCTAATAAACATCTTTAATTCATACACTTTGATTTTGTATGTATCTCTTTTCTGTAATAAAGATAACCTTTTCATTCAGTTAAGTCTCAACTGGTCACACCAAAGGCATACAACTTAGAATTCAAAACTATGAGCTACCCACTACTGTCTTTTTTCAATAAGTGTTCTAACAGAAAATGCACTCATTCACAATCTTTTTCTTGTTCCAATGCATCTAAGTGATGCAAAGCTGTGCCAGAAGCAGCAGGGATTCAATGCCACAGAGGTTCCAGGGCAGGGAGGAAGACAGTCTGCGGGCGGGAACGCAAAGCAGTTTTAAGAAGCCCCAACACGCCGTTCTGAGCCCCCCAACATGAACCCTTCTCTCCTATGAGCGCTAATGAATCCAAGGGGAGGTAATAATGCCAGGACTTTTTCACTGATATCACTTCAAAAATAGTGCTTCATGAAAAAAAGATTAATCGGGTTTCCCTGGTGGCTCAGTGGCGAGGAAATTGCTTGCCAACGCAGAAGACACAGGTTTCATCCATGGTCTGGGAAGATCGCACAGGCTGCAGGGCAACTAAGCCCGTGCGCCACAGGTACTAAGCCTGTGCTCCAGAGCCTGGGGCCACAACTAGCTGAGCCAACGTGCTGCAGCTGCCGACGCCCGTGGGCCCCGGAGTCTGCGCTCTGCAACAGGAGGAGCCACCGTGATGAGAAACCCGCTCACCACACTAGAGAGGACCTTACTTGACGTGACTAAAGAAAAGCCCACAGAGCCAAAAAAAAAAAAACAAAACACCAAACAAATTAATCAACCCCATCCCACAGGTGTCCTTGCTGGAACTGAACTCCAGCCGAAAACCCAAACCAAGATAAGCTGCTCACTAGTTGAAGCATATGCCAAATCTTTATTATGGATCTAGTTTTGCTCTACTGACTTTGAAACTTCTACTATAATAAATTATTATTATAAAACAGTTATTCATGGACTAAACGGGAAAAACATCATTTGCCCTAATAAAAAGATATACATAAAAAGTCATTCACAGAGTCAAAATACTGCTCAAAGAAAATTCATTTTTGAGATTTCTAGTCAAAATAATCCCTGGAGAAGGAAATGGCAACCCACTCCAGTATTCTTGCCCGGGAAATCCCATGGACGGAGGAGTCTGACAGACTACAGTCCATGGGGTGGCAAAGAGTCGGACACAACTGAGCGACTTCACTTAATCAAAATAATACTCAAAGTAAACTAACCTCTTACAGCTACAAAATTGATTCATTCCGCAAACATCTTGCTATATTATGTGACTGCCTGAGCCCTTCTCCTAAGGGCTCATAATTTGGCCATCAGATTAAAACTTAGAATTTTGCAAATTGGAGTTCTCTTCCGATACGTCCCATCTTAACGAATAAAGAATATCTTCTGTTTTATCATCTCTGACTCCAAAGCAAGCCAGATGGTGTAATTAAGCTTTTTAAAAAAGTAGATACACACACACACACACATATATATATGTATATAGGTGTTAAAATTCAGAATCACAGCCTAACTCTGGTAATTAGGGATCTCAAAGAGCTGGGTGCTTTTGCTTTTAGCCAGACGAACATGCAAACTGACCACAAAAGAAGAATTCCTTATACTCTTTCACTCTCGAGAACAATATCCAACAATATACCCTCTGCTAGTTTTGCCACTTTTTAACTGTAAAGAATTTCTAAGATATCAAGCTAATAAAACCAAATCTGTACCATTTTCAAGCCACTTCCTCTGGAGACATTTTCCTCTCTCAAAAATCTTCACATGCCAAAACATATTTGATAATACTTTCAATAAACTTCTACCATCTATGCTGACCATCTATGCTTAAGCTTACCCAACAGCGTATACTGTTTCCCTATGACCATTCTTAGCCTTCTCTATAATTCATCTCTCTTTATAATCCAGTGATCAAAATGGGACATGCGAATCAAAAGAAGTAAGCTATTGCAAAGAATAGACAAGGAACTACATCTGTGACCTCGGATGCCATACTCATTTAAAAATATTTCAACATCATGTTGACTTCTTTACTGACTCATATTCAGCCTGTGGTCACCCATGATTGTGGCTTTCTTCCCTCTTTATTTATACCTAGTCTGTCCTTCTCCATCCTATATTTAAATCGTTGAATTTTTTTTTCCCCTCCACACACTTAATTTCACCCAATTTCATACAGTTTTCATAGATCCATTTTCCGATTTATCACAATACTTTATAGAAATGTTTATGTCTGCAGTTTATAATAACTACCGTTTTATGCCTTAAAAATATCAAGACTGTGAACACAATACTGTAAATCCACTATACTTCAATTAACAACAACAAAAAATCTAGGCTATGAAAGTACATATGTAATACAACATACACTGTAATTTACAAGTAACAGCAGAACAAAGGCTAAGCTCACTGCCTTCTGGAAACCTACCTCCACTGGACCGTCGCTCTTAACTAGTGCTATACGTGCCCGCTGCAAGGAACCGTCCATCAGCTTGTGAAGCCTTAAAATCAACTTCCTTAAGCCCATCTGCTTCAGCGCTTTGTCTACAAAGGGTCTGTAGATAGAGGTCAGACAGTGTCCACTAACGCCTGCCTCGGCGCTCCAGTCTGGGGCTCCCCAGCCGACAGACTCGTCCTCCGACTCCAGCCTCTCGAGCTTCTTCGGGACACAGTCCGGGGGCGACTGGACGTGGCGGCTGTGGTCGGCGGGCGGCCTGGGCTCCGGTGCCCTCGGGCCGCAGCTCTGCTCTTCCTCACTCTCCTCCGTGCTGCTGTCCAGCTCCTTCAGCTCTCCTTCTGTGTCCTCCGCCTCATCCTCGGGCTCGTTGCCCCTGGATGATCGCGGGGAGGGGATTTCAAACACCGGCCAGCCAATGTCTGATAAATTCTTGATGCCCAACACGGTGCCCATAATCCTTAATTTCTGATTTAAGTCCTTTGTGATGTTTAACCACAAACAGAGCGCCTGCACCCTGTCCTGGAAGTCCTTTGCAGCATACTTCTCATAATCCTTTTGAAGAGCCTGCAGCGATGGATAAAGTGCCTCTATGTACTCCAGCAGCTCCATTATCCGTTTGACCTGCTCGAAGGACACCCTCTGGCGTTGGAGGTGCTCGTGATAGGTTGAGTAACCCGCAGGCTGCATCCCGTGAGGGGCTCCGAACTGCCCTTCTACTGAAGTACCGTTAAGACTAGCTCCGTTTCTAACGAAGGCGAAGCTCCCATAGTTAACTTTGAAGGTAAGGATTTCGTTGATAATGTCTGGGATGGCCTGGCGGGCTGTGTATAAAAAGAGGTCCTGGTCGTTAATGGTCCGGCCGGCGTGCCAGGCTTGCAGCTCTAACCAGATCAGCTCGTTAGATCGGTTAAACCAGAACGCGGATGTGCTTTCCTGGCCTCTTTGCTCCCTGTCCTTCTTCTTTGAGACTGAGGTAAGCTTTAGCAGAAGTCGGAGAGTTTCAAAAAATTTTAAGCGATCTGCCGGACAGTCAGTCCTGGAAGTCTGGCGGGCGGTTCTGGCTATCGGCATGGGCACAGAGACCGGAAGCTTAGCATTGCTGCAGCCGAGACTGAGGTAAGGCTTATTGAGATCCACATCCGGGATGGACTTTTTGGGCAGAGAGCCCCCCACTGAGTCCAGCATGAACGAGCACTGCACATTCTTCTTATGATCCCGCTCCGTGGACCTGAGAGCCGCTCGGATCTTTTTCTCCTGCTTATAGCTGTATTCTTCCACATTCTCCACAGTTTTTCCAGTGTCTCTGTGTGGAGGTTGGTTTGATGCATTCATTTTTTCTATTAAAAAAAGAAGAAGAACATTAACGTTACTCTAAAAGATCGAGCTCTTCTCAATATTTTCAGTAAGACTGATATCCACATGTATTTATAGGTGCAGGCTGCCACTGGAGAAAATAATCATACCATGTGCTGAAAATTAAGAGACTACAACACACAAAGCATTTCTCTGTAAACTTTTAAAAAGGTTTTAACCCATTTTTCCTGTTACATAATACTTGCTATATTCTCTAATGTCCTCCACCACTAACCTAAAAGCAGCTGTTTACTTGTCTACTACGAAGTGCAGTCATCCAGGTAAACCAAACCTTCATGAGTTATCACCTTGGACTTAAGAGCGGAGAAACAGCACGGCAGACCCGAGAGCACCCAGCTGAGAGAACACATCCATCTCTTGCCTTGGCCACGAACCGAAGCATCACCTTAGAGCAAATCGGTTAAGTTTTCTGGGTTACTCCTGTCATTTGTAAAATCAAGCAGATGGAGGAAGAACCCTCAAGGCACCTTAAGATTATTCTCATGAAACACTGAAAGACACGTAAGCAAAAATGCTTACCTTAATTTCTGTTCCTTGATTTCTTCTTTGCCACAAACAAGTGAGCAGTAACATTTCTTAATTTAACATTAAGGAAACTGAAGACATACAGCCTAATTTAGTAAAATTTGCCTAGTCTATTATACTGACACGTAAAAATCATTCAGAATTAATGCAAAAAAAGCAAACATCACAATTCTCCTTCAAAGAACTGTGAATAGTTCTATTAACTGAGTTCCCAAGCTTTGAAACAAACACACGTCTTCTTTCCTGTTGGGCATCTCTGACCCTCTGAACCATCTCTACCTCACAGAAACCCCTGCACTCTCTCATCTTCTAGACGCAGCAGTCTCAGGGCTGTCTTCTGCTCCTGAAGTCACCCCTTTCCAAAGTCCCTCCTGGGACCTCAGCTCGCTCCACGAAAAGTGCGTGTTTCTCCAAGTCCTCCTGAGTCTCTCCTGCCTCATCTGCCTTCTCCCTGGGTGACCTTCATGTGCCCTTCACACACTGATGACGCCCAAGCCTACAGCACCACCCCCATGTACCCTCTACTCTCAAGGTACAGTTTGTCTCCTTGAATCTAGGACACACATTTTGTATTTCAACTGCTTTGAAATTAGAATATGCTTTATAATTAATGGTAACATAAACAACTTTTAGGAAAATATTCACTAATATATTTCATTTACATTTTCCTTTATATACATATGCACAAAAGTAATAAATGGCTTTTAAAAACTTACATCTAAATATCAGAAAGTATAAAAGAGTTCTTTAGATAAATAATTAAAAATTCTAAGTGTAAGAATATACTGTGAATCAACTATAAGCATTTTTTCTTACTATATAATAGCACAGTATGTCTTTAGATTTTATGAAATAGGGTGTATTTATATGATTACAGACTAACATACCCAAAATCAATTTACCGACTAATATACCCAGACTAATATAACTTTGTTAAAGTTAATTTAACAAAGAAAATTTGTTCAAAATCAATATATCTCCAAATCAATTTAATTTAGTTTTAAAGTAAGGATTTTTCAAACAAGTATTTCTAAAAGCACTTCCAATTTGACTCACTTATATTCAATTTATTTTATAATCCATCAAAAAGGATTTTATCTGTCTATAAGATTTGCTATATTTTAACATAAAACTATTATTACTATATTTTAAATTAGCAATACTTTTAAACAATGGAAATTTTATCTGTTATTTTAATCTACTTTACTCTACATGTCTTAAAACTTTTTATACACTCCATTCAAGAAATTTCTTCACTCAGAATGGCTACCACCAAAAACAACACAAATAACAAACGTCGGCAAGGTCGTGGAGAAAAAGGGATCCTCGCACACTGCCAGTGGGAATCTGAGCTCGTGCAGTCACTGCAGACCTTTTCTCAAAAAACCAAAATCAGAACTGCCGCTCGGCTCAGTAATTCCACAGGAGTATAGACGTTCTTCTAATCCATGATTTAAGGATTCTAAGGGAGACAAAGAGTTAACTGGGAGTTGCTGCTGTTTAATCGCCAAGTCCTCTGTCGATGAGATTCCCCAGGTAAAAATCCTGGAGCAGCTTGCCATTTCCTTCTCCAAGGGACCTTCCCAACCCAGGGATTGAACCCATGGCTCCTGCACTGCAGGTGGGTTTACCACTGAGCCACCCGGCAGTGCAATAATCTAACAACACAGAAGGCTGCATTATGCACTTTAAGCCCAAATCTGTGCTAAACTTACCACAGAGCTAACAATCAACGCGTGAAAATACCAAGAGATGAAGCTTCTCAGCCTTGATCTTTATTCTAACAATTAAAAGGACTTAAGAAGAGAAATGCTATAATCCCACTTTTCTGTAAATACAGAATCAAATTTTAGCAAGCCCAGAGACCTAAGTTTTGCAGATCATATACACATCTTGTGAAGCCTATCTTATAGCATACAAATGGCATATTAAACATTTTTTTTTTAATTTTGTACTTACAAAAAGCAATGAATGGTTCAGTATTTGGATCTACAATGTGTATAAAGGAAAGTAAATTGGGAAAAGAGGAAGATAAGACAAAGAAGCTATATTTTTTTCCAAAATAAAAAGCCAAATTGGTTTAAAAAAAACACAAATGGAAACTGATATACCATTAAAATGACATAATTTAAACTGAAAATAGATTCAAGCTCTAGTCTAGCTACCGTGCAAAAAGAAAATACCAATCTTTGCTTGTTTAGTTTTCTGCCCATGCTAAATCCCTCTGCAATGAACAGAAAGTCAAACAGAGTTTCTGGAAAGGAGAATGGATCAAAAGTATACAGAATGCTTTATACAAGTTCTAATTACAGTACTACAGAACTAATTCATAATGACTTAAATAAGACTAATGAATAGCGATCTCCCAATTGGCTATAAATTGAGTGCTGTGATTCTGCAGTACCGTTAAAACAAACCTTCCAAGAAGTTTCTGCTTCCGTTGGCCAATTACCAATAACTCCTGCCAAATCAGAAAAACATGAAAGGAAAAGAACAAAAAAAAATTGTATAATAAAACCGAATGCAAACAAATGACAAGCAATATGAATCACTGGTTTCAACAGATCTAAGACAATCAACTGAATTCCTTGCAATTCACACCTAAAAATGACTCTTTAGAATATGTATACAATCTAAGTTCTATCAAGCCCCTGCAATTCTTATGTTCTTTCATCTATATATATCAAATTCAAAACACCGGCCCTCTGCAATCTCTCAAATAAGAACACAGAAACAGATGCCTGCTCTTTAACTGAGAGATGATATTTATGGCAATGATGTGCTAGACTGTCACTATCAGCAATCCGAAGGGACTTAAGAGACCCCCTAATCCAAGGTTCTCAAACTTCAGTCAACATTAAAGAATCACTCAGATTCTTGCTACAACGCAGATTCCCGGGCCCACTGCCAGGGCCTCTGATTCAGCCTGGCTAGAACGACACCACATTTGGGAAAACACTGCTTTATTCAATCTCCCCATTTCCGAGGTTAAGGGCTCTATAGAAATTGTCATCATCTTCACAACAAACACGTGCTGGAGAGGACCACATCACACAGATGATCACACAGATGCGAACGTCCCGACGGGGATCCTACTATAACTCACGTTTGTGCCGTCAAACACCTTTACACCTGTCAGAGCTGCTCCCAGGGCAGGACCATGTGACCAAGCAAAGGCTAAGATGCTGAGTGCCATAAAAGACAGACTGCAGAGGGCTACAGGACTCATCTGTAGAAGAGTTAAGCAAGACCAGGTACTTACCTGGCTGACGGCCTTAAAGAATGGGGTCACCTTAAATAAGGGCAGAAAGGAAGGCAAGAGAATATTTTAAGCCAGACAACAAACATGCAAAATGACATGAAGGCAGAGAAGAAGAGACTGTGGCTACAACAGTGAGCCTCCAAGTGTAGGGTAGACTGTAAAATTAAACCAGAACTTTGAAAGTTGGGCTAGATTTGGATTAAAGAGCTGAAATACAGATGCAAATCCACTCTGGTTCACAGTGAACATTCCTCTAACTATAGCGACTGAATCTCATTTATAACCATTTTAGCAGATCAATTTTATAGCAGTATGACTTTTTAAAAAAAACTTGCTAATCTCACCATGTTAGCAAAAAATCACACATACAGAGACACACACCCCCTGAGATACCTGCTAATGGCAAGGAGCTCAATGTGTGTACACGTATGTGCACACGTGTGTGTACACGTATGTGCACACGTGTGTACAGCGTGTACAAATTCTGGTACACGGGTCTCTGTAACCTGGCTCTCACAGTGTTACATCACTGCCGCAAAACGGAGCCCATGGCGGTCACAGGGCAGGCTCGCCCTGAAAAGCACTCTGACCTGGTGTCTTCATTCTCATCGAGCCCACTTACGCTACGGGACCAACTCGACTTACTTCCTTTGCTGTACTGAGGGATGTAGTAAACAGTGGGTATGATTCAGGCCTGGGACGGAATTTCTAGTTATAAAAAAATCAGTCTGTAACAGCAGTAGTTATTCTGAGCAGACGATAAGAATAGTTAAACAATCAAATCCATATAATCAGCGCGTGACAACGGTTACTGTCTAAAGAAAACGGTGTCAGTGGTTCCTCTCACCTGCTTCCAGCACACAGGGGCCTCAGTCACCTCTGGGTGACCTTATGTTCCTCCAAGGATGCTCCTGACAGCACTTCCATTTATAAGGGAGTGGGGACGGAAGACGCAAAGACAGTGGGACTGAGCAGACAGTAAGGCCCAAAGCCTCACACGCAGGGAGGAGCAGGTCTCTCAGGACAGCCACGGAACCACACCTCCAGGCGCGGCCCCACCCGCTCTGGGTGTTGGCTGGCCCCACAGGGCAAAAGGCAGCAGCCACGATGCTCTGGGGCCTCCCAGGCCTTTCAGATTCCACCTGGACCTCTTGAACTAGCTGAAGGAAGCTAGCTGTCACTTAAGAAGTCCAATTATCTGGGACCAGGGTGCTGTGAAGAAGACCAGGCCAGCCAGATGGAAGGTCACGTGGAAAAAAGGACAGTGCCAACCAGCTCTCTGTCCAGGTGGCAGAGTCATCCCAGACATCAGAGATCCTGCAGACACCACGTGGAGAAGACACGGGCACCCAGCCGGGCTATGAAGGCACCTCCAGTCATCTGCACTGTGCCAGCTAAAGCCCGAGACATCAGCCAGTAGAGGAACTGCACGCTGCCCAGACACCTGCCCACAGGGTCGTGGGCACAAGAAAACGGGGGCTCCTTCGGTACACCACGCTTTGGCGCGGTCTGTCACACAGCGACAGATGACCGGAAACGTGAAAGGGCCATTGGTGACGTTCTTTAAAGAGATGAGCTCCACTTTCACGCGGTTCTAAACTGAAGGGTATGGTCCAGGCAGCCTTTGCTAGTCACAGAGAGAAAGAAAGAAGGCATCAGTTCCTATTTCCTTGGGAAGCTTTGAAAATAAGTCTGGCCAATCTAATTAACTCTAAAAAGCCCTTGAAAACACTGAGAGACCAATATACTCTGATGAATGACAAATGCATCTGAAATCCTGGTCTCCCAAGCTCAGCCTTCAGGTCACAGCAGGAGTGCCGCTTGTTCCTGAAACCTTCCCAGGCCCAGGTATGCTCGGTCCCTCCTGTGGGGGCCCGCAGGAGCCCCCTCACTCGCTTGCACCCCAGCTCGACCACACAAGGTGGGGCAGCCTGCTCATCTCCGTGGCTGCGACTGGAGATCAGCAAGGGCTTATCCATCGTCCAGCACAACACCTGCCTACGCAGTCACCAAAGTTCTGAGTCAAAGAAAGGAGGAGGGAGAAATAAGGGGGGATGGCAGTGGGGGTGGGGAGAGAAGGGGGCTGAAAGAAAGGAGAAAGAGGCAAAGGCACAAAGAAAGGGAGGGAAGAGGGGAGAGAAGGACCGGAGAAAACGTACCTATGACGGCAACACACGCAGTCAGAGAAGGCAAGGGGGCTGGGAGGAGCTACGGGAGACGGGCAATCCAGACAGAGGCCCAGCTCCACGCCGCAGCAGCGGTGACTTGAGACTTGTCCTGAAAGTGGGAGCACCGGCTAACAAGGAAACGCTCAGTGTTACAATTATTCAATTCTACCTTAAAATTTTAAGGCAAACAGTGAGAAGGAAATCTTCAGCTCCCAGTAATAATAATGACAGCCAGTGCTTACTGAACATACAATCTTCACCACACTGGAAGGCATTTATTTCTCAGATGAGACATGGAGGTTGGAAGCTGAGAGAGCTAGGATGGGAATCCAGGCAATCCGGGAACCGAGTCTGTGCTCCCGTCCACCACACTCTGCTGCCGCAAGTTCGCAAAGCAGCCGAGGTCTCGAAGCAGCCGAGGTCTCGAAGCAGGCGAGCTCTCAAGTGCTCTACTGCTCAAAATGAACACCTCATCACCATAAGGTAACACGGCCCACCCGCCCAACGTGGGTGCTTCCTATCCATTTTTCTTTGGTTTTCATGACCAAAACAGCTGACCAGATGGCAAACTAACTACTTTCTAACGTATGCATGACAGGACAGTTAAAACTACACACCCTAGAAACGGTGTCATTTCCTCAACCGTAAGCTGCATAGTAATATAGAGAATCTACATCTCGTTGGGTTATTATGATATTTAAAAGGTAACTCCTTTGAGGAGCCAAGCACAGTGCTGAGAACCGTCAGTGATAACTGGGCACATGCTTCCACAGACGATTCAGCAGCCATTTAACTGGGTTACTCAGCACGGGTTACTCTATGACACAGAAAGTTCACACCATAGGAAATGAAAACAGAAGCCAGCTGTAAAACAATACAGTACAGCAACACAGATATTGCTATATGTAAGCAAAGAGACTGTGTTATACATGGAGAAACAGTGGAAACAGTGACAGACTTTCTTTTCTTGGGCTCCAAAATCACTGCAGATGGTGCCTGCAGCCATGAAACTAAAAGACACTTGCTCCTTGGAAGAAAAGCTATGACCAACCTAGACAGCATATTAAAAAGCAGAGACACTACTTTGCTGACAAAGGTCCACCTAGTCAAGGCTGTGGTTTTCCCAGGAGTCATGTATGGATGTGAGAGCTGGACCATAAATAAAGCTGAGCATCAAAGAATTGATGCTTTTCAACTGTGGTGCTGGAGAAGACTCTTGAGAGTCCCTTGGACTGCAAGGAGATCCAACCAGTCCGTCCTAAAGGAAATCAGTCCTGAATATTCATTGGAAGGACTAATGAAGGACAGCAATCCTTTGGCCACCTGATGCGAAGAACTGACTCCTGGGAAAAGACCCTGATGCTGGGAAAGATTGAAGGCGGAAGGAGAAGGGGACGACAGAAGATGAGATGGTTGGATGACATCACTGACTCAATGGACATGAGTTTGAACAAGCTCTAGGAGTTGGTGATGGACATGGAGGCCTGGCGTGCTGCAGTCCATGAGGTTGCAGAATCAGACACAACTGAGCGACTGAACTGAAGCAAAAAGAAACTACAGGGCAAAGATGGCAAAAGTTATGTTTACATGTTGGGTTTACGGCTATTTTTATTTTCTTTTTGTCAGCATTTTCTAAACTCCCTAAACATGTCATCTTTTGCAACAAGAAAAAACAATAAGTTGATGCCTGAGGTCTGCTTTCAGATAGCTACAAGTCAAAGGTTAACGAGCATTCCCTCTTCACCTGCAAAATGGCAGGAATTAAAGTGGTCTCTGACATCTTCCAGACCTAAAATTCTGTCATTTCATGAAATAAACAATTGAAAGAAGCTGAGGAGGACGACAGACAATCTCTCCTCTACCTTCTATCTCTGGCACAGCCCAGAACAACAGCAGGAGCTCAACAAGTATCCAGTGACTGGTTTTCTGACCGATAAGGGACGATGCTCAGTAATCTCAATGGGCTTCCCAGGTGACTGCATGGTCAAGCATCTGCCTGCCCAGGCAAGAGATGCAAAAGACGTGGGTTCAATCCCGGCGTCGGGAAGAGCCCCTGGAAGAGGAAATGGCAACCCACTCCAATATTCTTGCCTGGAGAATCCCGTGGACAGAGGAGCCTGGTGGGCCACAGTCCGTGGGGTGGCAAGGAGCTGGACACGACTGAGTGACTGAGCACACACAGCCATCTCAAGCAGCACATTCAGAGCTTAGCCCCTGCTGCTCGAACTGGGAATAAAGTCCAAACTGAGGCCCAGGAGAGCTAGCGCTGAAATCAGTCCTGGAAAGTCCTTGGCACCAGTGGGTTATCATTGCCGAAGACTTGGGTTCAATACCTCGTCAGGGAACGAAGATCCCACAAGCTGCACAGAGTGGTCAAAAAAAAAAAGCACCTAAAATCAGTCCTGCCGCTATCTCAAGCCTTCTGGCCGTTCAGTCCTGCCGCTATCTCAAGCCTTCTGGTGGCTAAGAAGTTGCTTTAAAACCCTGGGCCCCACTTTCTTAATCTGTACAGGGAGGAGACTGTGTTCTCAACTCCTGTTCCAAAACTGTTGCTGTTGTTTAGTCACTCAGTCATGTCCAACTCTTTTGAGACCCTACCGATCCATGAGATTCTCCAGGCACGAACACTGGAGCGGGTTGCCATTTCCTCCTCCAGGGGAATCGTCCCCGCTCAGGGATAGAACTCGTGTCTCCTGCACTGCAGGCGGATTCTTTACTGCTGAGCTACCAGGGCAATGCCCCCAGAACTGTATGAACCAACCAGTAAAGAAAAAGCAGATGTCCTGTTGGCATCGTCACGTTTCAGCACCACAAAGCAAGTCAGTCATTAACAATACTGATCAGGAGATGCTCCTTCACTAATACTACTTTAGATAAGGCACTTCTGTAGGCATCTGAGAAATTCTTTTGAGAAAATGGATAAGGACTGATTTTAAAGATACTATACTGCAATAGAAAGCTATTACTTTCCAAACGGGGTAAATACAGGCCATAGGTTAATATCCTACTACAAATAAAGTTTTAAAACAAAGTAAAAAAAAAAAAAAAGTCTTCCTCATAGGAAAGAAAGGGTATTTACTGCCTAGGAATTCCTCCCTGGACAAGAAGTCATTCAAGCACACAAATACAATAAAGTCCATCTCTCCTGCCTCTCTCCTTTCTGGGAGAAGCTATATATAACAGGGACCCAGAATGGACTTGCGGACATCAACCATGAGAGATCAGTGTACGGAAGAAAGGTGTGGGACAGGGAAGCTGACCAAAAAGGGCAGAAGAACGCAGGCTACAGAAAGAGGGAACCAGAAATGAGGCTTTCCAGTAAGGAGAACATGTGACAAGCGGAAATTTCTCAGAGGAAACAAGGAATGAAATCTCGACCTTGCATAGTAATAGGTGGATGAATTCTAGGAAGCTAAGAGATCAGCTTTAGGACCAGTGGTTTTCTGAAATCAAGACAGTTTCTAAAACTGTAAGGCCTTGGTGACCCGAGGTTCCGCGTTAGAAAGTATGTACAAGGTAGCCAGGTCTGCACGCTTCAATTCTTCCACCTCAGAAATGAACAGCGGTGACGTGCTCCGAGGAAGGAAGAAATGAAAGCCGAGAACAGTCTCCGTCTCCAGGAGCAGGACGCTATCTGGGCTTTGGGATTTCAAAAACAGAGAAAGGCGAGACAGAAGTTCTGAGCCTGGTGACAAGGCACCATCTGGTGCTGTGCTCAGGATGCAGGAGGGCCCCACACATGAGGGAACAGCGCACGGGGCTCAGGCCGCCCAGAGAACCCTGGAGGAGACGCCGGGCCCTGCCTCTCCCCACCTGCCCAGGACGTCACGCCCGGGAGACAGATACGAATCCCCCAAGAGATACGAAGAAGGAAAGAAGGCCACAGATCTGCACACCCGCAGCCAGCCGTCCGGGACGCGCACGGCATCCCCACAGCCTCCTCCACATCCTACAAGGAACGCGAATGCCTCACACGCTGACCTGAACGAACACTCAGGACAAGCCTTTCCACCTCTGGAGAGTCAGTTTCTCCTTTACTAACAACGTTGCTAATGATAATAACTCAGAAAGTGTCAAAACAAAACTTTCAGGCAGCGTAAGATCAAACTTAAAGGAAGAGGAGTAACCACCGCTACTGTAGAAGGCGTGCATCACAGCGCCCTGTGGCACAGAGACGCTGAACCGCGCCACGCCCTCGCACGTGTATCTTCTCCAGTGCAAGACTGACCTTTCAGATTGGCGCGACCGGCGGGCCTCCCGACACTATTCCTCTGGTGCTTGGAGGACATGCGTTTCATCTGCCGAGGCGTGCTGGGAGGAGAGGTGCCATAAAGGTTCTCTGTGTTGGCTTCATCTGAAAAGTCCTCAGGATCGGATTCGGAATTCTTGCAAGCTGAGTCTCCCAATACGCACTCTTGCCTGATAAAAGACAACAAGCGAAGAAAACACTCAGTGACAGAGGAAGCGAATTCAAACTTAAACCACTCCAAGCTCCTTTTAAGAACTCTCTGTAACACTTTTCCATGGCTCTGTCATCTCCTTAGCCTGGTGTATGTTGCTCCTCTATTGTAGCTGCAGAAACTCACAAGGAGAACGCAGCCACTGTGTTCCTGCTCTCAGCACACACAGAAACTAATGTGCAGTTTCTGTTGTTTGGAGAATTCTTTCCAACATAAATGAAGTTTAAAACTAAATACTTGAGGATTGGGGGGAAAAAAAGAGCAAAGAACTGAAAGATACAAATCCGACTGAACTGAGCATTGCTCACGTGCTAGGTGCGGACAAGCTAAACCTGAGTGGACAAGTCCTGCCCGGACTTCAGAGGCCCGATCCTTCCTTTGTGAAGCACACACAGACAGAACAGAGAGCAGGAGCTGAGCAGAGAGCTCTGATGACGTGTGGTAGGGACCGCAGTGCAGTGCCGGGGAGGGGCGTGCGGGGAAGATGCCGTGCAGGAGAGAAGGGAACGACTTTCTCCTGACCTCCAAACGGCAGTTCCTCCTTAACCTGGTCTCTGGAAACTTCCTGCCAATTCTCTGTCCCCAGGAGACTTCCTCAACAATACCACTACTTGGATAAAGTTCTATTTTTTGCAATGCTAACGAAAATAAAATTTAATATATGAACTGAGAACAGATACAGTTCTCAAACAGCAAACTGTAAAGACACAATCATGAAGTTCCTTTCAAATAGGGACCCTTACAATCTAACCTATTCTGAATCTTCTTTATAAAATATACTTCATATTTTAAAAATAGAACTCTAAACTAAATTCAAGATACAACCAGTTTTCTCCCTGGAGATTTACACATCCTGTTAGAAAATCAAAGCTATTTCAAAATCATGAGGGGGAAAAAAAAATCCCACCCTAAAATGTACGATAACATTATTATTGAATAGACTGACAAAAGATCCTTATCTTTCAAAAATAAAAATGCTGCAGAATTATTCAAATTTACAGCACTGAAATATTTAAAGAATCCCTGGGACAGGTCAAAAACTGATTTTTAAACCAGACAAGACCACTCTAGATACCGTGAGCGCACACGCCCTCCACACACACAGGCCCACACAATCAGACACACAAGCAGAATATTCCAAAAGCTAACTGAATCAAATCAAACCCATAAGCAAATTTAGACATAAGTTTTAAATGTACCTATTCCCTCAGGCTAGCTACCTTTATTATTTAAGACTTACGAAGTCACACAGCAAATAACAATGTGGGATTCCCAGGCAGCACTGGGGGTAAAGAATCTGCCTGCCAGTGAAGGAGACATAAGAGACATGAGATCCATCCCTGGGTCAGGAAGATCCCCCGGAGGAGGGCATGGCAACCCACCCCGAGATTCATGCCTGGAGAATCCCATGGACAGAGGAGCCTGGCGGGCTAGTTTATAGGGTCGCAAAGAGTGGGATACAACTGAAGTGATTCACATGGACATAAATTATTTTGAAATTTCCCATATTCATTTCTTCCACACTCACTACAAAATAGTTGATTCAACTGATAAAAACAAACACGGCTATCACAAGGTTGCTGATTTCATTCCCATCTGGTGTTGTGGTTACTAGCACAAGCTTTCTAATGAATATCACAGGCTTCCTCACACAAGGGACTTAGGTTCAAATCCTGACTCTGCCAGCTACTAGCTGTGTGAGCCTCAGCCAAATTATTTAAAATCTCTGCAATGCACATATATAAAATAAGGATGATAAGTATTTGAACTCCATACCTGTAAGGGCTAAACCCTATAAAGCATGCTCAACAGGAGCAGTGTGAGCAGTATCACTAAATGACTGACATCACTCAGCATGCATCTGCCCAACTTGGAAAGAGAATCTGCCTTTGACTTCAGCATGAACACCACCAGAAACAATTCTAACATTTTAACATCTTCTGAAAGTGAAAGTGAATTCGCTCAGTCATGTCCAAATCTTTGCAACTCCATGGACTGTGGCTCTCCAGGATCCTCTGTCCATGGGATTCTCCAGGCAAGAATACTAGAGTGAGTTGCCATTTCCTTCTCCAGGGGATCTTCCCGACCCAGGGATCGAATCCAGGCCTCCCGCATTACAGGTACCGCTATAAACTCTGAGCCATCAGGGAAGCCCCTTTAACATCTTCTAACTCCTTTCAAATTCAATATTATAACTCTGTTTTTCCCCCATTATGATAAAGTCAGTGGTAAGGAAGGACTTTGTATTTTACTACTTTTGTATCTCCAATAGTTTTCAGGACAATGTTCAAAACCATTCATTGTTTTTCCACGATAATACATCTCATATATTACTGAACAGAGTCAGGTATGAAAGAGCAAATCAGACCCAGCTCAGAACACCCCTCTGCGGTGGAGAGCATGAACCTGGAGGCAGAAGACCCAAGGCTGAGCCCCAGCCTTCCTGGATGGGTGACTGCACGTAACGTAATCTCAGACTAAGAAGAAACAGTAATTCAGAATTTCTAAGGTCAATATTCTAAAATATTTCAGGAAATTCAGTTGTGAAGACTCAAAAAACAAAACAAAATAATGGTAGTAAAAGGCTATGCAGAAAATACTAAAGCATCAGACAGGCATAAAGAAATGGAACGTTTCACTCGCATCCAGCAGTATTATGTGGATGAATGAACTAACGCAACGTAACGTGCAGGTAGAAGAGGAATTTTTGAAGAGGGACTAACGATGTCCACACGTCACTAAGCCAAGTCTCCAACGGCAAGGCCCCAGCCCTGAGGACAGAGTCAAACTCAAGACAGGAGAGGTCACTGTTTTATCTACAAGGTCCAGTGCTTTTAGCAGATAAAAACAACCTAAGAAAGCACTGCTGCTGCTAAGTGTCACTTCAGTCGTGTCCGACTCTGTGCGACCCCATAGACGGCAGCCCACCAGGCTCCTCTGTCCCTGGGATTCTCCAGGCAAGAACACTGGAGAGGGTTGCCATTTCCTTCTCCAGTGCACGCATGCACGCTAAGTCGCTTCAGTTGTGTCTGACTCTGTGCAACCCCATGGACAGCAGCCCACCAGGCTCCTCTGTCCACAGGATTCTCTAGACAAGAACACTGGAGTGGGTTGCCATTTCCTTCTCCACTAAGAAAGCACATATTTTGAAAATGTTAACTTTTATGAAAAATTTTATTTGGGGAAACAGAAAAAGGTATCTGTGCTGTACTGTTCTCCAACTGTATTTCTCTACACATGGAAAAATTCATTTGACTGCACTTTCCAAATCAGAGTAGAAGACTAAGTCCTTGTAATAATTCTACAGAAGCTGAATATCTCTTGTTTTCAAATCTACATCTATTACAAAACAAAAAGTCACAATAAACTACTGATTTCAAAGCATTTCCAAACTTTAATTATTCTAGCAGCAAACATACAGAATGACAAGGAAGTGAAGATGAATACTGTCAAACACTATATTAAAATCAATCAAACATAATATAGTTTATCCCTTATTCATTATGCACCATAGAAAATGAGGTAGGAAAAACGCCATGTGCTGCCAGATACTATATTTATTCATAATTAAAATAAATCTTAGGAGAAGCATTATACAAAGATGAAGATATGCATTTAATACTTTCTTAAGGTTTACTTTGTTAAGATGGTGGTCACACCTGTCAGAAATGTTATTGGTTTACATTCCATCCAAGTAACTGTAATTTAATTAAACGTTAGAACAAAGTCCAACATTACCTAAAAGAATTTTAAGTCTAACACCCAATAAATAAAATTCACAATATCTGCCATCCTATGCAAATTTACAAAGAAACAGGAAGATGCAACCCAAACCAGGTGAAAAATCAATAGAGACAGACCAGAAATGACTCAAGTGGATCTTGCAGAGATAAAACACACATGAAATGAAAAATACTCTAGAAAACATAAAAGCAGATTAGCTACAATAGAAAAAAAAGATCAATAAACTTGAAGATATAGCACTAGAAATTACCCAAAGTTAATCAGAGTGAAAAAGATTGAGAGAAAAAAAGGGAAGAAAAAGAGAAAGACCAGAGCATCAGTAATCCACAGGATAAACATCAAGCAGGGTGATACACACAGGCTTCCCTGGGGTTCAGCTGGTGAAGAACCACCTGCAGTGCAGGAGACCCGGCTTGAATCCCTGGGTAGTGAAGATCCCCTGGAGAAGGAAACCACTCCAGCATTCTTGCCCGGAAAATCCCATGGACAGAGGAGCCTGGTGGGCTACAGTCCACGGGGCTGCAGAGTCAGACATGACTGAGTGACTGACCCTTTCACGTTCACTTTAAAATTGATATAAGTACAGTAAAATTAATACTCTAAAACTAGCTAATGTAGTCTAAAACTAGCTCATCAGAAAAAAAATCCAATTTCTAAAAATTCTATTCCATTTAGCAAGAGTTGGACACAGCTTAGCGACTGAACCACCACCAGTGTAACATATGTGTTATTGGAGCTCAAAACAAGAAAAGCGAGGAACAGAAAAAATTCTCTGAAGAAATAAGGCCTGAAAATTTTCCAAATCTGAGGGGAAAAAACAACAAACGCAGCAGCTCAAAGATATAAGAATGTAAGAAAACTACTAGTTTTTGATTATGAGTATCATAATCAAATTGTTAAAAAAAAAAAAACAGTGATGAAGAGAAAAATCTGAAAAGCAGTCAGAGAAAAACAACTTAATTTGGAAGTTTTAGCTAAGAATACAATGGGGGGTGGGGTAGGAGGGGAAATTGAGCAAAAATTCATTCTTTTTTTTCTTTAAAATAAATCATGTAGACACAAAATCTAGGAAAATAAATACTAGTGTAAGTTCAAAAGAACTTGCATCACTTCAAGAAACTGACCAAAAGCGTCCAAAACCTCACTTGGTATTAGCTCATGTGAGATGAGCTCATGTGGCCAGTTGACTGGTTTAGAATGTTTCCATGGATACCAATTATTTTGGATAAGGAAAGTAGTACAAGGTCTACATCAGCTGCCCTAAAACATTTTTTTTCCTTGTGTTTAAAACATACAAATGTGAAATGTCTTTCTGGTACTAAACATCTGACAGTCACATAAAACAATGTTGCATTCTTTTAACATGAAACCTTGCTCAAGTACCATTCAGGTTGACCAGGAATCCGGTCTAAGAAAGGCACCACTTAAATTCAACCCAAAGGGGTTTGGTGTCGTTTTTAAATGAAGTATGTGAAAGACAAAAATTCAAATAACTTGGGGTTAAATAGTTCTGCTCTGACATCATAGGTGAAACCACATGGTGCCTGAAATAGCTCATCTATAAAACGATAGAGCTGGATTAGATGAGCTTGAAAACATCTGTGGTTTTGCAAAAGCCCTTAAAAAAAAAAAATTAACTTCACTGAAAGTTCTTTAGGAAAGTCCTTAAACATAAAATATTTTATTCCATATTAGTACAGTTCTCACC
This sequence comes from Bos indicus x Bos taurus, assembly GCF_003369695.1. NCBI lineage: Eukaryota > Metazoa > Chordata > Mammalia > Artiodactyla > Bovidae > Bos > Bos indicus x Bos taurus. The sequence goes on along the minus strand of NC_040084.1, from coordinate 97,034,880 downwards.
TGTGTGAGTTTCTCTCCACATCGTCACTGACCTATTCTCTGTGAAATAATAATTAAAGGAGGGCTTTTACTACTGTTGGCAAAGGGGCTAGATTTTCTAGGTTTCTTTTTTTAGATACCTTACATAGTTTGCTTGGCCTGCACTATCAATTAAAAGGAGCTCAGTTTGAAGTGGCATGGTTGGCTTGTACTGTAAGCGCCAATTAAAAGTTAGCTGACCCATCAATCGGCTTGTAGTTGAATGTCTATCATCAGCTTACATACAGGTAAGCTGTTATCAAATCTCAAGTTTGTCCAACATTCATGACTTTACTTTTGCATTGACTCAGAGTGTAGCTCTGTGCAAAACCAGCAAGCCTTCATTATTTTTCAGTACAGATATTCAAATTCTTTTTAACTATAATTCATTTTTTAAACACAAGCAGACATTCTAAAACAAGATTTCCTATGGAAATGGTAAGAAACTATCCCCCCAACTAGACTCAACGCTTCATGAGGGCAGGGACCTCATCTGTCCCGTTTGCCCAGGGTGGGGAACAGTGCCCAGGGCAGATTACGTGCCCACTACTATCTGCTGAGTAGATGGATCTGCGAGGCTAATAATTCTATCTTTTGATACTTCAGACTTAATTATCTAAACTCTATTTTAATAAAATCACATTTAAAAATCTGAAGAATGCAAATTTTTAAAGGCTGTAAGAATTAAAGATTGCTGACTTCTGACAATGTTGTTGAAGTGATAACGTTACCCCGGGTGCCAAGATGACTATCTCCTGACCAAAACAACGGCAGTGGAGTATGGGATAAGGGAGGGTTCTGGAGTCAGAACACCATGCGCTGAAATCCCTGTGTCCCCACACTTATTAGTAAGAATACAAGTTTTACACAAAGTATTATGCTTGCTTACACTGTCACTTATTTGAAGTCTTCTGTCCAGTATCACTGGGTAAGTGATACTGGTGAGTCAGTTTTTAAATATATATTAAAAGCATTAAAAATGAGATCCGCAGGTAAAAAACCTGCCACGCCTGTGGTGGCTGTTGCTCCTGCTGCTCTGTGGCCTCCCAGTATCACATCCTTGAATAATCATCTCCTCTTAATGAAGGTCAAAGAGGACAGTGAAAAAGCTGGCTTAAAACTCAACATGCAAAAAACTAAGATCATGGCCTCCAGTCCCATCACTTCATGGCAAATAGATGGGGAAACAGTGGAAACAGTGGCAGATTTTATTTCCTTGGGCTCCAAAAATCACTGCGGACAGTGACTGCAGCCATGAAATTAAAAGACTCTTGCTCCTTGGAAGAAGAGCCATGACAAACCTAGACAGCGTATTAAAAAGCAGAGACAGCACTTTGCTCACAAAGGCCCACAGTCAAAGCTACGGTTTTTTCCCAGTAGTCATGTCTGGATGTGAGAGCTGGACTATAAAGAAGGCTGAGCGCTGAAGAATTGATGCATTGAACTGTGGTGCTACAGAAGACTCTTGAGAGTCCCTTGGACTGCAAGGATATCAAACCAGTCCATCCTAAAGGAAATCAACCCCGAATATTCACTGGAAGGACTGATGCTGAAGCTGAAGCTCCACCACTTTGACCACTTGATATGAAGGGCCGATTCACTGTAAAAGACCCTGATGCTAGGAAAGATTGAAGGCAAGAGGAAAAGGGGGTGACAGAGGATGAGATGGTTGGATGGTATCACCAGCTCAATGGACGTGAGTTTGAGCAAGCTCCAGGAGACAGTGAAGGACAGGGAAGCCTGGCGTGCTGCAGTCCATGGGGTCACAAAGAGCTGGACATGACTTAGCAAACTCAACAACGACAACTTGAATGTGGGCTGACCCCGTGATCTTTTTAGTCATCAGAATGTAGCGGAAATGCCTCTGGGCCAGTTCTGGGCCTTAGCCTTACGAACACCACCCTTGTATCCAGGGCACGCTAGCCACCAGGTAAGAAGTCCAGCCACCCTGAGACTGCCAGGGTCTTCAAAGCCTCATAAGCCAGATGGAAAGGCTGCATGAAGGAGAAGCCAGCCAGGCCAGAGGCCTCTGTGGTCCCACCCCAGCTGACGGCCGGTGCCAACTTACCAGCCTGTGTGTGAGGCTATTTCAGACCTTCCAGCTGTCCCTGAGACCAAGCCAACACCATGAAAAGCAGAAGAAACATTCAATACCACAACAGATAATAAATGGTTTTAAGTCACTGAGCTTTGGTATAGTTTGTTAAGTTACAATAGAGAATTGATACACATACAATACTTAAACACTTTATTTTTGCTTGAAGCCCAATAATGGGTTTAAATTAGCTAAGACTTTGATGAGGCCACAGCCTTGTCTTTAGTGTGGGTCCCCGAGAGAAGCCAGGAGTCCGCTTCATCAAATACACCACAACCAAAGGACAGCATCTGCCATCTCCACTCTCTGGTTCTTTAAAACGCAACAAAATTTAAAGGTTTTCAGAGGGTAATTTTTATGGATTATCTAAACCTCAACAGTGCTTTCCTATCCCTAACTTAATGCTAATTTTCTTTTGGTGACCTATCTTCAGACTTTCCCAGGCAGTCCAAATTAGTTTATACAGAAACTGCAATTCCCTTTTGCAGTCACATCTCATATATTTATATAATCGTTTACTAAATTCTGCAATTACAATTAAAATGTACAAGAGACCTAAAAAGATTTAGGAACAGATGAGGAACTCTTGATAAATATATAGGTACAACTGGTGGGAACAGAAAACCACAGGCATTTGAGAGAGCAGTCTATCAGTCACAATCATTCACGATGCTGTGAGCATCAGCTGATTACAGAAGAAATGGGGAGGGAGAGGTCTTGGGAAGGGTTAGGTACATGAGTGTGCAGGTCTAGCTGGCTTAGATCTTCTAGAAGTCTTACTTCACTCATGAAAAAAGTAAAGTGTTAGTTGCTCAGTTGTGTCTGACTCAGGGACGGTCAGTCCAGGGACTGTCCTCCACCAGGCTCCTCTGTCCATGAAATTCTCCAGGCAAGAATGTTGGAGTGGGTAGTCATTCCCTTCTCCAGGGGATCTTCCCGACCCATGGATTATACCCAGGTCTCTTGCACTGCAAGCAGATTCTTCACTGTGTGAGCCACCAGGGAATTAGATTTTTGCAAAGTATACTTTATCAGTCCTGAAGTACACAGAATAAAAAAGAACACAAAGATAGAAAACAAATATACGAAGAAAAATTACCCCATATGGATAAAGTTTATTCATCATTAGAAATAAAAATAAGCTATTTTAAAAATACTGTCATATGAAGGCTTTCAGAAAAAAAATCATACAATCATATAACAAAATGCTTTAAAGATTTCACGTTATTATTCTTCACTTCTGGTTAACCAGAAGACTATCCAAAAAGAACTAGACCCCCAAAAAAAGAGAGATTTTAGGTAGTTAAAAATATATGAGTTGTGATACACATAAAAGATAAATGTGATTATTTCTATGGTTTCGGCAATTTCACGGCAAACAGGTGAGTACTTTAAAACAATGGGACAAAGAATAAGACATTTTCAAGTGTGCTTTCTTATTTTTGCCAGTTCTAATGCCTCCAAAAAAATGTGAGCGCATCTGTATCTTTATCCCAAGCTTTGCAAATCGATCTCTGACTGTATGTGTACAGATTAACAAGCAAACAATCAGAAGGGAAGAAAACCTTTCCTGAGGTGCACCCGCTCGTGCCGGGGTGGTGGTGTCAGTAGGGAGCACGTCTGTAAACACAAGAAGTGAGGATAAGCAGCCTGTGCTTCTCGTCACAGGTGCAATTTACCATGAATGCCGACCACGGATGTATCTAAAGAAGAGCAACGTAAAACCAATGATTGCTGCAAAGCCTGCTTCAGGCTTAAGTAAAGAGAACTCTGGGGCTAAGGCAGGGAAATTGCAAAGAAGAAAGCTGTGCCAAAGCTGGGAGGAAAAGCCAAGTGGTCCACACCATACCAAGAGCACACAACACATTTAAGAGTTTAAAGAGAAACAAGACCAATGTTCAAAACTTTAAAGACAACAACAAAGAACTGTGACCTTCTTCTACTTACTCTCTTCCTTACAAGTGAGAACATTTTCAAAACCCCCTTATTCTAATCCAAATTTATATGTGGAAAAAGTGTTGTATATCATGAATTAATTCCCATGTAATTCTCAGAAATAAAGTAACTAAAGAGCTGCTTTCTGTAGCAAACAGATGAGCTGTCTCAATTGCCTTAACTCAAGTTATTTTTCTAAGTTAAATTTTAAAAATTGTTAACTATAAATATGCTCTATGACACACATATACTTTCAAAAGATGAACTCCAACTGTTGAGGGGATGAACTGAGGAAATACAAACATATGAGATGCTCTCCCAGGGTTTTCAGTGAAGAAAAATGGAAAGAGAAGTGGAATAAGGACAATTTGGACATTAAACCTCTGACCTCGGCTTTGACATTAACAGAGAGAGCTCATTGACTTGGAGACCAGATCTTGGTTTCCAACACCACACTCTCAACAGAAGAACCAGGACTTCTTGGTGAAACAGCCAATTCCTGGACTGACTGGAGTGAGGAAGACATAATATGAGCTGGGCGTATCTTGTACGTGCAGCACGCTGAGGAAGTGTTGAAAAAACAAAAAACCAACAGGAGTACCTTAAAATGACCACAGGAGCAACTGAAAGAATCCCCACTGGCCAAAGCTGGAACAATCTGAACAACAAAATAAATGACAAAGCACTGGATTTCACTGCTGTAAATAATTACTATATAAATAAACAAGAGAAGGGACAAACCTTTACGGAAAAAAATCCAAGTAATTTACATAGACAAATGATCAAATAAATCAACATTATCAGTAGTAAGTCAGGTTGAGAACATGAGCTTTCAAATGACAAGGGCACTTCACCTCTGTGGTCACAGTCCCCGACTCCAGTCAAAACATGAAAAAAAAAGTCCAGACAAACCCAAACTGAGCGACAGTATACAGAATATCTGACTGGCCCTCCTTAAAACTGTGACAGTCATCAGAAACAGAGTCTGAGGAACAGTAATAGCCAAGACACGGATGAGGAGACATGGTAACTAAATGTAACGGGGTGTCCTGGCTGGGATCTGGGACATGACGTGCCACGCCATGGGATTCCATGACAACGCTTAAGAAATTTACTATACAGGCATAAAAGACTACAAGCCAGGACGAAAAGAAAAATGTTAACGTTAATTATAAAATGAAGCCGTTCTGTATCACTATAATTGATGATTGCAGTTATAGAGCAATTTTTAAACAGCAGATGAGGAAATTCCACTTAAAACAGTGACTTCCAAAACTGGGACATGCATCAGATTTGTATGCTTTGCATCAGCTACAGAATGCATCACACAGTAACAAACAACTCCCACTGTGACAGTGTAACTGCTGCCTTACAGACTGAACACCAAGGTCCGTCAGGCACCACGGTAAACACCCCACAGGAGCGCATTTAATCCTCCACAGAGCTTTCTGGCGCCATTTTTGGAAAGGATACCTTGCCCACAAGGCCCATTCTTGTTGATTATGGAAATTATCACACTCTCGTTATCAAATACCTATCACATAGCAGGGAACTCAGTTGGGCAATCGACAGATGCTGTGCCATCTCGTCCTCCCAACACGCCTCTCCCAATCCCTATTCTGCACAAGAGGAAAAGCAGACGTTAAGGTAACTGGCCTGCTCCCTGGAATGTGTCTGGGCAGAACTGGAGCCCTGGTTCGACCTCAAAGCCGAGGACTCTCCCACCTTGGGCCCACCTCCTGTCGCAGGTCCCTGGGGTGTCCACCTCCTCCCAAAGGCAGACAGAGAGCCCTGCACCCCCTGGGAAGGAGGTCCCTGTCGGCTGGAGAAAGCGCCTGCAGGGAGAGTTCAGGGACCGAGCTCTCTGGCCAGCGCTGGGGTTCCCTCCTTTGGCGAAGCCTCTTAGCTATTCTAGGTCTACATTCCTCACCTACGCGCATGGGTAAGAGTCTGAACTCCGCCCTGGGGAGACACAGTGTGGCTACGATATAGATGAGGGGGGAATCATGAGAATTTCATCTTATTTCTGTATGTCAAAAACAAGGTGTAACTCAACTCCACTCTCCTTCAGGTAGCTGCCTACCTCCTTGAGTATTATTAACTCCACCCTAGGTAGACACTGTGTGGCTACAGCATAAACGGAAGGCAGAGGGGGGTACGGGGAGATGAGAATCTCATCTTATTTCTGCATGTCAAATGTAAGGTGTAACTCAACTTCACTCTCCTTCAGGTAGCTGCCTACCTCCCCTACTAAGTACAGGAGTCACACCCCGTCTTCTGGGAACATGGTTAGGGGAACCGAGAGCACTCAACAGATCAGGCTGGGGTTTCACTTTCATGTAAATCTGTGTGTTTATGTCTAAAAAAGAGCGTAAAACCACCCCCTGGAGGGACAGGAAACACAGGCCTTTTAAATTAGAGACCAGTTATTTGAAATCAACAATTAACTTTGAGAATGGGATTCTGTGTAAGAGCTGAGACAGAAGAAGAAATAAAATTTTAAATGTATGTTATTTCATTGCCTTTAGGTTTTTTGTTTCTTAGGTCTCCATTTCAATGATTTCCTTATTTACAGTTGAAAACTGCACAGTAACTGCTTCATACTGTAGTGTAACTACACCATCAGACCCTCAGTTCACTCAGCATCGGCTCAGCCAGACAAGGGCTGCGCTAGCAGTTGAGGAAACACACATTACTGAACAAGAGACTCACCCTGCCTGCCCTCCTAAACTTTTCGATCTACACAGAGAACTAGGTATTTAGCAGGTCAGTTCAGTTGCTCAGTCGTGTCCGACTCTTTGCAACCCCATGGACTGCGGCACACCAGGCTTCTCTGCTTCACCAACTCCCGGAGCTTGCTCAAACTCATGTTCATCCAACCATCTCATCCTTTGTCGTCCCCTTCTCCTGCCTTCAATCTTTCCCAGCATCAGGGTCTTTTCCAATGAGTCAGTTCTTCTCATCAGGAGGCCAAAGTATTGGAGCTTCAGTTTCAGCATCAGTCCTTCCAATGAATTTTCAGGACTGATTTCCTTCAGGATTGACTGGATTGATCTCCTTGCAGTCCAATCGACTCTCAAGACTCTTCAGCACCACAGCTCAAAAGTGTCAATTCTTCAGCACTCAGCTTTCTTTACAGTCCAACTCTCACATCCATACATGACTACTGGAAAAACCATAGCTTTGACTAGACAGACCTTTGTTGGCAAACTAATGTCTCTACTTTTTAATATGCTATCTAGGTTTCTCATAGATTTTCTTCCAAGGAGCAAGCATCTTTTAATTTCATCGCTGCAGTTACCATCTGCAGTGGTTTTGGAGCCCAAGAAAATAAAGTCTCTCACTGGTTCCATCATTTCCCCATCTATTTGCCATGAAGTGATGGGACTGGATGCCATGATCTTCGTTTTTTGCATGTTGAGTTTTAAGGCAGTTTTTTCATTCTCCTCTTTCACTTTCATCAACAGGCTCTTTAGTTCCTCTTTGCTTTCTGCCATTAGGGTGGTGTCATCTACCATATCTGAGGTTACTGATATTTCTCCTGGCGATCCTGATTTCAGCTTGTGCTTCATCCAGCCCAGCGTTTCTCATGATATACTCTGCATAGAAGTTAAATAAGCAAGGTGACAGTATACAGCCTTGACGTACTCCTTTCCCAATTTGGAACCAGTCTGTTGTTCCATGTCCAGTTCTAACTGTTGCTTCTTGACCTGCATACAGATTTCTCAGGAGGCAGGTAAGCTAATCTGGTATTCCCATCTCTTGAAGAATTTTCCAGTTTGTTGTGATCCACACAGTCAAAGGCTTTAGTGTAGTCAATAAAGCAGAAGTAGATGTTTTTCTGGAACTCTCCTGCTTTTTCAATGATCCAATGGATGTTGGCAATTTGATCTCTGGTTCCTCTGCCTTTTCTAAAACCAGCTTGAACACGTGGAAGTTCTCAGTTCATGTACTGCTGAAGCCTTGCTTGGAGAATTTTGAGCATTACTCTGCTAGCGTGTGAGATGAGTGCAATTGTGCAGCAGTTTGAATATTCTTTGGTATTACCTTTCTTAGGGATTGGAATGAAAACTGATCTTTTCCAGTCCTGTGGCCACTGCTGAGTTTTTCAAATTTGCTGGCACATTGAGTGCAGCACTTTCACAGCATCACCATCATCCAGGATTTGAAATAGCTCAAGTGGGATTCCATCACCTCCACTAGCTCTGTTTGTAGTGATGCTTCTAAGGCCCACTTTGCATTCCAGGATGTCTGGCTCTAGGTGAATGATCACACCATCGTGGTTATCTGGGTCATGAAGATCTTTTTCGTATAGCTCTGTGTATTCTTGCCACCTCTTCTTAATATCTTCTGCTTCTGTTAGGTCCATCCCATTTCTGTCCTTTATTGTGCTCATCTTTGCATGAAATGTTCCCTTGGTGTCTCTAATTTCTTGAAGAGATCTCTAGTCTTTCCCTTTCTACTGTTTTCCTCTATTTCTTTGCATTGATCACTGAGGAAAGCTTTTTTTATCTCTCCTTGCTATTCTTCGGAACTCTGCATTCAGATAGGTGTACCTTTCCTTTTCTCCTTTGCCTTTAGCTTAACTACACACAAAGTCCTTCAAGCCCAGTTCCTCATTATGTAGTGAAGGAAAACTACAAAGCATACCAGCGGACAGGATCTAGCCTGGAGATCCCTTAGGGTGACAACAAGGAAGACATCTCCAAAGAAGGACGGCTGAAGGCACTGACCAGGAGAGGGAGGGGGAAGGTGGCCAAGACAGAAGAGCCCACAGCTCCTCCGAGAACCACAGGCCATGCCAGCCTGGGCTGAGGACAGAGCAAAGCAGAGTACACAAAGGCGCCGGCAGGCATCAGACCTAACAGAAAGGTGCAGCTGCAGAGGGCGCTAAGCAGAGGCGAGGCAGGGCTGAACCTACCTTTTTCTTCAAAATGTTTCCCACGTCTCCTTACACAAGCAGACCGGTACAAAGATACGCCCATTTTTCTAAGACTACTTTGACTTTTTCACACATAAAGCTCAACTATTCAGTCTTAAAATCAACCTAAACAGCTATTCTGTCTACACTAGGCCAACAAACAAGACCAGTTCACCTGCAAGGAGTCAGCAGAGAAAAAAATAATTGTTCGCCTGAGAGGCACGCTGCCTACAGGAGTTGTGAAATTCTTAAAAATGGCAAGTTAACATCTAAGAAATAAAACGCTATGCAACGTCAAAGATGCACTTAGAGATAAACAAAAAGTCTGTCTTGTGAAAAATATAACTATCTTCTAATTAAGAACGATGTAAACTGGAAGAAAACTTTTATTGGATCTAAAAACTTTTAGAAAAAAGCTATTTCTAATTTTATACCTCTCTTCACTAAGGAGAACATAATTGGTAACTGTGGTTGAATACGTAGGCTAATGTGAAATTTGCTGGAAATGTGAGGCCTGAAGTCCAGTGTATTCCAAAGATAAACACCACTCACAGTTTCAGAAAGGAAACCGATCTCACAGTATGTAATTACATGCAACATGTACAAAATATAGGGAATGTAAAAAATAAAGTATCAGAACTATGTTATTACACTTTGTGTCTCAGTCGTGGGGACTATGAGTCCCCTGAAACTGAATGTAGATTTTAATTTACACGCATTTTTGGAGTCAAGAGTCCATAGTTTTATCAGATTGTCAGATGGAGTCTCTTACCCAAAAGGGTAAAGATGCACTGACCTAGACAATATTGACCCAACATTTAGCAGGGTTCTTCTTTCAAAATGTCTCATTCTGACATATATTAGACACTCAAAGGATAAAGGTATCAGATGCATAACAAATTCAAATCAGTATTTGAGCTACAAGGTTGCTTCCACATTAGGTAAGAACAATGCCTTTCCGACCACACAAGCTGGCTTTGCACAAAGCTGACTTTTAAATCACATACATGTCAAGAAGTTAACCAAATAAGGCCGCGGTGTTCAATCTTTTGTGACGCTCTGTTGTTTTCTGTTTAGAAGGACACTATTCTCCATACTCCTTGCAAAAGTGGTCAATTAAAATAAATTAACATTTAATTGAATAGCACAGTTAATTTAGGAATAATTAGAGAAAGCCTTAAACGGTTCATAATCAAGGCTACAATTAAAAACAATAAAGGCAAAGCCTTTGGAGGGTAAAATTAAGCAAATATGGAACACCATGGTTTGGTGAATGAGATAAAAGGAGAATGTTCCACATAATACAGTAACAGAAATGTGAAAGCAGAAGAAAAAAATATTACAAGAATAAAGTTATTTATAAGACTGACACACAAGGGTAGAAACCATGGAAGAACAAGGGATTTAATAAGTGATTTTCCAGTGAGAACTTTGTGTTTATCTTTCTTGGGGTTCAATGAACTGTTTGAATCTATAGGCTTACCGTGTCTGTTCAATTTTAAGCCATATTTCTTAAAATCTTTTCTCTGGTTTTCCTCTTCCAAGAACTGCACTCGCAGACACGCTGAGTGCTGGGCAGGACCTCGCCTGTCCCCGCTGCTCTGCGCGCGTTTTCTGGCCCGCGTGCTCCCTGTACCGCTCTGTGCACGCTTGCGGCTGCTATGCTCACAAGGCCAGGTTTTTTTTTTTTCTCAGTGCCTGTGTGTAACGTGACCAGTCGCTCAGCCGTGTCCTACTCTTTGCGACCCCATGGACTATAGCCTGCCAGGCTCCTCTGTCCATGGGATTTTCCAGGCAAGAATACTGGAGTGCGTTGTCATTTCCTTCTCCAGGGGATCTTCCCAACCCAGGGACTGAACTCGCATCTCTGGCATCCTTTGCACCGGCAGGCTGTTTCTTTACAGCCACATTTTTCTTGTGTCTACTCTGTTGATAATCCCACCCAATATATTTGTCATTTCAGACACTGTATTTTTCATCTTCAGACAGTCCACTTGAGTTTTTTTTTTAATGTCTTCTATTTTTTCTTCAATGGTCATGTTCTCATTTAAATACCTGAACATAATTCAATAATAAAAAGACAAACCAATTAAAAATGGAGAAAGGATCTGAATACACAGTTCTCCAAAGAAGACATACAAAGGGCCAACAAGCATCTGAAAAGATGCTTACCAACACTAGGAAAATGCAAATCCAAACCCTGAGACAGGACTTTCCATCCGTAAGGATGACCGTCCTCAAAAAGTCAGACAATAATAAGCATGGGCAAGGGTGGGAAGAAATCAGAACTCTCATACACAGCTGGCGGGAATGTCAAATGGTACAGCCAAGTTGAAAAATCTATGATCCAGCAATTAGACTAAGTATATATGCAAGAAAAATGAACACGTATGTCCAGACAAACACCTCTATACATCTTTGAACACTTACAACATCACTACTTGTAACAGTCAAAAGGTGGAAACAAGCCGATGCCTATCAAGTAACAAGTGGATAAGCAGAGCACAGCACTGATACATGCGTGTAGTGGACCGGATTCAGCCAAAGAAAAGAATGAAGGACTGATACTCGTACAAAAGGACTGAAACTTGGTAACATTAGGTTATATGAAAGAAGTCAGTCCTAACAGACCACATGTCACATGATTCGATTTGTATAACATGCTCAGAACAGAGACAAAAGTAGATTAACGGTCACTTAGGACTGGGAGGGATGAGGCTGGCAGCCAGCAGCAGCGAACGGGCACAGGGGACCTTCCTGAGGTGATCACGGTGTTCTAAAACTGACCTGGTGATGGCTACACATATCTTTGAGCACACTAAAACAATTGATTTGGATACTTTAAATGGGTGAATTGTTTGATACATGAATTGTATCTCAATAAGGGAAAAATGGGCTTCCCTGGTAGCTCAGCTGGTAAAGAATCTGCCTGCAATGTGGGAGACCTGGGTTCAATCCCTGAGTTGGGAAGATCCCCCGGAGAAGGGAAAGGCTACCCACTCCAGTGTTCTGGCCTGGAGAATTCCATGGACTGGAGAGTCCATGGGGTCGCAAAGGGTCGAACACAACTGAGAGACTTTCACTTCCAAGGGGAGAAATACCAATAACCTCAGATATGCAGGTGATACCACACTAGTGCAGAGAGAAACTAAAGAGCCTCTTGATGAAGGTGAAAGAGCAGAGTGAAAAAGCTGGCTTAAAACTCAACATACAAAAAAGGAAGATCATGGCATCCAGCTCCATCACTTCATTGGCAAAAAATAGGGAAACAATGGAAACAGTGACAGACTTTATTTCCTTGGGCTCCAAAATCACTGCAGATGGTGACTGCAGCCATGAAATTAAAAGACGCTTGCTCCTTGGAAGAAAAGCTATGACAATCCTAGACATCATACTAAAAAGCAGAAACATCAATTTGCCGACAAAGGTCCACAGGGTCAAAGCTATGCTTTTTCCAGTAGTCACGTACAATTGTGAGAGATGGACCATAAAGAAGGCAGAGCACCTAAGAAGGGATGCTTTCGAACTGTGGTGCTAGAGAAGACTCTTGACAGTCCCCTGGACTACCAGGAGATCAAACCAGTCAATCCTAAAGGAAATCAGTCCTGAACATTCATTGGAAGGACTGAGGCTGAAGCTGAAGCTCCACTACTTTGACCACCTGATGTGAAGAGCCGACTCACTGGAAAAGACCCTGATGTTGGACAAGATTTGACGGCAGGAGGTGAAGGGGGCAAGAGAGGATGAGATGGCTGGATGGCACCACCGATTCGATGGACATGCGTTTGAGCAAACTCAGGGAGATGGTGAAGCACAGCAAAGTCTGATGTGCTGCAGTCTATGGGCGTTGCAAAGAGTCAGATACGACTGAGCGACTGAACCACAAAGCTTATTTTACTTTCTTTTCCAAAGGGACACCTCAATATGAACCAGGGATAAGCAGGATTTGAACAGAACGCAAGCTTACTTTTACTAAAACAAGGGAATGGGGATCTTATGATAGGTTCTAGGTCAGCTCTCACTCAAAGAGCAATTCCAAGAGGAGAGCTCTTACCAGGCATGTAAGATGCAGACCACAGTGATGCAGAAAGGACTTGACATCTTGCACAAGGAGTCTAAAAGGACGGACACGCCTTCGTCTTTTATTCACAAGTTCTCAGGAAACAAGAACACAGAGAGAGTACACAGGAAGAGGCGCCGAGCAGCAGGAAAATTATTAGTCTTGCCAGTGGTGATTCATTGAATTAACTCTCATTTATTCCATCAACAGATACTTACTCAGTATCTACTAGGTGCATGGCTATTAGAAGAAGATTTACAGTGATGTGAAAACACAGAAACCAGTACGATAAGCTCCTTTACAGCTTACATTTCATGTAAGCTGTGGTATTTTTTCCCCACAAAATATCACAGAAAATGGTACTTATTGCATTTTTCCAGAAAAATGGGTCTGGAATTATTTTCCCTTAATTACATGTGTTGGTCTTCCTAGCTTTAAAGAAATGGAAGGAAACTTAAAAGAAAATAGTTAACGATGTGAACATTTAAAAATATAAAATATAATAACACTCATTTTAAAAGTTAAACTGGAGAAAAAAACACTGTCCTTAATTTATAAAAGATTCATTAAAACTGGAAAGAAAAATCCTGATACCAATAGGAAAATAATAATTGAAAAATACAAAAAAAGAGATAATTCACAAAATAAACTTAAATACCAATAAAACATGAAAGTAGTTCCACCTATTATTAGTCACCAGACACTCTAAACAAGATAGCTCTTTCTGGGCTATTAAATTAGCAAAGGCTTTAAAAAATCCTCAAAACTAGAACGCTCATAAGGTAAGCACTATTTGTGGCCTGTACGTTTTTATAATCTTTCCAGAAGAAAATGTTTAACGATAGATATTACAACTTTCAAATGTGTTCAAACTCCTTTCTAATTCTGCATTCAGAAAATGATTTCACAAAAGCCCCCAGAAGAGCCAACAGAGCTGTGTTACCAGGGGGTTCATTGTAGTGCTATCTGGAACAGAAAGAAACTGGTAACAACTTAGATGGTTTATGGCAGAACCATAAAATGGAATGAGAGAGCCAGTTTTAAATGACGGTTTAACACTGTTACTAAGATGGCAAATGCTCACAGTATGTTCGGACAATGTATCACACCCACCTCTGTCGAGAGGGACCTCCTATCACCCCTGTATAATTTACTTGGGAATTATTCATTTTTGTGAGATCTCTTATTGCTACAGCAAACCATTATTTAAATCATTCATCACATTCTTTCACATTCATGACTAAAAATACAGTATATAAAACAAAGGACCACAGACTCTGAAGTATAACAAAGCTGAATGAGCCCTGAGTCCAGGTATTCTGAACTAACATTGGTACGTGTCTTAAAGACTCACTTTCTCCATCTGAAAAATATGCACCCAGTTTGCAGGCTCATTAGAGAAAACACGTGATACTATTTGAATGATGGCACACAGGTGACAGATGCAAATTTATTACCATTTCCACAGCAGATCACAAATTATAAAGTTTCCATTTACCTTATCTCTTCTCAACTAGATTATAAATTCCCTGAAGACAGGGGATGTTTTATGTTACACTCCTACATAATACAAGTATTACCGGCCTAGGGGAGTAAGAGAATATTCAGAAGGTAAGTGCTGTCTGAAACACTGCAGGAGAAAAGAAAGGAAAAGGGCAGCTGATGCTCAGAAACCAGTCCACTCACAGGCGAGAGGCTCCCAGAAACCAATCCACTCACAGGCGAGAGGCTCCCAGAAACCAATCCACTCACAGGCAAGAAGCTGAGAAAGACGTCGTGTTCGGGAATGGGAAAATGTTCATTGTGAGTGGAGACTAAATTCTAAGATACAAGTTCTCCCGGGGTCTATTCGGCCTGGTAGTAGTTGTTTAGTCACTAAGTCGTCTCTGACTCTTTGCGACCCCATGGACTATAGCCCACCAGGCTCCTCTGACCATGGGATTCTCCAGGCAAGAATACTGGAGTGGGTTGCCATTTCCTTCTCCAGGGGATCTTCCCGACCCAAGGATTGAACTCCAGTCTCCTCCATTAGCAGACAGGTTCTTTACCACTGACCCACCAGGGAAGCCTGTACCTTAGGCTGAAAGGAGTCTCAAATTTAGCTACCCCTGAGTGGCAACTTCACTTTCTGCCGTAAAGGGTGGTGTCATCTGCATATCTGAGGTTACTGATAATTCTCCCCGCAATCTTAATTCCAGTTTGTGTTTCTTCCAGTCCAGCGTTTCTCATGATGTACTCTGCATAGAAGTTAAATAAGCAGGGGGACAATATACAGCCTTGACGTACTCCTTTTCCTATTTGGAACCAGTCTGTTGTTCCATGTCCAGGTCTAATTGTTGCTTCCTGACCCGCATACAAATTTCTCAAGAGGCAGATCAGGTGGCCTGGTATTCCCATCTCTTTCAGAATTTTCCACAGTTTATTGGGATCCACACAGTCAAAGGCTTTGGCATAGTCAATAAAGCAGAAATAGATGTTTTTCTGGAACTCTTTTGCTTTTTCCACGATCCAGCAGATGTTGGCAATTTGATCTCTGGTTCCTCTGCCTTTTCTAAAACCAGCTTGAATATCAGGAAGTTCATGGTTCATATATTGCTGAAGCCTGGCTTGCAGAATTTTGAGCATTACTTTACTAGCGTGTGAGATGAGTGCAACTGTGCGGTAGTTTGAACATTCTTTGGCATTGCCTTTCTTTGGGATTGGAATGAAAACTGACCTTTTCCAGTCCTGTGGCCACTGCTGAGTTTTCCAAATTTGCTGGCATATTGAGTGCAGCACTTTCACAGCATCATCTTTCAGGATTTGGAATAGCTCAACTGGAATTCTATCACCTCCACTAGCTTTGTTCGTAGTGATGCTTTCTAAGGCCCACGTGACTTCACATTCCAGGATGTCTGGCTCTAGGTCAGTGATCACACCATCGTGATTATCTGGGTCGTGAAGCTCTTTTTTGTACAGTTCTATGTATTCTTGCCATCTCTTCTTAATATCTTCTGCTTCTGTTAGGTCCATACCATTTCTGTCCTTTATCGAGCCCATCTTTGCATGAAATGTTCCTTTGGTATCTCTGATTTTCTTGAAGAGATCTCTGGTCTTTCCCATTCTGTTGTTTTCCTCTATTTCTTTGCATTGATTGCTGAAGAAGGCTCTCTTATCTCTTCTTGCTAGTCTTTGGAACTCTGCATTCAGATGTTTATATCTTTCCTTTTCTCCTTTGCTTTTTGCTTCTCTTCTTTTCGCAGCTATTTGTAAGGCCTCCCCAGACAGCCATTTTGCTTTTTTGCATTTCTTTTCCATGGGGATCGTCTTGATCCCTGTCTCATGTACAATGTCACGAACCTCATTCTATAGTTCATCAGGCACTCTATCTATCAGATCTAGGCCCTTAAATCTATTTCTCACTTCCACTGTATAATCATAAGGGATGTGATTTAGGTCATACCTGAATGGTCTAGTGGTTTTCCCTACTTTCTTCAATTTCAGTCTGAATTTGGCAATAAGGAGTTCATGGTCTGAGCCACAGTCAGCTCCAGGTCTTGTTTTTGCTGACTGTATAGAGCTTCTCCATCTTTGGCTGCAAAGAATATAATCAATCTGATTTCGGTGTTGACCGTCTGGTGATGTCCATGTATAGAGTCTTCTCTTGTGTTGTTGGAAGAGGGTGTTTGTTATGACCAGTGCATTTTCTTGGCAAAACTCTATTAGTCTTTGCCTTGCTTCATTCCATATTCCAAGGCCAAATTTGCCTGTTACTCCAGGTGTTTCTTGACTTCCTACTTTTGCATTCCAGTCTGGGAGAAATATCAATAACCTCAGATATGCAGATGACACCACCCTTATGGCAGAAAGTGAAGAACTCAAAAGCCTCTTGATGAAAGTGAAAGTGGAGAGTGAAAAAGTTGGCTTAAAACTCAACATTCAGAAAATGATCATGGCATCTGGTCCCATCACTTCATGGGAAATAGATGGGGAAACAGTGGAAACAGTGTCAGACTTTATTTTTCTGGGCTCCAAAATCACTGCAGATGGTGACTGCAGCCATGAAATTAAAAGACGCTTACTCCTTGGAAGGAAAGTTATGACCAACCTACACAGCATATTCAAAAGCAGAGACATTACTTTGCCAACAAAGGTCCATCTAGTCAAGGCTATGGTTTTTCCTGTGGTCATGTATGGATGTGAGAGTTGGACTGTGAAGAAGGCTGAGTGCCGAAGAATTGATGCTTTTGAACTGTGATGTTGAAGAAGACTCTTGAGAGTCCCTTGGACTGCAAGGAGATCCAACCAGTCCATTCTGAAGGAGATCAGCCCTGGGATTTCTTTGGAAGGAATGATGCTGAAGCTGAAACTCCAGTACTTTGGCCACCTCATGCAAAGAGTTGACTCATTGGAAAAGAGTCTGATGCTGGGAGGGATTGGGGGCAGGAGGAGAAGGGGACGACAGAGGATGAGATGGCTGGATGGCATCACTGACTTGATGGACATTGAGTCTGAGTGAACTCCAGGAGTTGGTGATGGACAGGGAGGCCTGGCGTGCTGCAATTCATGGGGTCGCAAAGAGTTGGACACAACTGAGCAACTGATCTGATGTGAGTGGCAACTTTGTGCAGGGATATATTGACAAGTCTTCTCACAAAGTGACTTGCATTGAAATTCAGGGCCTCCGTCATTCTAGCCAAATCTGAGTCTGGGGAGTTCGCCACCTCAGAAAGCTTCCTGCATCAGGGCTTGGGGTAGAGGAGATGGGAGTTGTTCATTACTGGGCACAGAGTCTCCTTTCGCAAGATGAAGAGTTCTAGAGACTTGCCACACAGCAGCCTGAATGAATATACTTAAACACTACTGAGCTGAACACTTAAAAATGATTACAATGGTGAAAAAAAAAGGCAAAATGAAAAACAACCCTCCCCAAAACCCTGAGTGAATAAAATACACTGTGACACATTTACACAATGAAACACTTTAAAGCAACAAAAATACAGTAGCTCAGAATCCACCTGCAATGCAGGAGACCCCGGTTCCATTCCTGTGTCGGGAAGATCCCCTGGAGAAGGGATAGGCTACCCAATCCAGTATTCTTGGGCTTCCCTGATGGCTCAGACAGTAAAGAATCTGTCTGCAACGTGGGAGACCTGGGTTCAATCCCTGGGTTGGAAAGATCCCCTGGGGAAGGAAATGGCAACCCACTCAGGTATTCTTGCCTGGAGAATCCCACAGACAGAGGAGTTGGCAGGTTACAGTCAGACACGATGTCACAAAGTCAGACACGACTGAGCGACTGAGCACAGCACATCACTCAGAAAACAGATGAATCTCATGAACATCACGTCTCATGAAAGATGTAAAATGTCGCTAGGTGTCAGGGCGACGAGGAGAGGACAGGCAGTGGCCGGGCAGAAGGGATCTGTAGGGCACTGCTCTCTGTCACAAAGCTCATCTCTGCAAGAGCACATTCGCTTCTAGATGCCAAATCCTGCTTCATGTGTCATATGTATCAAACGTCCGCCTTACACAATATAAAAGCAAATGTTGCCCAAAAATCTAAAACTAAAAAAAAAAAAAACCTGAAGCAATCTACCAGGTCCCACCTAATTGGTCACTAGCCTCCCTTTCTCTTTTATCTTTGTATTATCAAACTCTGCCAACAGCCTATATAGTTGCCTCTATTTTATATATAATTCAATATGTAAAATTCTGTACTTAGAGAGGAACAGATTATACCTAACATAAATATATGCATACTCTTTAATAATGCGATTCCATTTCCAGGATTTTATTCTAATAAAATATCTTGGGTATACACAAAGACTGAGCCAAAAAGAGCACTCATAATATTGCTGCTTATAACAGCAAAAGAAATGGAAACACCTCAAATAGCCGGACAAAAGACTGGTTAGATTAACTGAGATCAGAAGCACTTCCGGGAACAGAACCCTGACGGAACCCTCAAGGGGAGGCAGGACGCAGCAACAGGGGTTGCCCCTGGCAGACCAAGACCATACCAAGCGCCCTGTAGGAAGGATAGCCGCGTCCTTCTCTTACGTTTTCACCCACAGAGGGGCTTCTTTCCCTGAGCTGCTTCCTCGAGAGCACAGGGCATCAACTCCAGGCCAGGGTGCCTGTCTCCAGCAAAGAAGGGCCACCTCTGGGCCTGAGGAGAAGGACTCTCCCATGTACTTTCAGGGACAGGCTCCCGACGGCCTGTTTAAACCACTCTGAGATCATACCAGTGGGTTGAATCAGGACTGACAGAACTGTTGTGAAAGTAATTCAAAAGCAATTAAATTACAGCATACTGATAATGAGGAATAGTGCTTGCCATTAAATATGTTTATAAGATGGGAAAGTGTTCATGATATGCTAGCTACTAATGGGGCTCAGACGGTAAAGAATCTACCTGCAATCCAGGAGACCTGGGTTCGATCCCTGGGTTGGGAAGATCCCCTGGAAAAGGGAAGGGCAACCCATTCCAGTATTCTTGCCTGGAGAATCCCATGGACAGAGGAGCCTGGTGGGCCACATACAGTCCGCAGGGTCGCAGAGAGTCATACACGACTAAGCAACTAAGCACACCAAGCTAAACTGTACGGAGGAAGGACTTACACATATAAACTTACATAGGTAAATCTCTCTCACACACACACACAGATAAGAGAGAAAGCCCAGGAAAGAAATATGCCAAAATGTTAGCGGTGACTATTTCTAGACAGTAGGATTATGACTATTTTCTTCTTTATACTTCTCAGACTTTTCTACAATTGACATGCATTGCTTTTATAATCAGAGATTTCTAACTGATTAAGAAAAGTAATCCCATTCACTTTTCTAAGGCAATAATAGCTAGATCAATTTGGAAAGCAATACTTTTAAACATAATGCACAACATTTTAAAAAATGAAAACGGTACTAACCTAAGTCATAAAGACATGTCAAGTTAAACCAAAAACCTAAAAAGAAGTTCTAGAGAAAAAAGATTGAGCTATACCTAATGACCTCAAGGAGTCATTCAACCTATAGTATTACACTTCTGATTTTAGTAGCGTGATTTATGATCCTTGGGTCAGAATTCCAAGTACCTTTAGGAGTACTACGCAAAATTTTTATAGCTGAAGCAAAAGAGGGAATCTGGAAAAGCCGGGTCCCCAAATCCTCATTTATGACTTCCACAGACACAGAAAAACAAATGTTTCCTGGATAAAGATTATTGCAACTGTTTTAAAATATATGTAGCCTCAAAGCACACTTGATGGCCTTTTATGAAAACTAATTACGATGGACTTCCCCCCTTACCACTTTAAAAGAAAAAAATTAAAAGAAGAAAAAAAATGTAATAATGATAGCTAAAAATTACTGGGTACTTTTTGTAAAAGGTGATTGGCTCTTCTAGTTTAGTAACAACCTAGGAAGTAGGTGCTATTATTATTTGCTTTTCAAATAAGGAAACTGAATCGCAAAGAGGTTAAATAATTCCCCAGTATTTAACAGGCTGGTCATCAGAAGGTAAGGCTCAAAGCCTGTCTGTCTAGACTAATACACACTCACTCTAGTACCAATGCCCATGTGCTCTCCCCACTACAGCCACTGCCTCCTCCACCCGACAAGAGGGCCAACTGACCACCACGACACTACGCCAGGAGCTGGGACCCGAGATGAGCCAAACAACCATGCCTCTGCCCTTCTGGAGTCTGATGTCTACTAAGGCCAACAGACAACAAAAAAAACATTCACACAAATGGATAATCACAAATGCTGAGACACTAGAACATGGCAGAAAACCATGGGAACCAGGAAGACTTTTAACAGAAGGACCTAATCTAATCAATGCCTCAAGAGGTCAAGAATCCTGTCTGCAATGCAGGAGACACAGGAGACCTGGGTTCGATCCCTGGGTTGGGAAGATCCCCTGGAGAAAGAAATGGCAACCCACTCCAGTGTTCTTGCCTGGAAAATCTCAAAGAGACAGAGGAGCCCGGCGGGCCACACTTTAAAGGGTCACAAAGAGTCGGACAGGCCTGGGCAGGCACGCAGACATGGGTGGAAGGGTACAAGGTCAAGGAAAGGCTGACCCTGTGGTGAGCAATGCCTCAGAGAAGACCAGGGACAGGAGGAAGAGGTGACCGGGTAGAAATAACACCCCAGGTCACCGTTTTCTTAAAAATACACTTCACTGCAGTGAAAGCTGCTGTACCCTAACACACACACACACACACACAGAGTAGGAGACAATGAGTTTCTTTTTTACCTTTTCTTGAGGACAAGTCCATTGGGAAAAATAAATAAATAAATATATGTTAGTGTTTCAGAGAAAAATGAACAAATTATCTAAAATATTCCTATATTCCAATCCCAATATTACTCCAAAACTTACACTAAATTTTAAACTCATCTTTACAAGTCTTATGTTTAAGGATAAGCAACCAAGAGAACGACCTTGGGAGACAAAGATTAAGATGCATTCTTATTCTTGCCTGTGGGAAACAACACTGTTTTCAAGGAAGAAAACAGCCAGATCCTAACATGCCTGGCTTCTTCAAAATGCCTTTAGATCACTTAGTGGCAAACACTGCCGCTCTCCTGACTCAGTCTCAAGGGACAAGGCATAATAGCAGCTTCCCTTAATTTCGGTGGAGCCATGCTTTTCAAAGGGAGGGTCACAACCGACTTGTGGATGATAACATCAATTTAATGAGTCATGAGGAACAATCTTTTTACAGAAGAGAACAAAACCGAGAATTACTAGAGTATATTGTATAAGGTCAAGCACTGTTCCATAAGTTTTTATTTCAGTTACACAGCACGCACACGCTGTTGTAAAATACACTTCCTCCCACAGGTCACAACTGCAGCCAGAATCACCACCCCAGGACAGAAATTACCATCTTACAGCCGCCGTGGCCTAAAGACCAAGTACTGGAAAGAAGAGTGAGATGTCTAAAAAGGTCTGAGCACTGGCTCCTCTTTATTCTGGGAGCCTGAAAGACTGAAGTAAAGTTTCACGGGGAAAAAAGTTGTGAACAATGAGTTTGGGGGGATTTCAGGGTAGGGTTTGTTCCTTTTCTTTTTTTTTTTTTTGCTTTTTTCCCCCCTAAAAATCCTTCATCGCTGTTCCATCCTGTAAAGTCCAGTTAATCCAGAAAACACAGTATTTCACTGTGTTTGGTGTGCAGGTCTGAGGTGAACAGCACCTTGAGCTTTGGACCTTAAAGGGAGCACAGTCTGACAGAAGCAAAGGGGAGCAAGAGCAGGGAGACCTCGGGAAAGCCGCAGCCTCTCCGGGCTGGCCTTCTCACCTCTAAACAAAGGGCACCGCCCAGATGATCCCCAAGCTCCCTTTGGGCTCTAACCTCCTGAAAGTCTACAAGCAATGCAAAGCAGGACTAAATGCACACCAAGAGTCCCTCCATCTGTAAGACTTGCAACAAAACAGTAAGAGCTCGATTCCGTATTGGAGTAAGAACTAAATACTTAAACATTCAAAACACTAACTATAACCACTTAGTGAGAAAACCAAGTTACACCTACATTTTTATGTTCCCACATAAAGACTTCAGAATGTTTAATGGTACAATAAAAATAACGCATGTATTCAATCTTCTTCCAAAATATTTCTGAAAGACTAAAAAGGTTGACGATTTGTTAATTTTACATCTCTAAACTAGCTGTCCTCTAATAAGCCCTGTTCAGAACATTCTACAGTTCAGCAGTATCCTCAAATAGCCTGCTCATGTACAAAAAGGAAAAAAAAAAAAAAGTTCCACTGAAAACAAAGCTTAGTATCCACTTTTTTCCACAGAAGGCTTATTTCTTTTGAAATTACGCTGAAATGAACTCCACTTATAAAATGCTTTTAAAAGAATGCCTAATATATTCTTAATAGCTTTCCCTGCTACCTTATAAACATTTGGCATCCACATGATCCATGAGACTAGTAAGTCTATCAATGTCTGCAAAATACAACAAATGATCTTAGAGGTCAAAAACAAATTTGCATACTGCCTATGCCATGAGTACTTAAAGAAAATCAACTGGATACAGTCCTCTCAGATAATTCATATATTCAAAATTCTTAAAAAGAAAATTTAAATTAACTTAAAATTTGGCCACAGCACTCCCTTTGTATAGCATATAGAATCTCATCAATTTCAATTTTAGGAACAATGCAAAGTAGAGAGACTTAAACTTATAAATGTACAATAAGTTAGGTTCTCTTTTTATTGTGAAATAAAAGCATGCAACATTCCTTATGAAAAAATTTAGGAAAAAGTACCATGTATCCCTTTGACCTATTTTCTAAACACATATACACTTTTTGTTTTAACAGGATCACACTAAGTATAAAGGTTTTAATTCAAACTTATATTAACAGTTTAAACAAAAATAAAGGGATTTATTAATTCACGTTGAATTCTCAAGAGAAAATGGGAATGAATGTAGCAGAAGAGGACAGCGGCCGACGACTTCTCTTGGTTACTCTGAAACCAGACTACTTCTCTCTGAGACAGTGACTAGAGTTCCAGGGAGCTACCTCCAGGCTCATGACTGCGCAGGAGTCGTTTCAGTTACTATAAAGAGCTTTTCTGTCCTCCAGCTCCCATCTGAAAGATCCTAGTAAAGAGCTCCAGGGGCCTAGCTCTCATCAAGTGCCATCCCTACAGCCAGGCAGTGGAGGACAAGGGCAGCTCCGTCTCTGCCACGGGGTCACGAGAGGGGCGGCCACGCGGAGTGGCAAGACAGGGCGGACAGGCCGAGCTGGTGGGGAAACGCGTGTGACCTGAGCAGACACCTCACGGGTTGGCTGCCACACCCGGCTCGTGCTGCTGTGTGCCCTGCCCTCTACTGAGCACAGCGGTGGCTATGCATAAACCAGAAGTGCCCAGGGAATCTTTTTAACAACGGTAACAGGTCCCACTGGTGTGAAGACTTAGAGGAATTAGATCACGAGCATTTCCCCATGTCACTGAATACACCTTAAAAACGTGGTTTTTTAGTAATAGCTGCACAGAATTTTTTTATGTGGGTCTAAGGTTTTTACACTTAATTATATGACTTAAATCCAGAAAAACCACATGCCATCATGATCTTTTTTAAACACAACACTCACAAGAGACAAAAAGCATTTTAGGAAAGCACCAACAATCACCGACATCTTTGCCACACCTTTTCCAGAAACTAGCCACAGGGCTCTTTGGGGCGGGGGAGGGGGGCTCTGGGTAAGAGGAGTGGATTATGGGGAGGGTGGAGAAGGTAGGTGATCCTCTGAGGCTTACCATTAGCAAAAATCTACCACTGATGGTTTGTAAAAACCCTTGTCTTTAAGGGACAAGGATACAATATACCTCAAAGTAAAGCAGGAAAAGCAAGATTTGTCATAATCTAATTAAAGGAAGACTAAAAGTTAAAACCTCAGATATGCAGATGACACCACCCTTATCTCAGAAAGTGAAGAGGAACTAAAAAGCCTCTTGATGAAGGTGAAAGTGGAGAGTGAAAAAGTTGGCTTAAAACTCAACATTCAGAAAACAAAGATCATGGCATCCGGTCCCATCACTTCATGGGAAATAGATGGGGAAACAGTGGAAACAGTGTCAGACTTTATTTTTCTGGGCTCCAAAATCACTGCAGATGGTGACTGCAGCCATAAAATTAAAAGACGCTTACTCCTTGGAAGGAAAGTTATGACCAACCTAAATAGCATATTCAAAAGCAGAGACATTACTTTGCCAACAAAGGTCCGTCTTGTCAAGGCTATGGTTTTTCCAATGGTCATGTATGGAGTTGGACTGTGAAGAAGGCTGAGAGCCGAAGAATTGATGTTTCTGAACTGTGGTGTTGGAGAAGACTCTTGAGAGTCCCTTGGACTGCAAGGAGATCCAACCAGTCCATTCTGAAGGAGATCAGCCCCGGGATTTCTTTGGAAGGAATGATGCTGAAGCTGAAACTCCAGTACTTTGGCCACCTCATGCAAAGAGTTGACTCATTGGAAAAGAGTCTGATGCTGGGAGGGATTGGGGGCAGGAGGAGAAGGGGACGACAGAGGATGAGATGGCTGGATGGCATCACTGACTTGATGGACGTGAGTCTGAGTGAACTCTGGGAGCTGGTGATGGACAGGGAGGCCTGGCGTGCTGCAATTCATGGGGTTGCAAAGAGTTGGACACGATTGAGCGACTGAACTGAACTGAACTGAAAAGTTAAAAACAAACACACTATAACTTAACCAACTGAGGGAAGTTAGTGATCAATGAGTCCCCTGGACTGCAATGAGATCAAACCAGTCAGTTCTAAAGGAAATCAACCCTGAATATTCATTGGAAGGACTGATGCTGATGCTGAAGCTCCAGTACTTTGGCCACCTGATATGAAGAGCCGACTCACTGGAAAAGACCCTGATGCCGGGAAAGACTAAAGGCAGGAGGAGAAGGGGACGACAGAGGATGAGATGGTCGGATAACATCACCGACTCAATGGACATGAGTTTAGCAAACTCCAGGAGACAGTGGAGCACAGAGGAGCCCAGCATGCTGCAGTCCATAGGGTCACAGAGTCGGACACAACTTAGTGACTGAATAACAAGTGATCAATGGGGGAAAAAAGCAGCGTGTGTGAAGTCTAGGGTAATGAAAGCCTAAGAGTAAGACTCTGTCACATGCCTCTCATCCTGGGAGCAGGGGGTATGCCCAACAGGGGTGCAAGCCAACTTGGTGTGGTAACATCAGTCGCTAAGATCATTCCACTAATTTCCCTTGCTGACATCATGCTGACCAATCTCTTAATTATACTTTGGCAAGAGGGTACACTGAGCCACCAGGCACAGATGAAGCCAGGTGGAAGGTGAAGCTCCATGCCTGGACCTTGCTTACCTTATCCTGCCCAGGGAACGCCAGCTTTTAAAGACCCACCGCAGTCCCTGGCCAAACTCCCTTTCTAACATCTCCTCCACTCCTTAAAGAAATCATTTCCAATGGCCTACCCGCTGGTGGCATCAAAGTGTCTTTAAAAAGAATACAAACCACCTGGTCAAACGAGAAGGCTGAAACAACAGACTGCTATGAGTGAAAAATGATCATCTCTGAGGAATGAGGAATTATGACGTAACAGGAAGTTATTAAGGCAAACGCATGCAGTAAGCAATCAAGCCTTTCTATTCCCGTATTTCAGCAGGGCTCAGAACCAGATCTACAAGACACCCAGAGAACACAGACGGAGGAAGCAGAAGAGGCTTCTGAGGACATGACAATCAAAGGGAACCACAGAGTCCTTCCCGAGAGACAGATGTCCCCATTTCAGAACATGAAAGGGGAGCTTCTGCATCGCTGGAGTCCTTTGTTAACTGCTTCTCTGCCTAAAGCCACCCCAGTCAGTGGTTAGCGCCCCCTGTAAGGGTCTCACGCCATGCCCATCACTGATGTGGCCAGGAGAGCCTGCTGCTAAACAAGGTGGGTTCCACTGGCGAGAACACATAGGGAGGGACATCCCATGTCAGGGCTGAGACAAGCAGGCTCCAAGGGCGCACTGAGGTGGAGAGACAGGGTCAAATCACCTAGGAGTGACGGGACAGCCAAGTACTTCTTTTTTAGCAGCGAGACCTATTTTCTTCAAATAAACTTATGAGAACTATATTACAGTAAATAATAAAGTCACTGGTTTCCAAAAGTTATTTCAAGTAACCTGCACTTTACACAGTCAATAAACAAGAATAATGGGGCTATTTTTAACGTAAATATTTTTATGAAAGCTTACAGAATACAGCAGCAGTCTCCAATCAGCTTTTAGTAGCTAAGATCGGTGCTTTTTAAAGTGCTGATTCAAGAAATCACAAAAGTAAACCGTTCCAGATCAGTTTTAATAGTTCTCCTGATAATTTCGGGATCCTCCTACAACTGACCCAGAAGCTTAAAAAAGAAATTGTTAAGAAATGCTTATTTACTCCTAAGTTTAATCACTAACAATAACAACTGCTCTATCCTTATCGTGAATTATTTATCAAAAACAAGGACAAGAGGTATCCACGAATGACAACAGGCAGTAACACTGTAAGCGCACGATCACCTCTCAACCTGCCTGTGTTCCCTGGTCATTGCATAACTCACGTCAGCAGGCGCTGAGCAGATGTGCTGGGCTGGCACCTGCCACCCTGCAGCTCTGGCCAACGTGTGCAGGCCTGCTTTCCACCAAAGACCTGTGCATTAGATCAGCCTTCCTGATCAATGACACACCGCCATGAAGGACGTGAACAAAGATGGCAGACGGTGAGCTTCACTCTGGTCTGCCCCCAGACCAGTTAACCTAGTAGCACAAGGCACGATACTGGTCCCCAGTGTGGCCAAGTGTGGCATCCTACATTATTTGAAAATGCACACCAAGCTTCTCTGAAATGACTAAAAACACAAACAGCAGAGATTCAAACAAACAACTGCAGAAGCCCTGAAACATCATCTACTAATGATCTACAGTAAACTGGTCAGAGGTCAGCTCTGCACACTGAAGAGGTGGTGGTAACAATGAGGATGTACAGAAGAGAAAATAACAGCTCTGTCAAGTAATGCTTTACAGATTTGCTATTGTAAAATTAACTGCAATGTTGCTAAGAAAAATATTTCTAAGATCTGCTTGTTCCGTACACTGCTGCTCACTTGAAGTTGGATGAAGCCCATTATCCTGACCTATTTCTACTATAACAAAGACAGAGACCTGGCTGAAAACTCAAGGTTTCTTTTCATCATTAGAGAAAGTCATTTTTAACAGCACATTTTCAATTCTCTCTGTTCCTTTTACTTTTAGTTAAGAATGCTCACATCCATTTTTTCCCAGAGTACAGCTGCACAGACTTACAACTTCTGATCTGCTCATTTGTATCATGAAATCACATCTCCTTTTTATGGGGATCAGACACAGGGGAAGTGCAGCCAGACCTGAGCTCAGCACTAGCTGTGAAAGCCTGGACAAAACAATTAACACTGTGCCTCAGTTTCCTCATCTTGAAAAGAGACAGTAATAGGACATACCTCATAAGGCTGTTGGTCAAGATTAAATGATTAACATAAGCAAAAGAAACAGCATGTTTTAAGGGATAAGGGCTCGCTACTATTATTTTTAAAGAGAACCTTACAGGGGTCAAAATACTCAAGAATGACTCTACTAACAAATGCACAAACTTTCTGACAAAAGCTCTAAAAATGTTAGATACATTCCAAAGGACCCAAACAAATTCTCATTGCACCACGTATCATGACTTAGAGAAGCTGTTCCCTAAAAGTTCACCAGAGTATCTCAGGAGTTTGGAATGAAGGAAAATGAAGGAGGACTTTCTTCACAGCTTATAAAAAAAAACACATCTGTTTGGGCCGACTGGGTCATAACAAGCACGAATGTGGTTCCTGTATTCGGTTCAAACTACAGCTACGGACTTTTAAAACTTCTTTAAGGAGGAAAAAGGACACTTAACTCCTTTATTCCTGCAACTATACAGCAAGACAGTTAAGATGCAGGAGCAGATGTGGAAGTTATTTTCCTTACAGGACAGGGGGCAGCAGTCTCCAAGTTTATACGGGGCGATGCAGAGGACAGGGGGTAAGAGGGCATTTGAATGGACAAACAGAGGCACGCAAGAGGAGCGGAGTGCTCCTGGGTTATGGTGCGTTTCCGTCTCCCAGTCACTAAAACGGCATAATCATTGCGGAACACAGTCTCCAGGGGAACCGAACGCCACATGCACGCTTTGGGTACCAAAGTTCCATCTTGGAACTTTCCCGCGGGGGTGGTGGCGGGGGACCCAAGTTGGGCACAAATCGGTCCTTTACTTGATATGCACGTGCGAGCAACCGCCTGCACCGGGCTCCTACCGACGGCCGGGGAGGGGGGGGGGGGTGCCCTCGGAAAAAGAAAGCAACCTGTTTGCAGAGCTTAAATGCAGTTTCTCAGCAGGCACCCTCGGGGATGGCGGGGCGGTGGACAAAAACGGACGGCAAGAGGAGAACGGACACAACCAGCGTGTATCTGCTTCGCGAGCGTCCACCCTGCCTCGGAGAGGGGCGCAGGGGAGGCAGCGTTTTCGCTGGAGACGAGGGTCGCGGCTGCAGCACGGGGCAGGGGATGGGGGGTCTCCCAGCGCGCCCCCCGCGAGCATGGGAAGCCGCAGCGAGACCGGCGGGATGGGCGCTCCTGCGGACCCCGCGGCGCCCCGGCCGCGCGACTCGGCCGCCCTGCCCGCCCGCCCCGGGTACCGCCCCGGGCTGCGCCCCGGCGGCCCCCTGGATGCTCCCGCAGCACCTGGAGGGAAGCGGAGGGCCCCCCAAAAACACCCCGACACCCCACGCCCCCCTCGGGCCAGGGCGCGCCCCGCTCTGGGCGCCGGGCCCGCCGCGCTCACCTCGCCGCCCGGCAGCGCTCGGGCTCAGGCTCTGGCGGCGGAGGCGGCGGCGGCTCCTCCATGGCGGCTGAGGTGACGGCGCAGGCGAGCGGCGGCACCGGCGCGGCGGCGGCGGCGGCTTCTCTCATCCGTGCGCAGGGCCCCGCATGGCCGCGGCGGGCAGCGAGCGGCAGGCGGGCGCGGGGGGCCCGGGGCGCCCCGGGGGTGCGGGAGGGGCTCGGCTCCGCCCCCGCCGCGCTAGCCCGCCGCGGGAGCCGCTCGCGCCGCGGCCATCTTGGAGACGGCGGCCGGCCAGCGCCGGGCTACGGCGGTCGGCGAGGGACACGCTTCCGCGGGCGGCGGATGGCGAGGGACAAGCTTCCCCGGGCTACGGGCGCGGCGGCGGCGGCGAGAGCAGCCCTGCGCGGGAGGGCGGGAAGGCGGGAGCCCGGGGCAGGGCTGCGGGCGCGGGCCGGCCGGTCGGGGTCGCGGCGCCGCCGTCTGGCTTCGCGCAGCTGATCAGTGTGCTGCGGGCGGTGCGCGCCGGTGCGCCCAGGTGGTCGGTCAGCGTTGGGCGTGCACCCCGCGCAGGGCGGCGCGGCCTCGGCGAGGCGGCGGTTCCAGACGTTCCAGTGCTTTGTAAACTTCAGCAGGGCGATCGTAGCCAAACAGACAGGCCGTCGTCCAGAGACAGGGATGGATGGATGCAACGCTGGTCATTCATGCGCGGGCGCCGGAGCTTTGGGGGTCCTGGGGGTCCTGGGAGGGGTCTAGGGGAGCGCTATGCTTTGAAAGCGCCGTCTTCAGCACAAGTAAGACTCTGGAAACGCAGAACCTTCAAGTCGCCCCGCTCTCTACAGGGCGGGAAAGAATGCTTATCTAACCTCCTGACCTCAGCATCACAAGAAGGGAGTATGGATCTTGCAGACACTGGGGTTGCAGTGCTCCTACACCGAGGAGATGTTCCAAAGATTATTTCAGAGTCAAAGAAACAACTGTTGAAATTCCACCGCATCTTTTACTCACAGAGCATGTCAGGGTTCACGGTTTTAAGTTGCAAGGCTTGACAAAATAAATGTCCCTAAAGGTGAAGTTCAGACTTAACTCAAAAAAAGCATCATTGAAAATTAAGTACATGTCTATTCATTCAAATGCGCTGGTGTTCAGAAGCTCATTCGGTGGAGCTTGACTATGTAAGATACACTTATTGACTAAATGTTGGTAAGAAGAGTGGCCAAGATGAAAAATTTTAGATACAATTAAAGGCCAGTTAGCTGTATCACATTCAAAAGTTCATTATATTATATATACATATTTGTGAATTTCGCATGTATATGTGAAATTAGCTAATGTGCACTCAGTACTTTACAGAAATTTCTCTGTAGTTTAACAACTGTTTCAGTCTATATCCTCTGTTTTGTTGTTGTTCAGTCACTCAGTTGTGTCTGACTCTGTGACCCCATGGACTGCAGCACGTCAGGCTCCTCTGTCCTTCACCATCTCCCAGAGTTTGCTCAAACCCATGTCCATTGAGTCGGTGATGCCATCCAACCATCTCATCCTCTGTCGTCCCCTTCTCCTGCCCTCAGTCTTTCTCAACATCAGGGTCTTTTCCAGTGAGTTGGCTCTTTGCATCAGGTGGCCAAATTATTGGAGCTTCAGCTTCAGCCTCAGGCCTTACAGTGAATATTCAGGGTTGATTTCCTTTAGGACTGACTGGTTTGATCTCGAAGTCCAAAGGATTCTCAAGAGTCTTCTCTAAACCACAGTTCAAAAGCATCAGTTCGGCACTCAGCCTTCTTTATGGTCCAACTCCCACATTCATGAGAGTTGGACCATAGCTTTGGAAAAACCATAGTTTTGACTATACGGACTTTTGTGGGCAAAGTGATGTCTCTGCTTTTTAATAATTTTAATTTTAAAATTATTAATGTTCTCTATTAAGATAGTCTATTATTCTATGACCTGATAGTGCTGAATTTCCAAATTGAAATTCATTGTATTTATTCAACACCATTCATTCAACAAGTACTTATTAAATCCATGTGTGCCAGGAACTAAGCTAGATGCTGGCAGTATAGGGGTAAGCAAAACAAAGTGTTTTCCTGGTAGAGTTCACTTCCTAGTTGAGTAACGGGATGCGAACAAGAGACAGAAAAATAAATAAATAAAAAAACAAGTGAATACTTAACATATCAGTGATTACTGGCATGGAGAGAAGTAAACTGGGAGGAGCTTGAAGGGGACAATGTTGTTTTACACAGATGGGTCTGAATAAAATGACTTAGTCATACCATTATTTCAAAAGAAAACTGATACATTCTTACTGAATTTCAGATTTTCTTTTGAAATAGTGATATGACCAAATCACTGCACTTTATTCTCACTAATGAACCTTTCAAGTATTTTAATATTTTGAGGGGCTTCCCTGTTGGTCCAGTGGTTAAGACTCTGTGCTCCCAATGCAGGGGATTCAGGTTCGATCCTGGTCAGAGAAATAGAGCCCACGTGCTGCAACTAAAGATCCTGCATGCTGCAGACTACAACTGTTTATTTGGTGCAGCCAAATAATAAATATTTCTAAAGGTATTTTAATATTTTGCATCAGTCATGGTTCACAATAATTCCTGAAGACAGTCAGCCTGAGGCCTGTCCTCGGGTCTCCCAGCTTGTAAATCTATAATATTCGATATACAGCCCAGCACTTGAGAGATGTGTGCTTTATTGTTTTAATTTCCACTTGAGGGTACTCTTTTAGCAGACATCAAACAAATTTACACTTATCATGGAAGGTATGTAGAAACCCAAGTGAACTAATATACTATGTGTTCAATTTAAGTGCTGTGTATTTTTTCTTCAAGTTCATTTTGTATCCTATATCAGCCCTTGAGATGGTTGGATGGCATCACCGACTCCATGGACATGAGTTTGAGTAAACTCCAGGAGTTGGTGATGGACAGGGAGGCCTGGCGTGCTGCAGTCCATGGGGTCGCAAAGAGTCAGACACGACTGAACTGATCAGCCCTTGGTGTTACTCGTGTTCTCTTCCCGTCCTGTGTCACTTCAGCTCTGCAGTTCAGGGTTCCAGATTTCAGGATCTGAGTGCGTCTCCTTCTTCCCCACCCCAGCCTCACCCCGACTCCTTGCCCGGGCTCTCTGACTTGATGATCTGCAGCAGCTTTCTCCTGGTCAGCATCTGAACCACCACCCACGCAGCCCCTGACTCAGGGGTCCGGTCCCATCACACACGACCCCCTCTGGAATCCATTCACTTCTCTCCAGCATCACTATCTCAGACCATGGCGGCATCTCCCCTAGATAACCATGACAGCCCTCCCAGTGTCAGCATGCTCACTCCCCACCCCATCTGTTCTCATGCTGCAGCCCCCAAAACCTTTCTGAATCTCCATCGAAGCACGTCACTCTTTGTCGTTGTTTAATCACTAAGTCACATCCGAGTCTTGGCAACCCCATGAACTACAGCCCACCAGGCTCCTCTGTCCATGGGATTTCCTAGGCAAGGATACAGGGGCAGGTTGCCATTTCCTTCTCTAGGGGATCTTCCTGACCAGGAGTTGAACCCGAGTCTCCTGCCTTTGCAGGCAAGTTCTTTGCCATCTGAGCCAGCAGGGAAGCCCTATCACTCTTATCAGATCCATTTTATTGACATTTCGTTGCTCTACCAATAAAGTCCTTGCCAGACTCTTTTGAGTTTTTCAAATGCTCGAGACATGGTCCTGCTACTCAGATTGTGCAAACAGAGATCCCATTCCATCACCCTTTCACCTGCCCGGCCCTTTCCAGTCGTCCCCTTCCAGCATTTTTTCTTAGGAGGCCACCTCTCCCCTGGTGACATGCTCTCCCTAGGGCAGGAATGAGACGAGGGCCTTCCTACAGGCTGAGAATCAGCATCCATCCAAATGGTGATTTTAAAATATTTGTTCCAAGGGGGTAAACTGACTTTATAAAAGCTAGTATTTTCACACTGATTCAAGGCCAGTGTGTAGAAGGAAGCTTGGAAAAGTATTGACCAGTTTTCTGTAATTCTAGTTTTCCTAATTTTCCTTTACAATCTTCCAAGCCAGAATCTTTCTTGGAAGACAAAAGTTTTACATATTATATAGTCAAACAAACCCTCTCCTTTTCTCTATTGATTTCTCTTTTTTTTCTTTGCCACTGGAGCCTGAGGGTACTATTTCAGCAGGAACCAAACAAATTTACATTTAGCTGATTAGGTTACGGCTTCACTTGTGTGAGCCTTACTTAATTTGTACTATGTGTTCAATTAAAGTGCATGATTTTCTGTCCATACCCAGACCCTCACAGCCCTCCTTTCCTGCTGGGGTGTCCACTCCTTCAGGACAGACCCCTTCTGTCATCCACCACTGACCCCTGACCCCCACTGGAACAGTCCTGGAGGGAGGGCAGTGAGGCAATGTTTCCCCAAACATTGGAGAAACTCAGGAAATATTGTTGCCTTTGGGAAGTAGGGTTTCTTTAACATTAATGAACTGTGATCATCGTTAGATTTTTGTTTCTAAATTGTTTAGCACATAGCTGATCTCATGCCTTTAACCATGTTCTTAAAAACAATGACAATAAAATCTTCAGAGAATTGTGTCTCACTCTGTCCTCAAGACTAAATTCACAGAACCCTTATTAAGTTTCTTTAAAGTGAGCTGCAAAAGCCCAGGTTAAAGCTCTACCAAAGGTCCAATTTAGGTTAAGCTACAAAACACTGTGAACTTTGCTCACCGCGACTTTCAGGCCCTGCTCTGACACACGCTGCCACTACGACCAACTCGGAACCAACACCAGTTCAGTTCAGTTGCTCAGTCTTGTCCAGCTCTTTGTGACCCCATGGACTGCAGCAGGCCAGGCTTCCCTGGCCATCACCAACTCCCAGAGCTTGCCCAAACTCATGTCCATCAAGTCAGTGATGCCATCCAACCATCTCATCCTCTGTCATCCCCATCAACATAGGGATAGGTATCTATCTGTCTGTGTATCTAGTATGTATCAGTGTTAAGGGCATCGTTATAATGCCTTAGCATCTTATCCGGAGAAGACAGTGGCACCTCACTCCAGTACTCTTGCCTGGAGAATCCCATGGATGGAGGAGCCTGGTGGGCTATAGTCCATGGGGTCACTAAGAGTTGGACACGACTCAGCGACTTCCCTTTCACTTTTCACTTTCATGCATTGGAAAAGGAAATGGCAACCTACTCCAGTGTTCTTGCCTGGAGAATCCCAGGGACGGGGGAGCCTGGTGGGCTGCCGTCTACGGGGTCACACAGAGTCGGACACGACTGAAGTGACTTAGCAGCAGCAGCATCTTATCAAGGCTAACGTATTAGCAGAAAGTAAATTTTATGGTTTTGTGGCAAGATAATAAAAAATAATGTTTATGCCAAGCTATACTATAAATGTACAGATGTGAAAGTTAGACCATAAAGAAGGCTGAACGCCGAAGAACTGTTGCTTTTGAACTATGGTGCTGAGAGTCCCTTGGACTGCAAGGAGATCAAACCAGTCAATCCTAAAGGAAATCAACCCTGAATATTCATTGGAAGGACTGATGCTAAAGCTGAAGCTCCAATAGTTTGACCACCTGATACAAAGAACTGACTCATTCGAAAAGACCCTGATGCTGGGAAAGATGGAAGGCAGGAGGAGAAGGGGAGCACAGAGGATGAGATGGTTGGATGGCATCACCGATTCAATGGACATGAGTCTGTGCAAACTCTGGGAGATGGTGAAGGACAGGGAGGCCTGTCGTGCTGCAGCCCATGGGGTGGCAAAGAATCAGACACAACTGAGTAACTGAAAAACAACAACAAATGCTATATATAGGGTTACATCTTTCTTTTAAAAACAACAACAGCAAAACCTCTAAGACTATTGTTTTTTAATTATTATGAGCATGGGAGCACATTTTACTTGGAGTCAGCTTCTCCCATCCCTATGGTTTTTGTGAGCTTTCCACCTGAATTCTTCACCACCCCTGCCCTCACCTCTCCAGTGGCTCGTTGGTAGCTGTGCGGAGGCAGGAAGACCAGAGTACAAGCCTCCTGATCTTGTCATGACCAGAGGGGTAGATTCCTGTTCACTCTGGCACATGGGGAGAAAGAGTGACTCAGTGATAGGGTGAAAAGACCCTCACGCCTAGCAAGGAAAACTAAACTAGGCCTTTCATATGTGGATTTTTTCCCCCAAAAGATACTCTGACCTCTGTTTCTACTGACTAGTAAAGCACTGCTGCTGCTGCTGCTAAGTCACTTCAGTCGTGTCCGACTCTGCGACCCCGTAGACGGCTGCCCACCAGGCTCCTCCGTCCATGGGATTTTCCAGGCAAGAGTACTAGCGTGGGGTGCCATTGCCTTCTCTGAGTAAAGCACTAGTAAAGCATTAGTAAATGCTGAAGCTGAAGCTCCAATACTTTGGCCACGTGATGTGAAGAGCTGACTCACTGCAAAAGCCCCTGATGCTGGGAAGGATTGAAGGCAGGAGGAGAAGGGGGAGACAGGGTGAGAAGGTTGGATGGCATCACCGACTCCATGGACATGAGTCTGAGAAAACTCAGGGAGATGATGATGGACAGGGAAGCCTGGTGTGCTGCAGTCCATGGGATCACAAAGAGTCGGACAGAACAACTGAACAGCAACCGTAAAGCACACAAGAATTGAATGCGTACAAAAGATAATTAGTTGCCACACCTTTTAAGCAGTCCTTGTAACATTTACCTTTGGTCTTTGTGTTTTGAATATTGGCAAGTTAGATAAAATCTCCCTCAGTTTTTGTTTTTTTTTTTCCTGAGAGGTAATTTGACTGTTTTTCTTATTTCTCCACCAGGATCCAAATCATCCCTTATTTCAGAGATGCTTCTTTGTGCAAACAAGGGATATAAAGAGAGTCCCCAGCCCCCGCCCACGGGCTCTGAATCATTAAACAAAGGACAAAAAATTACTCTCGCTCTTCTTTTCAATGGTTGGATTGTTACTATTGAAACTAATAAAGGAAAAGGAAGAGGGCGCCAACCTAGAACAAGCTGGACTCTGGAGGGTGGGAGATGTGTTAGTGGAAACCCGCAGTGAAGAGCCTCCTCCAGAAACACATGCAGCGAACGTCAGAGGAGCCCACGCCCCTTCTCTGACTCCTTCACCCGCTTCAGGATCCGGTCGATGCGAGGAATGGGGGTCGTGGCAGGGGGAACTTTGAAAAACGAAATCTCTGAGACAGCTTGCTTTTGCTTGCTGGCCAAAAATTTCAGTCATTTCCCCACCAAAAGGGCCACAGAACTTGCCTGATCCTCATCCTTTCGCTTCTCGTTCAGACATCCAGGTGGGACTTTTAGAGAACTGTGAAACTGCAGCTTCTAAATCAGTTTCAGGTCCCTTCAAACCAAAAAGCGTAGACTGTGCACAGCCCGGAACCAGGCACGGAGAACCAGTGAGGAGCCAAGCCGGGCCCCCATGCCCTCTGCCGGGGGCTTCTGCCCCCCTTTCCCACATGACAGTGCCACCCCTCCTTCCACGTGCGGTTTCGGGGGCTCCCACGTCCTCTGGGAAGACTTCATACGCCTGCCCCACCCTGACAGTGAGGTGCTCCCCCTAAGGCCCCCATAACATCTCAGGCAAACTCTTCAGTTCAGTTCAGTCACTCAGTCGTGTCTGACTCTTTGGGACCCCATGAACCACAGCACGCCAGGCCTCCTTGTCCATCACCAACTCCCAGAGTCCACTCAAACCCATGTCCATTGAGTTGGTGATACCATCCAACCATCTCATCCTCTGTCGACCCCTTCTCCTCCTGCCCTCAGTCTTTCCCAGCATCAGGGTCTTTTCCAGTGAGTCAGCTCTTCGCATCAGGTGGCCAAAGTACTGGAGCTGCAGCTTCAGCATCAGTCCTTCCAATGAATATTCAGGTCTTATCTCCTTTAGGATGGACTGGTTAGATCTCCTTGCAGTCCATGGGACTCTCAAGAGTCTTCTCCAACACCACAGTTCAAAAGCATCAGTTCTTTGGCACTCAGCAAACTCTTAGTTTAGCACTATCTACATCTCTTATCTGGTTGATGACAGGCATATTTCTTACCCTGTGACCTTCTCAAGAGCAGGCAATATTTTTTCCTATCACTATCTTTAGCACCTAGGATAAGATCCGATACATATTACATGTTGAAAAAATAAACTCATGGATGAATGGAGGGATCTAACTGGGGAAATAACCCTAAGGTAACAATTGTTTATTGTTGTTGTTTAGGTGCTAAGATGTATCTGACTCTGTTGCGACCCATGGACTGTAACCCGCCAGGCTCCTCTGTCCAGGGGATTTCTCAGGCAACAATACTGGAGCGGGTTGCCATTTCCTCCTCCAGGGGATCTTTCCCGGATCAGTGATTGAACCCACACCTCCTGCATCGGCAGGAGGATTCTTCACCACTGAGCCACCTGGGAAGCTATAAGGTAATAATCACTGCGGTATAAGTAGACCCTAAAAAGCATCAAAAGGCAGATTTTCTAAAAGATGTTCTAGAGAGAGACGACCAAAGTGGATACAAGTAAGAAAAAAAAAAAAAAACTATATAAAATAGACATTCACTATGAGGCATAAGGACTTCCCTAGTGGTTCAGTGGTGAAGAATCCGCCTGCAATGCAGGAGCCGCAAAAGACATGGATTCAGTCCCTCCATCGATAAGATCCCCTAGAGGAGGGCATGGCAACCCACTCCAGTATTCTTGCCTGGAGAATCCCATGGATAGAGAAGCCTCGCAGGCTACGGTTCATAAGGTTGCAGAGAGTCAGATAGCACTGCAGTGACTTGGCAACGCACAGGTACATGAGGCATAAAAGCAGTGTTAACTCACATCATGTGAGGCTAGAAGGGATGAAAAGTATTAGAAAGAAAAGAAATAACCTGGATTCTAACACTGACAGTAGAGAATGAATCCTAATGGCTTTTGGGCGGTCTGTGTCTATATATTTACATACTAGCAAATAAAAGGCTCTCTATTTGCAGCCCAGCCAAGTTAACACATAAAATTAACCATCATACAGGGTGTCCAGCGCTGAGAGAGAGCTCAGTAAGAGGGGAACGGGAGGAAGGAGGGAAGTCACAGTAGCTCAGCCCCGCCTAGGTTTGTATTCCTCCAAACAGAATCCTCAGACCACAGGCATTGCAAGCTCTATATGGAAATGTAGATCACTAGGCCCCACCCAGGAATCAGTGAATCAGAACCCCTGGGTTAGGACTCAGGCATGTTTCAGACAAATTCCTGGGTTATATTTGTTAATAAATATAAGTACTAGAAGTATATTATAAATATTATAAAATATACTGTATATCTATTATACATCAGAGAATTAACATTTACATATAAATGTGATATAAGCCTATTCTGTAAATATTATATAACATCTTTATTGGGATTCATATATATCGGTGTGAGACCCAGAGCCAGTTGCCACATTAGATCTTTGGTTTTCTTTGTATCTTTGCTCTAATTCTGCATCTGATGCAGCAGAGGAAGTTGAAAACGTTGTATTGACCAACTGACCATAGAGCTAGAATCGTCCAAGTGTCCAAAACATGACTGTCATAAAGCGACACATGTGGGCCCTTCTGGAAGGAGGCTGATGAGAGTCAACTTCAGGCAGGAGGTGGCATTTGAGCAGGGCCTTGACAGACCCTCATAGCTCAGTCAGTAAAGAATCCTCCTGCAATGCAGGAGACCCCGGCTGGATTCCCGGGTTGGGAAGATCCCCTGGAGGAGGGATAGGCTACCCACTCCAGTATTCTTGGGCTTCCCTGGTGGCTCAGCTGGCAAAGAATCTGCCTGCAATGCGGGAGACCTGGGTTTGATTCTGGGTTGGGAAGATCCCCTAGAGAAGGGAAAGGCTCCCCACTCCAGTATTCTGGCCTGGAGAATTCCATGGGCTGTATAGTCCGTGGGGTCACGGAGAGTCGGACAGGCCTGAGCGACTCTCTCAAGTGTCGGACAAGCCTCTCTCAAGTGAGACCAGTGGGATGTCACAGCAGGGGGGTCGCTGCGGGAGAGAGGAGGAGAGGAAAGACACATGCAGTTCGTGGGGACAGATGGACAGACGGAGCTCACTGTGGCATGGTGACGAGGGTGGGACGATCTCGGGGATCAGGAAGAGAGGCATTTCAAATGTCATTCTCTTTGTGTGCAAACCACAGAGGCTCCTGGTTGGCCAACTTATTTGTCTCAGTTTAGAGCCTTTTTTTTTTTCCTTACTGTGATTTTTTAAATTGCTTTTGAAATGTTTCCCTTTTTGATGTATTACACTTTATATTTTGTATGTGCTTATTGTTAGCATGGGCTCCTCAAGTGGCAGTAGTGGCAAAGAACCCGCCTGCAATGCAGGAGACGTTAAGAGACACAGGTTCCATCCCTGGGTCAGGAAGATCCCCTGGAGGAGGGCATGGCAACCCACTCCACTATTCTTGCCTGGAGAATCCCATGGACAGAGGAGCCTGGCGGGCTACCGTCCATGAGATCACAGAGAGTTGGATATGACTGAGGTGAGTTAGCACACATGCATTCCTAGCATGCTTTAGATTTTACTTTTTGTGCAATTTGGGGGTTTGGGGAGGAGTTGTGGTTTTTAACATTAAAAAAATTGTTTTTAAGCAATTTTATTTATTTATTGGCTGTGCTGGGTCTTCACTGCTGTGCAAGCTTTTCTCCAGTTGCGGTGAGCACGGGGCTGCTCTTCCTTGTGATGCACGGGCTTCTCATCGACGTGGCTTTTCTTGTGAAGCACAGGCTCTAGAGTGTGGGATTCAGGGTGGTAGAGCACAGGTGTAGTTGTTCCAAGGCACGTAGGATCTTCTTGCATCAGGGATCAAACCTGTGTCTCCTGCATTGGCAGGCGGATTCTTTACCACTGAGCCACCAGGCAGAGAAGGCAATGGCACCCCACTCCAGTACTCTTGCCTGGAAAATCCCATGGACGGAGGAGCCTGGTAGGCTGCAGTCCATGGGGTCACTAGGATTCGGACACAACTGAGCGACTTCCCTTTCACTTTTCACTTTCATGCATTAGAGAAGGAAATGGCACCCCCACTCCAGTATTCTTGCCTGGAGAATCCCAGGGACAGGGGAGCCTGGTGGCCTGCCGTCTATGGGGTCACACAGAGTCAGACACGACTGAAGCGACTTAGCAGCAGCAGCAGCAGAGCCACCAGGGGAGCCCCTTAACTGTTTATACAATTTTTAACAGTTACTACAAAATCTTTGCAGCCTCGAGCCCATCTTACACCCGACAGTTTGTACCTCCCGCTCCCCCACCCGTATATTGCCT
This sequence comes from Bos indicus x Bos taurus, assembly GCF_003369695.1. Classification (NCBI taxonomy): domain Eukaryota; kingdom Metazoa; phylum Chordata; class Mammalia; order Artiodactyla; family Bovidae; genus Bos; species Bos indicus x Bos taurus. The sequence goes on along the minus strand of NC_040084.1, from coordinate 96,994,176 downwards.
CCTCCCCTCTCCCCACTGGAAACTAGTTTGTTCTCTGTGTATCCATATGGGTTTCCCAGGTGGTGCTAGTGGTAAAGAACCCGCCTGCCAATGCAGGAGACCTAAGAGACGTGGGTTCGATTCCTGGGTGGGGAAGATCCCCTGGAGGAGGGCATGGCAACCCACTCTAGTATTCTTGCCCGGAGACTCCCACGGACAGAAGAGCCTGGCGGGTCGCAAAGAGTCAGACACAACTGAAGCGACTAAGCACACACACATATCAGGTTAGAGTCTCCATTTTTGATTCTTTGTCTAATACCAGCTGTCACAACAAGAGGGCGAGTTAAAATTCACCTCGGAGTGGCCGTGGTTCCCCAGCAGCAGCGCCTTGGCCTGAGCCCGAGGTGCTTGGGCCAGGTTCTGAGAGTTTTCGCCCTGGTCCATGTGTAAACCCACGGAGGACTGAGACCCAGGGACTGGAATGCTTCCTCTCAGTTGGCAGCCTGGTGTGACTCATCCATCCCGGATCCCTTGGCCGTGAGAGCCTCCCCAGGTTCCGTTTCGCTGGGCACTGGGGGCCAGTGTGAAAGCAGAAGCCCTGCAGGTGGCTGGGACACATCAGAAGCCAAACTTCTGTGCCCGTGGATGGCCAGCCCTCCCCTTCTGCTAGGATGAGGCCATCAGGGGCGTGTGCAAAGGGGCCACACACCTTGGCCTCACGAGGGCAGGTGTGTGGGAGGGCACCCTGCTTACTTCATCTGGGTTCCGGTTGTGCTCCCCCTTCCTCCTTGAACGTGAAAAAGCAGCCATCACGCCTGCACATGGAGACAGCCCTTGTCCTCCGGACACAGGCTGGTCCTCACCCTCATCTGTCCCCGCACACTCCTCACTTGAATGGACACCGCGTGCCCGGTGCAACCCCGTCCTGGGGGGCTTCCTTACATCTGGGGTCCGTAGTGCACTGCCCACAGCTCTCAGATTTCCAAATTCAATGATTTCATCTCCTGATTGTTAGAGCTTCCCAGGTGTCACCATGGTAAAGAATCCGCCTGCTGATGCTGGAGACTTGGGAGACTCAAGTTCAATCCCTGGATGGGGAAGATCCCCAGGAGGAGGAAATGGCAACCTACTCCAGTATTCTTGCCTGGAGAATCTCATGGACACAGGAGCCTGGCGGGCTACAGTCCATGGGGTCGCAGAGTCGGACATGACTGAGTGACTGAGCACGCACCAAATTATTAGCGTTTAAAAAAGATTCTTCCTCAGCCAGTTTCTCTTGCAAATCAGCCTCCCTTTCTTAGAAGTGGCTCTTAGGCATTTTAGATTGAGATAAAGGTTGGTTTTTAAAGCTCACGCGTGTTGAGTTTAAGAAAGAACATTGTCAAAGTAGAGTGAAAAACAAGTAATCTAAGCCAGGCGTGCGAGACCTCTGGCTCTTTCATGATGATAGGCATTGAAATGTTTAGAGGAGAAAAACAAGAGATCTTAAAAGATTTTTCATTATCAACATTAACAATTTCAATAATTGCAAATTAAGCCCTCCCTCCCCTTAATTTTCAGCACTTGCAGGATACCCTCATTCCAGGGGAGCTTATTATTCACCGACTGTGTGCAGGCTCTGGGCTGGCCACGGAGGAAAAGGTCAGTTTCGCCCAGGCATGTGGGATCTGGTTGGGAGATTAGATAACACTGAAGTAACCATGTCAGGCCGTGTCTGCCCTGCTCTCTGCCCATCCTTCTGGATCCAGCCCATCACCTCCTCTGTGACAAAGTCCTCAGCCTCTCCAGGTCTCTCCCTGCCTGGGCCTGGCATTCTCAGCCCCTCTGGCCACTTTGGGGAGCCCAAGCCTTCACTTAACGATTGCTTGTCCTGTGTGGGCTGCATCTGTCCCCGAGCTGGTTGGCAATCTCTGGGGGGTACAGAGATCTATGTCTCTTCCGCATTCTCCTCAGTAACGAGCACGTGGACAAGGCTCACTAAACAGCCAAGGGATAAAGCAACGGTGCTCAGAATTCATGAGGCGCCACTCCCCGTGTCTCAGAGAGAACGACGACCAGGAAGTCATCAAGGCCAATAATTGTCATCAGTTATGAGCTGGAGGTTCCAAAGGCCAAGATCAGTAGATTATCTGTTTTCACATCAAAACCAATCATAACCAGCCTTGCGTGTGTGCTGAACTAATTTCCGATAAACAAATAAACAAAAAAAGCATCCCGATGACTCATCTTGGGGCACCTAGACTATCCTGGGGAGCAATGCAGGAAGGAGACGTGAGGGGTGTTTGAAGTCTTTGTGATTCTCCATGAAACTTTCCAGTGAATATAATTATGACAAGGTCAGGTCTCTAATGCTTACCGTTTTAAAGATGTTATCTTTTAAATTTAAGTAATCTATTTTAATTTTGGCTGTGCTGTGTCCTTTGTTGCTTCGACGGCTGTTCTCTAGGTGGGTGGGCTTCTCGTTCCCGTGGCTTCCCTCGTTGCAGAGCACAGGCTTCGGTAGTTGTGGCTCCCAGGCTCCAGAGAACAGGCTCAGTAGTTGTGGCACAAGGGCTTAATTGCTCCTCAGCACGTGGGCTCTTCCCTGACCAGGGATGAAACCTGCATCTCCTGCACTGGCAGGTGGATTCTGCACCGCTGAGCCACCACGGAAGTCCTCCAAGGCTTATCTTTAATTGTTATTTGTTCTATGCTCTGATGTTGACAACGTTCTTTCCTTAACTCAACACATGTGTTTTTTTAAAAAATAAATTTTTATCTCAATTTAAAGCACCAGAGAGCCATGCCTACATTCATGAGTTAAAGTGAGTCATGGGCATGACGTGTTAGTAGCAGTTCATTATATCTGCTGGAAATGGATTTCAGATTCTACCCGTCTTTCACGTAAGCAGCTGTTAAACTCCACCAATGTCTGAGTGGCAAAGTGCTTCAATTCCTTATCATTTAAAAATTTTGAGCAGAAGTGGCTTCACTGAGATATGGGTAGTAGAATAAGATACTTTAGTTTGCTAAAATGAATCAATTATAGAGATTTGTTTCCTACCTACTAGCAAAGCAGTAGTAAATCTACTAGTAAATGCCGAAGCTGAAGCTCCAATACTTTGGCCACCTGATGTAAAAAGCCAACTTACTGGAAAAGATCCTGATGCCAGGAAAGACTGAAGGCAAAAGGAGAAGGGGGTGACAGAGGATGAGATGGTTAGATGGCATCACCAACTCAATGGACATGAATTTGAGCAAACTCCGGGAGGTAACAAAGGATTGGTGTGCTGCAGACCATGCGGTAGCAAAGAATCGGACACAGCGTAGGGACTGAACAACAACAATGGAAGTTTTTAAGCTGCAGAAACTTGTCTCTGTGATCAGAAGCATCCGGGTTCTTATTTGCATTATGGTGTAGGTGGCCCTGAAGACCTTGTGACCCCACACCATGCATTTCTGAACCACCATCAGCTGCTGAAAAGTGGCCACGTGGACCTTTGAAACACCACCTCATCACTAAAGGTGCTTTTATACTTGTTAAGTGCAAGGAGTTTTGAATTAGAATATAAACACCACAATTCAGAAAGCTTGACATTCAAAACAGAGTCCTGCAATTAGTCTCATGGTCTGAAGGAAAAGCATTGGAGTTAACATGAGAGGTTTTCTTATGCAACCAAAAGCCAATCTCTGAACTTCCATATCTCATATTCTCAGTGACTGGGCTTTTTTGAGAATGACAAAGCACTGAATGAAGTGTCTGATTTGAGAAAGCTATTGTCTAAATATCTGGTTTTGTTGTTGTTTTAGTTGCTAAATCGTGTCTCTTTGCAACTACATGACCTATAGCCCGCCAGGCCCCTCTGTCTGTGTGATTCTCCAAGCAAGAAAACTGCAGTAGGTTGTCATTTCCTTCTCCAGGGGATCTTTCTGAGCCAGGGATCGAACCTGAATCTCCCTCTTGCAGGTGGTTCTTTACCATCTGAGCCGTATTTAAATATCTGGGCAGATCACTTTTTCTAGGGATGGCAACCATGTTCCGTCACAATCAGCAGGTCCAGGACACCCCAAACTATCACAGGTAGCCAAGAGATCGGCCTGCTGAGGGACTTCCAGAACGATTCTTTCCTTACCCTGTTGGCCAGACCATTGGCTCACAGGTCTGATTGTGAAGAGACGGTAGCTTTAAATTTAAACTGAAATCCACACTCGTGCCATGATGCATCTGGGATCCTGCCGTGAACCGGTGCCTGTACAATGCTGTCCTTGGATTCTGTCACTACCAACCTCCTCTCTATTCCTCGGAAAAAAATAACACCACCTACTCTATTCTTTGTTTGTTAGATCTATTTTCCAAACCTGTCATCACCTCTGAAACTCTTCTGAATGTTTTCTGTTTCCTGTCTCAGCAGGTTGTGAAACCATAAAGAGAGTGTTTTCCCGACCCTTCTTGCAATTCTCATGCAGAACTGGGCACATCTTTCTGGTTTTGATTGCAGTTACATTGTAAATCCTAAATTCCAGTTTACTTCTGCTGGTCTCAGTTGGGTATACAGGGCTGGAGATAAGAAATCAGATCCATGGACTCTTTTTTTTTTTTTTTAAACACCTTTGCCTGTAGTGAAAACCATATATTCTTTGAAATACTTGTTTGTTTTTTTAACAGACTCAGATTCCAAACAAGTTGAATAAGTTTCTCCAAAATATACAAGCATTTCAGAAAATTTAGAGATGCTTTTTACCTGCCTGCAGGGAAAAGCTAATTCTTTAGTTATTGTAACTCAGTTTATCTCCAGGCCCTGATCAGAGCACAGTTGAGTCCGGGAGTCTCTCAACAGACTCACCTCATTTCTGGTGCCAAGTTCTTCCTGCAGACTTCAAGCTACAACGTGATTTCAGGTGACAGTTTATTCCCAAGTTTTATAGAGTTTTAAATGTCCTGTTGTTACTGAGATTTAAAAGAACTAGAGCTCACACATGATACAGGAGAGAAGAGGCATCATTTAGTTGTTTATTTACACACCAATTTGTTGAACACCATTTGTTGCCCAGCGCCTGTCTGCAGCTGTGAGTGACACCAAAGAGGAAGGAAAAAAGAGAAGACGGATGTCCTTATACCAGTTTCTAAGGGTTCCTGGTGTAACACAAGAATAATCCTACCACTTATGAATTTTTAAGTGATTGATATCTGGAAAGAAACTGGGACTGTGCCCAGCATGTAAGCGAACATTCGGGAAGCTGCTATTGATATAATTGTTGTTATCTCTCTCCTTCACTAAGATACTTGTCAAACTCTTTTTAAAACTGTAAGTGAAGATATTACCTATTTGGCAGGGGGTGCAGGCTCAATCCCCAGTCAGGGAACTAAGATCCCACATGCCACATGGCCAAAAAAATGTTTTTTAGTTTTAATAAAAATTAAAAAAATAATACAACAAACACACAAAAGAAGATATTACCTATTTGGACATCAAAAGCCTATTTTATAAATAATATAAAATATATGATAATATATGAATATATAACATATTGTTTATATTTCTATTACTATTTTATTAATAATTACAGTGTAATTGTATATTTATAACACCTTATTACATTTCTTATTTATTGTATTTGATGTTATATCATAATTGTATAATTACATTATATAATTATATTAATATTTTGGATATAAATTATAAGTACTAAAAATTCCATTTAGAGTAATGAGAGTTTCAGAGTCGTATCCTCCAGTAGGGATATAACCATGAGCCACGTATGGAACATTTTTTGGAGGTGGGGGCTGGACCCTGTGGCGCGTGGGATCTTATTTCCTGCACCCGGCGTTACCCCTGCAATGGAAGTACGGAGTTTTAAGCACTGGACCGCCAGACAGGTCCCGTGGAATTTTTAATTTTCTAATAGCCACACTGAAAAAACAAAAAGAAATAGGTAGAATTAATTTTAACAGTATATTTTATTTAATCCCAATAACCAGAACAGCATAATTTTGACATGCAGGCAATACAAAACTTTTTCAATGAGCTATTTCAGTTTTGCACACTAAGTCTCCAAAACCCAGGGCACCTTCCTCTCACAGTGCATCTCAGCGCAAATGAGCGACATTTCAGAGACTCAGGAAGAGCTGCGTGTAGCAAGCATACTGGACCCAGCAGCTCTAGCTGACTAATTATAACTGATAATAATAATTATACAGACCGTTGTGTTCTTTGTATTTATTGCCCTGGTTGCCAGGAAACCCAGAGCCAAATCTGGTGCTCAATTATAGAGATTTTCTCATCCAGAGTGCCTCTAAAATTTATTTCTCTCCCTCCTAAATGGATTTGAATCTCTCTGTTTTGTGTGTCCTTTTAGAGGAGTTAATTTAATAGTAACACAACCAGACGGATAACTACCTCTTATTGTTAATAATAATGATAATTTATCACTCACATTGTGCCAGGCAGGGGGCCGTGAAATTGACATGCGTCACAGGGTAAAACGATGCTACCGCTGAGACCACAGCCCAGGCCTGATTCTAGAGCCTTCCTTCTTGACCATTTAACTTCCACGGTGCCTACGGCAATGACTACGGCACCCTGTGCCAGGGACCGCATACACACGTCTTCTTCCGATACTCAGAAGACACCTGTGGAGCAGTCAAGTCGCTCCCATTGTACAGGTGAGGATCCAGGCTCAAAGGTCAGGTGCCCGAAAGCAGGTCCAGCTAATAAATCTCAGAACCAGCATATGACCTCAGGCTCTAAGTCCATTCACTTTCCAACTGCTCTCTATTCTACCTCAAGTATGTCAAACCATAATTTTTAAGGGATCCAGTCCCTTTTGGGGATCAACACATCACAAAGCGATTCACACGAAAGCTATATTCTGAGCTCCTTTCCTGAGCCATTCACTGTCTCCCTCCCCAACCCCAAGGCCGGGGATTCACAAACCGGAACAGACGAAATCTCTGACCTTTTGAAGTTTGTCATGGAAGAAATTCTAAGTGAAGACAATGTCACAAAATTATAAATTCTCTACTGAATTTTGCACGGCAAGCGCTAAGCAAATATTTGCAAATAAACACATCTAGCTAAGGCTAAATGAGTAAAATAAATAAGAAAATACAGTTCAAAGCACTTGAAACTCTGAGTGGATGCATGCATGGGTCACCGCTGACCGCCACCCACCCAGCTTTCCTAAAATGCCCTGGACACCCTCCTTAGTCTTAAAGCGTATCCAAACGGCAAAATGACCACAAGAGGAGACAGCCCACACTGTCTTAGCATAAGCGGATACGCAGAGCCATCAGCTAAATTGCTTCGGTGGCTTGTAGGGTTCACAGGATGAGAACTCACAGCTGCTTTCTTTAACGTCTGGCAGAGGCTTGTGAATGCATTTCATTAACCTGGACACATACGGGCTATTAGCAAACACACCAGCATAAGATACCTGGTTTTGTTTGGTGTCGCTGTTTTCACTTTCTCCCCAACATCGGGCCTGACTCGACACAGGCTTCTCTAGGAAATGAGTGTGTGAGGCTTGGTGCCACTTAAAATCATGAAACTTTTCTGAAGGCAGCATCTTTCAGCCCAGGTTCTTAATGCTCTCCTCCTGTGGCCACACGAGCAGGCACTCAGAGGAATGGTTTAATAAAGCTCATGACTCACAAATCGATGGGGTGTTGCTGGCACGCCATTGCCCTATTCTCCGTTGTTCAGAGATTACATCTAACTCTATAAATACCCCAGTCTTAAGCCTAACCTTTACATCACTGGTCCCCAACCTTTTTGGCACCAGGAACTGGTTTCGTGGAAGACATTTTTCCAAGGACCAGTGGTGAGTGAGGGTGGGTGAGGGAACGGTGACCAGTGGTGGGTGGGAGGGAACGGTGACCAGTGGTGGGTGGGGGTGGGGGAGGGAACGGTGGCTTCAGGATAATCCAAGCACAGTGTACTTACTGTGCCCTTTGTTCTTGCTGTTCAGTCACTAAGTCATGTCTGACTCTTTGAGACCCCATGAACTGCAGTATGCCAGGCTTCCCTGTCCTTCATTATCGCTCAGAGTTATCTCTCAAACTCATGTCCATCGAGCCAGTGATGCTATCCAACCATCTCATCCTCTGTCGTCCCCTTCTTATCCCACCTTAATCTTTCCCAGCATCAGGGTCTTTTCCAATGAGTCAGCTCTTTGCATCGGGTGGCCAAAGCACTGGAGTTTCAGCTTCAACATCAGTCCTTCCAATGAATATTCAGGACTGATTTCCTTTCGGAAATCCTTTAGGACTGGTTGGGTCTCCTTGGAATCCAAAGGACTCTCAAGAGTCTTCTCCAGCACCATAATTAGAAATCATCAATTCTTCGGCGCTCAGCCTTCTTTATGGTCCAATGCACTTTATTTCTAATCTAATGCCACCTCTGGTCTATCAGGAGGTACCAGTCCGCCGCCCGGAAGTTGGCGATCCCTGTTTTAAATGACATGGCAGTTTTCATGCTAAAGTGTCCTTAGGTATCCCTCCAAAGCCAATGATTTTGAAGGCATTCATCTCATGAGACTTTGGCATGAATAAGTCATGGTTTTCATGGGATGGTTACATGCTTTCTGTTCGCCTAAGTAACAGTAGTTGCTCTTTAGGCCGTTTGGGCTGCAAGGAACAGAAGCCATCTCTTATCAATTCAGTGTCATCAGGACACAAGAGACCTACACCTGGACCCTGCCTCGGAAGACAGGTCTGCGAGCTGACACACGGCTTCTCCCAACGTTGCCTTCTCCTGCCCTCCCTTAGCTCGTGCCTCCCAGCCAGCATCCTCTGAGCTGGGGTGTGAAGGTGTGGGTGGGGTTTCCACCAGGTTTTCTTTCTTTCTTTTTTTTTGAGATGTATTTGCTGTGGATCGGTTTTAAAGTCTTTATTGAATTTGTTACAGTATTGCTTCTGTTCTATGTTTTGGTTTTTTAGCCACAAGGCACGAGGGACCCCTGCTCCCCAAGCAGGGATCGAACCTGCACCCCCTGCACTGCCTTAACCGCTGGATGGCCAGGGACGATCTAGGTTCTGTTTCTTGACATGAGTCCTAATCAGGCTGGGTTCCCTCTATGCAGATGAATTGAACTAAACTCTTAGGATCCTGTGCAGTGCAATTTTTTGTCTTCCAATAAACAATTTTGCATAAAGAACTCTGTATGCTGCTGCTGCTCAGTCACTTCAGTCGTGTCTGACTCTGTCCGACCCTCTCCAGTCAAACTGCTAGGAGGCCTAGAGGACCAGGCTCGGGGCCTCAGGGAACAAAGTATGCAGCAGAACAGGTTGGCCCAGGCCCCTGCGGACACAGCTGCACCGCTAGGCTGCAGACCCCATGGCTTGCCAGCCCCTTCCACCAGTCCCTGAGCTGCTCCCTGACTCCCCCAACACAATGCTGCTCCGTGAAACTTCCCCGCCACCTTGCCTCCTGGTCCTCAGGCTGCTGTGGGTGCAATTGACGAGTGCAGTAGAAGACACGGTCACGGGGCCAGTGTCTGCTGTTTTCAGCTTCTGTAGTGAGAAGCCACGTACGTGTGTGCTGAGTCACTTCAGTCGTGTCTGATTTGTGCAACTCCAGGGACTGTAGCCCGCCAGGCTCCTCTGTCCATGGGATTCTCCAGGCAAGGATACTGGAGTGGGTTGCCATTTCCTCCTCCAGGGGATCTTCCCATGCCAGGGATGGAACCCACATCTCTCCTGTCTCCTGCATTGGCAGGCAAGTTCTTTACCACTAGTGCCACCTGGGCAGCCACACAGACACTCAAAGAGCAGGAGTCAGACACTGGGTGGCTAACAACACGTTATTACATCTATCGTGTGTCTTCTACCATATCTGCGAGGGACTCCATTTGGGGGCACACCCTAATTCAAACAACTCCAGGAAAAGTGGTCCTGGTGATACATGGGCTACCCAGGTGATGCTAGTCGTAAAGAACCTGCCTGCCAATGCAGGAGACGTAAGAGATGTGGGTTCAATCCCTGGGTCAGGAAGATCCCCTGGAGGCGGGCACAGCCTCCACTTTAGTATTCTTGCCTGGGGAATCCGATCATGGACAGAGGAGCCTGGTGGGCTACAGTCCATGGGGTTGCGCAGAGTCAGACACTATTGAAGTGACTCAGCGACAGATACATGGAATGACTTAGAAGATGTTTTAGGAGATGCTTTGATGCTAAAGGAGGTCAGATACAAGTCACCAGGCAGAAGGCTCAGAGCATGGAATCAGGCATGTCCTGAAATCAGGCTGCATGGCAAGATGAACACCTCTTACCAGATGTAACACTGCAAGGGAGAAATAAGTGTAAGAGATAACTTTTTGGCGGGGGGCAGGGCAAGGAAGAGATTGGAGGGGATTATGTTACTTTGAAAAAATTCATAGGTTTGTAATGTCTGTATTTTTCCAGCTTCCAGTCAATTTGAAATCTGGGCTGTTTGCTACAGAAAACAAAAACAAAAATTCTATGCAAGGGCCACTGTCATTATAAAATTCTGTTATTATTTGCACATATCTTGCATTTGAATGAAAAGGTTACTAACTTATCTGCTTCTGAATGAATTTCAGTTTGTTTTTTTTTTCTGTACTTGAAACTATGCTTTTATTGAAGTATGCAAGCAAGGTTCAAGCAAATCGTATCAAAAATATTGTATCTGGATTTTCTCGGCAATGTGTCTTGAGTGACAGGAGCAAGCCTTTTAAGTCCGAGCTGCACAGCTCTGCAGAGCCTGACCAAGGAACAGAGGCCGGGGCCCTGAGGATAGAAGGGTCAGAAATGGGAAACGGGGAACAAAGCTACAGTCATGAAGATTCCAGCCTATAAATCTGGAGGCCAAGGAAATATTATAGGAGCTAAATATTAATAGGAACGAAAACTGCAGCCAAAAGAAGGGGCTAAAAATTAAGCTCCAGTAAGGACCAAGCAACCACAGGCTAAGCCCCAAACCGAGTGGATGTGCATGGAAACTTCTTTCTCCTCTGGGCTTCACAAACGTTTCTGGTGGCTTGACTGTGATGCCGGGTGAAACAAATACCTGACACTGGGGTTAAAAACATGACTTTTACTCTCAATCCCTAACCTCTAGCCATCGTGGTTAACTCTACAGATAACAGGAGGCGTCCTCTGGGCGCAACAGAATTAAGCATGAATTCTTACTTACTAGTCGGCATCCTAGACATGAGCCAATTCTTAGGAAAGACTGAAAAGAAGGTTAATACAGGCTTCTGGCCATTTTCCAGTCCTGAAGTTGTAAAATCAACACAGCTGAACGTGAAAACAAGAGCTCCCATTCTTTTACACGCTACCATCTCTGGGCACTAACCTTTGATATTTCAGACTTGGCTGGAAATTAGTTAATTGTGAGGCCTACTCACATTACTTGGAACAAGATCGTGTTTTGGAAATAATGTCTGAAAATACCTTTAGGGTAGCACATGGAATCATCAGGTTATTAAGATGTGTTTATCGTGCATTTAATGAGTGGCAGTTTGACGTGAATCTGACCCTGTGTTATTCTCACTCCAGCAAAACAGACTCCTAGTATTCAATCATGATAATGGAGGGAGATGGTGGTGGCTGAACGGGTATTTGGAAACTATCACCTAAGTTAAAGGGCATGTTTAAGCTTAAGCTTTAATATGTGTCCCAATAAAAGTTTGAATCTGGACTGTTAGAAGAAAACAGCATCTCTGGGTGCAAACAAAGATTTAATATACGTGTATGATTGGCTATTGGCCTCCCAGGAGGCTCAGTGGTAAAGATTCAGCCTGCCAGTGCAGGAGACGTGGGTTCGATCCCTCGGTTGAGAAGATCCCTCGGAGGAAGAAATGACAACCCACTCTAGCATTCTTGCCTGGAAAATCCCGTGGACAGAGGAACCTGGTGGGCTATATAGCCCATGGGGTCGCCAACAGTCGGACACAACTGAGCGACTAAGCACACACACATGAGCTGGCTATCACACTCAAACGGGGCTATGATACGCATGACTGGCCGGCACACGCACGATCAGCTCTTCCGACTTAGCATTCGAAATGGGCTCTGAACACAAATAAGGCCAGGATAATGGGTAATACAGAAGTCAGCTTTGCATTGCCCAGTGATAGCGTTAGTCGCTTAGCCACTCTTTTCGACCCTATGGACTGTAGCCCGCCAGGCTCCTCTGTCCATGGGGGTGTCCAGGCAAGAATACTGGAGTGGGTCTCGATTTCCTTCTCCAGGGGATCTTCCCAACCCAGGGATCAAACCCAGGTCTCCTGCATTGAAGGCAGACCCTTTACCATCTGAGCCACCGGGGAAGCCCTCTATATTGCCAATGGGATTTTCAGAGGGAAGTGACAGGTATCCCTTCCGGACAAGGCAGAGATGGGATGTGGGCTGTTTGTTACAGCACAGCCGATCGTGTCCTCACTGACACAGAAATCACATGGAAGCAGGTTGTAAGACCAAGTGAAGCCTACACTGTCTAACAGGTTGTTTACCAATTATGTGGCCTTGTTCTACAGGTGTTCAGTGAGAGGCTGAATTTGGAACGTATAGTAGAAATTCTTACCTGGGTGAGTAGATTTGGTTACTTCAAGGGGAAGAAAGACAGGTTAGGGCCTTACCTTTAACAGTACCTAAACATAAACGACTTTAAAACTTAGAAATCTTGAGTTGTAAATTACATACATATATTGCTTTTGGATAGCAAAGAATTTTCTGAGTTTAATGCTAAAATTTATAAATCATATAATGCCATTATAAAACAGAAACAGCTGGGAAAAATATTCACCCCATCATGACAAAATATCAATATCCTTACTGCATGAGTGGCTTCACCAAGTATCTAAGAAAAATGTATGTTTCTAACACATACACCGACAAGTCCTCGGTCACTCAGTCATGCCTGACTCTCTGGGACCCACAGACTGTAGCCTGCCAGGTTCTTCTGCCCATGGAATTTTCCAGGCAAGAATACTAGAGTGGGTTGCCATTGCCAACTCCAAGGGCTCTTCCTGACCCAGGGATTGAACCCATGTCTCTTGCATCTCCAGCACTGGCAGGTATATTCTTTGCCACCTGGAAGGCACGTTGACAAGAGATAGGTACAAAAGATACACAAAGCCATAAAAAGCTTACAAAAAACAGTTGCAAACGTCTTTGATAAGCCATTTTTACTCTCTGGTCAAAAAAAAAAACAAACCCTGAAAACAACTGTTATACAATGTTGGGGAAGCCACAGCAAAACAAGCAGTCCTCTTTCACAAAGCTGGTAAAAGCAAACCTTGATAAAGTCTTTCTGGATGGACAGTCATAACACATACTCACTCATACAGCATTCACTTTTGATCCTGTAATTCCAGTTCTAGGAATTTATATTGAAGACACAAAAATGTACACCATGATGTGCATACAAACATAATTTATGAAACTGAAAAATTGATACAAACATCTATCAGAGAATAGTCAGTTACAGGATATCCATGACATGAAATACTATGGGGTCATTAAATCCATGCATGGAAATTATATTTGATGACATAGAAAATGCTTCATGAAGTAACGTCAGGTTAAGAAGTCATATACTGGACAGAGGTGTGTTTTTTTTTTGTGTGTGTGTGTGTGTGGTGGTGTGCTCAGCTGCATCTGACTCTTTGTGACCCCATGGACTGTAGCCCGCCGGGCTCCTCTGTTCGTGGGATTTTCCAGACAAGAATACTGGAGTGGGTTGCCATGCCCTCCTCCAGGGGATCTTCCCAATCCAGGGATGGAACTGGTGTCTCCTGCATTGGCAGGCGGAGCCTTTACCACCATGCCACCTGGGAAGCCACGTTTTGCATGTATGTGTGTGTATGTATATACATGTGTGTATACACATGGCATCACCCGACAGAGGGGATCTCACCCTCTACTTTATTCCCTGGCTTCCTGGACCGAATCTCTTTCCTCTCACCTCCCCGTGGATCACCCCTTCCCAGCCCCCTTTGCTGGCTCCTTGGCATCCCCTAGCTGGCAAATGTTGGAGTGCTACAGGTCTGCTCTCAGATGCATCTTTGTTTACACCCACTTTCCAGATGACTCCATCCACTTGCATGGGTTTAAACAGCATCTCTGCGCTGATGTAGTATCCGAATACATGTCTCCACACCTGGGCGCCTATCAGACTCACTCCTGTCAACATGTCCATAAGAGCATCTTCGCTTGGCTATCTGACAAACTTCACATGCCCAAAACGGAACCCTTGATTTCAACAGCATCCTTAAAGAAAAGTTAGACACAACGAAACCAGTGAAAGCTCGCTCTACATGTACTCTCTTCTTTTTGGGGAAACAGCAACCCTATTCTTCCAGTCATTTGAGCCAAAAGATTGGCATTTACTGTTAACACCACTGTTTTCCTCAACCCCCACTTCCAAGCTCTAAGCAAAATCTCCCAGTTCTGCCTGCAAGATAATATCCATCATCGAACTACTTCTCAACGCCTCCACTGCTACCACTCTGGTGCCAGCACCTCGAAGCTGGATCTATCTCAAGATCGTCTCTGCTGGGCTCCCCTTGGGTCCTTCCAACTCCACACAACAAGATTACTCCTCTCCTCAAAACCCTCAGCTCTTCCCATCTCGCTTGGAGGGAGATCCAAGTCCCACGATGGCCTGGACCGCCGCCCAGGGTCTGGGCCCTGCTCACGCTCTCCAACCATGCCTCCCATACTCTCCCGCCTGCTCAGCATACTCCAGCCGCTCCAGCCTCCTTGTCAGACCTCCAACAGCCACACACGGTCCTGCCCCAGGGGCTCGGTCCTGTCTGTTCCCTCATTGCAACACTCTCCGGTATCTTCGAGGCTTGCTCCAGTCTGCCCAAATGCAGCCTTCTCAGTGAGGTTTACCTGGTTTCCTGATATCTAATAGCAACACCCTATGCCTCTTACCCTGCTTCAAGTTTCTGGGCAGCAAAAATCTCTCCCTGTCATACTGCGTATTTACTTGCCGTCTGCTTACTGTCTTCTTTCCTCCACCGGAGTGTATGATCCGTGAGGTCAGAGACACTGTGTTCCTGGTGCCTGAAACAGTGCCTGGCATATAAGAGGAGCAGTCCAATATTCCTTGCATACATTTTAAAAAGCTTTCAAGTGGTAAAAAGAACCCTTACCTTAAAAAAAAAAGGTTATTACAAATCAATGTAAAACAAATGGGTTTCTTATCCTTGCGTGAAAGTGAAAGTTAAGTTGCTCAGTCATCTAAGACTCTTCGTGACCCCACGGACTGTAGCCTACCAGGCTCCTCAGTCCGTGGAATTTTCCAGGCAAGAGTACTGGAGTGGGTTGCCATTTCCTTCTCCAGGGGACCTTCCAGACCCAGGGATCGTACCCGGGTCTCCCGCATTGCGGGCAGATGCTTTACCATCTGAGCCACCAGGGAAGCCCCATCCTTGCTTAAAAACCAAGCAAAAGTTTCGCTGTTCAGTCGCTTGGTCGTGTCCGATTCTTTGCAACCCCGTGGACTGCAGCCTGCCAGGCTTCCCTGTCCTTCGCTGTCTCCCGGAGTTTGCTCAAACTCATGTCCATTGAGTCAGTGATGCCATCCAGCCATCTCATCCTCGGTGGCCCTCTTCTCCAGTCTTCGGTCTTTCCCAGCATCAGCAAGAACAATACATCTTTCCCTTTCAAGTTAAATTTCCAACAGTGAAATGTCCCCAGGAAGTCGCAGTGAACAGAGCTGCGGAAAACATGTCAAAGGTTCCTGACAGAGTTAAATGTGTGCACCCACCAGGAATGGAGCCACTGTCTGTTGAATGTCTCAAAAGTTCAAGGAATTTGCCTTCAAAGTTTTGTTTTGGACAAAGAAGCCTCTGAGCTCACATTCTTTTTTATGGGGGATAATGATGCTTTGCAAGAAGGGAAACTCATGTAGATGCAGCAATCAATGCAGGGCTTCTTGGGGACAGAGAGACATTGGCGGCAAAAGAGAGCCTGAGCACACAGGGAGCTGCTGTGGGGAAAGGCAGGCACATACTGAGCCCACCGAGGATAAGGACATTGTCTCCTTAACCTATTTCTTATCCTGATGGTCAACCCTCGGAACCGTCAGACCTCAGGACAGTGGCGACGCCACACAGCCCCAGGCAGCAGGTAACACTTGAGCTGATTTCTCTTTAATCATAAAACTATACCGTCGGGAAGATCCCCTGGAGAAGGAAATGGCAACCCACTCTAGTCTTCTCGCCTGGGAAATCCCATGGACAGAGGAGCCTAGTGGGCTACCGTCCGTGGGGTTGCAAGAGTCAGACACGACTGAAGGGCTAACTATACTATCAAAAAGGCTGGACGACATTGAAAGGCTTAACGGCAAGTATACTTAAGAGTCTGGGCTTTCTGTCTTCCTGAGGGTTTCTTTTTTCTCTTGCTTAATAAAGTATTTAATGTATTGTTATACTATTTTTTTCCTTCTGGTTTGTCCTATAAGATGTCTCCCTTTCTTGTAAAACATCAGAGTCAGGCAGGATCCCAGCAATCAGACCTGTCCCTGTTCCTAACAGGGAGAAATGATACCCAGGAAGGGAGTAAACTCCTTGTCTAATGACACAAATCTGACCAAGGTCAGGACTGGGACTAGAAGCCAGGTTCACTGGTGTGACATCTCCAGTTCTTCATCCAGTAATTTCAGCAGGGCTGTCATTCAAAACACAGCAACAACAAAAATCCACATAGAAAACTCACTGAAAATGTATGGCTGACTCCTAATTATGATCTGAACACTACGCTCATCCCCTTTATACATATTTATCGCTGCCTATTAGGTGCCAGGCAAACTGCTGACATGAGAATGAATAATGAGGAAGGCAAACACAGTCCTTGTTCCAAGGAGCTTACGGTTGAGTGAGGAAGACAGAAAATTAAACATGCAATTAAAACGAAGTCCAACGGTGTTCCTGTAAGGCAAGCATGGGGCACAGCGGGAGCGAGACAGAGTGACTGATACAGTGTGTGCAGACAAAAGAACACAGTATTGTAAGTCAGCTATACTTCAGTAAAAATTGGAAAAAACGATTTAGATAGCATGTGTGGGGTCAACAGTCAGGTGATGGGAGGTACCCAGACTTCGGGGGTCATCAGTGAAGACAGATGTCAAACTATCATGCTGTACTCCTGAAACGTGCATAACAGAAACGTGTGTGTGAGAGAGGGAAAGAGAGAGCGGCCCGTGTGTGTGTGTGTGTAAGGGCAGCAGGCGAAGGAAAAACCTTACTCCAAGCAGACACTGCTTTCCCCTCTGACTGCTGTGTCTCCATCCTTCCCGTCTCCTGAGCTAGGACACGGCTCGTCACCCTTGACCTCTCCGGCTCCTTCACCTCTCACACCCGATCACGCATCCCTTTCCGGCCCTCTGATGCTTATGATCCTCGAGGCTGCCTCCCCTCTCCATTCCTAACACCCTCTTGTCCAGCTCACCCCGACTCCTGGTGGAGTCTCACAGCGCTTCTGCCTGGATTCAGCCTTGCCCTCTTCAGTTCTCTTTCTCTGCCGATTGACCTGCCTAAAAAGCAACTCTGACCATGTGAGTCCTCTGCTGAAAACCCGTCAAAGCCCGTGGCTCCTCATGGGCTAAATGAAATTGAAAGTCAATCAGTCGTGTCCGACTCTTTGCAACCCCATGGACTCTACTGTCCATGGAATTCTCCAGGCCAGAATACTAGAGTGGGTAGCCTTTCCCTTCTCCAGGGGGTCTTCCCAACCCAGGGATCAGACCCAGGTCTCCCACATTGCAGGTCGATTCTTTCCCAGCTGAGCCACAAGGGAAGCCCCCATGGACTAAGGGTAAAGTTCAAATTCACCAACAGGACCCCAAAGCCTCCGTGAGCTGGCCCAGCCTGCGTTTCCAGTGTCTTCCCTTGCCTCTGCAGTCCATGCAAAAGTGAAAGTGAAGTCACTCAGTCGTGTCTGACTCTGTGACCCCATGGACTATAGCTTACCAGGCTCCTCTGTCCACGGGGTTTTCCTGGCAAGAATACTGGAGTGGGTTGCCATTTTCTTCTCCAGAGGATCTTCCCCACCCAGGGATCGAACCCGGGTCTCCTGCATTGCAGTCAGACACCGTCTGAGCCACCAGGGGAGTCACAGTCCATGGGGTCACGAAGAGTCAGACACGACCGAGCATCTGGACAGCCCTTGCCTCTGCCTCTCCCCCACTGTACACGCCCACAGCTCCTGCTTCCCGGGAGTGCAGCAGGCTCTCTAAGGTATCTTGTTGTCCTGCAGGTGTCTCTGTGACAGTCACCCCGCTGCATGCCCTTCCCCCTTGCTGGGGCGCCTCTCTTCTGACTGCCTTCAGGCATTCTCTCATAGGAAGCCTTCCCCAGGGCTCCTCTGCACACCCCTTGAGTGACCGAAGCTTCTCCTAGTGCGCATGGTCCCTGAGTGTGCGCCCTCCCAGGCTAAGCGGCTTCAGTCGTGTCTGACTGCGCGCGACCCTATAGATTGTATCCCGCCAGGCTCCTCTGTCCACGGGATTCTCCAGGCAAGAATACTGGAGTGGGTTGCCATGCCCTCTTCCGGGGGATGTTCCCGACCCGTGTCCTTACCTCTCCTGCAATGGCAGGTGGGTTCTTTATCACTAGTGCCACCTGGGAAGACCCACGGGACCTCGGGCACCTCCTAAAAGTTACATACATGCTCCATGTTAAATTATAAGCATTTGTCTATGGCTCTGTTCCCCTTCCCAGCAGGTGACAAGCATTGCTTCACTCATCTTTGCAAGCTTAGCACCTTGCACAGTCCTAATCCATAACAAGACGTCAATGCATGCTTGTTTAATGACAGAGCAGTCATTGCAGAACTTACACCGGGTAATTCTCAACCCAGCAATTGAAAGTGGCATTATTATATGTGGAAATAAAATACCGGGGTTCTGCTTTCCCACCAAAGTGGACTCCCCAAAAAGAATAATTGAGCTGAGCTTCCTGAAAATTACTGGTTTGGGTTTTGACCGATAACACTAATATCTAAACGTCCCTGTATTTTCAAAATGCAATGGTCCACACCGTTTGGTTCCTAAAGCAATATAAAATCGTTACATCTTCTGGTGACTTATTTTAAGTGTTACAAAATACCACAGCACTAGTCCTGAGTCATAGGACTAGTTTGTTTCTAGAATAGTCTGGGGTAAACGCACTGGGAGGAGACCAGCACCTGGGCAGGGTTCTGCGGATGGCATGGCCTGGTGAGGTCACCATTCAAAATACCAGATTACCACAATGGCACGCATTTACCTTCAAATACCTCTGCTCCTTTCTCCTGAAATATTGGCCTATCTTCAAAATTAGTCACTATTTTGCAAACACGGATGGGAGATTTAAGGAGGTATTTGAAAGGAGAGAAGCCTCAGGAGTGTTGGGATAGAAAAGAGAGGTGAGCCAGATTTTATCAACGATTACCACCTATGGATAACCTACCTGCCTGCAGGCAAGCTCAGTTGTGCCTGACTCTCTGCAACCCCACGGACTGTAGCCCAACAGGCTCCTCTTGTCCATGGAACTTTCCGTTCAAGAATACTGGAGTGGGTGGCCGTTTGCTCCTCCAGGGGATCTTCCCAACCCAGGGATCAAACACCCTGTCTCTTGCATCTCCTGCACTGGCTGGCAGATTCTTTACCACTGGCGCCACCTATAAATGAAAACGGACTGTACTTCTCTAATTGCTTATAATCCTAACTCTGAACTTCAGATTACAAACTACTGTGACAAAGTTTGTGGAGTCTTTCTTTCATTTTTTTTTTTTTTTTTTTTGAGGGTGGGGAAAGGAAAGCAAGCATTTTGTCATGAAAACCACCAACCAGCCCATCCCTACAAATGCAAACATATATCCCACTTCTCTTAATATAGCACACGGGCTTTAGTTTTAGCGCAGAGAGTGTTGGGAGGATTTCTTTCCCAGTTGTGTTTATTTATAATATGGGTGTGGAGTAAAATATCAGATCACAACAGGTTATATACTTCCATGCAAGCCTTTCCTTTCTGCCCAGAGCTATTTCTACATTCCTTCTTAACCTCAAATGTAAAAAGTGTATCTTGCCAAATTGTGATAAATTGTTACCTGCGTGGCAAAGAACTTGCTAACTAGAAGTAGCTCCAGTCTTCCCAAAGTACATCCTTTATGTAACAAAGTGAATCTACTTTTTGTACATGTGCAACCTTGAAAAAAATAAAAGAGGGGGGCTCAGCAAAACAGCTGGATTATTCCCCCAAAAGCTTGAACATACGTTTAGAGACATTTTTAAAATGAAATTTTGCTCTTAAAAAAAATGAAATGGTATAGTTTGATGCAGAAGTCATCTAAAAATAGGCGTTTGGTAAAAAAGCTTTCTGCCCATAACACTAGGGCTGTGTGCCTGTGTGTACATGCCTGTGTGCTGTGCTGCATGGGCGAAAAATGGTAACTCAGGCGCTAAGAGTCGGACACGACTGAGCGACTTCACTTTTCCCTTTCATGCATTGGAGAAGGAAATGGCAACCCACTCCAGTGTTCTTGCCTGGAGAATCCCAGGAACAGGGGAGCCTGGTGGGCTGCCGTCTATGGGGTCACACAGAATCGGACACAACTGAAGGGACTTAGCAGCAGCAGGCTCAAAAAAAAAATTTTTTTTGTTTTTAATTAAAAAAAAAGGCCTTTGGTAAAGTTCTTCCACAAAACCTAAAATCTTAATGTTTGTTGAAATGCTTTGCAGAACTTATATACACAGTAAAATAATCATTTTGTTTCATAAATGTGAAACTTCAGAAAGTATGCAAAATGTAATCAAAATGAATCTGAACTTCTATATTCAGAATAAAAGCATTTAAAAATATTTTGTGAAACCGTATATGTATTTTCTTGCACCTACTGATTGTCTTGTGCTTTGGACCTAACTGTGATTTCTGGGTTTTCCCTTGCTGTTTTTTTCCTACCTACCTAGAGTCTTTCTTGGTGGTGGGATGGTCCTTTTGTTTTAAGGACAGGAGGTGAACACCAAGGTAAACACTTGTGTTGTCATAATAGTGTGAGGTGAGTGAGTGAAGAGGCATTTCCAGTGGAATTTTAACTATCATGAACTTATTTCTTAGTTACTTTGGCCTAGATTATTAAATAACAAACATAACTATTTCATGTGATTTTGTTAGTATATTTCTTACAAACAAAATACACAAATAACTAAAGGGTAAAAGACGGAGGGGTTATGGATATACCACTGTAGGTATCATTGCCATGTGACTGGAAACTCTACTTGCCTCGCAGAAAGAATAAACTGTGATGACCCATAACGTGCCTCCCCCGTTTACTTAGTCCTGTATCTGTGAATCAACTTCCTTCCTGAAATAATGGCTAGAATGTCATCACCAGAAGCAAGTGTAAATGTATCTCTTAGATTTAACTCTTCACTTTCGCAATCTGGAAAACAGAAATAAACTGCACTTATTTATCCTCAAACTATTAGGCAATGACTATTCAACCCATTAAGGTAAAAGACTGGGAATAATATGAAATTTTAACAGGTCTGGATTCCTAACAAGTAAGAAGGTAAATGAAACTTTGAGGTAGTTTCAACACGTGACATTGAACCCTCTCTCTTACTGACTAGAAAAAAAAATTGGTGATGGAAGCCAATTGGTTTCTACCTAATACTCCATAATGACCTCTATGGGAAATGAATCTAAAAAAGAGGAGATACATGTATACCTGACTGACTTAGCGGCATAGCAGGAACTAACACAACATTGTAAACCACTTATCCTACAATACAAATTAAAAACGAAACAAAAAAGAAGTGGTTTCATTAAGACATGAACGAAATTATAATTTCCTGTTATCTGATCTATGGGCTTTTCTGGTGGCTCAGATGGTAAAGAATCCGCCTGCAATGCAGGAGACCTGGATTTGATCCCTGAGTTGGAAGATCCCCTGGAGGAGCGCATGGCCACCCACTCCAGTATTCTTGCCTGGAGAATCCCCACAGACAGAGGAGCCTGGCGGGCTGCAGTCCATGGGGTCAATGACATTCGTGTATTAGAAATACCGACACACTTCGTTGCCTATCCCGTAGATACTGATCAGTATGTTGATCCAGGTATAAGAAATCTTTCACCTACTTTGTAGGTTTCACAAAGTAAGACACGCTTTGAATACAGACCAGTCCAATAAAATTCTTCCCTTTGGGAAACGTATTTCTGAGATATCTGATAGTACGTATAATTTTAATAATTGCTCATACGCATACTTAAGGTCACAGAAAGTTCTGATATTCGAAACATACTGATAGTTATATTGACCCAAACAGGCAAAGTGGTCAATAGCAAATCGTTCGTGGAAGGAGTGCCTCAAATCTCTCTAATCGGGAGCACAGAAGCTCAGTGGCAGTTTTTATGCAACAAAGAGAATTTGCTGTCTTCAATTCTCTTACCAAAATGGGGTAGAAGGCCAACTCATTGTCAAATACATTTTAAAAAGCCATTTTTATTTATGAGCAAAACGTTCCCTTTAATAACGCAGGGGGAAAATGTGTCAAAATAGAGGTATTAAAACAAAAATCTACAAAGAAACAGGAGTGAGCACACATTGGGAGAAAATCTTGACAATATTACCATCAAAAAGTCATGTGGAGGAGTGGTCTAGCGAAGATAAAAGCAGCACAAATGATGTCTCAGTAAGCAGTCCCGGCGGGCAGCGTCACGGGTGTGATGATAAAAGAAGGAAAGAACAAGCATGCGAGGGCGTCAGGGGAGCAGAGCAAGGTAATCACTCATGAACGGCTTCAAAGAAAGCGAACAGGAGACTTTCTAAAGACACGGGAAGCGGAAAAACAAGCTATTACAATTTGTTACCCCTTCTAATTCTAATGAAAATGTCTTTCTGTAGACATTTCATTAAAAAAAAAAAAAAAGTCTTTTTCTGTAGAGAAGAGGTGTATCCGAAGCAGAGCTGGAAGATGAGAAGGAAGCGGAGGAAATAAATTATGACTGGGGAAAAAGACTTAGTCAAGATGGGGTGGCCTCTGACTTGACTCCTCACAAAGCCTCTTTTAAATGGCTGGGGGCAACGTGATGCTAATTAGTACAACACGAAAAATAATTAGAGATATATCAGATTCCAAAACCAAACTAGCACAAAGGGAGACAGAAGTTAGGGTCAATACGACCCAGCAAACTGGCCGTATCTTAGGTGGATGTCCTTTCTCAATATCAAAAGCCGATTATAGAGCAACCAGGGGCTTTCCCGGTGGTCCAGTGGTTATG
Organism: Bos indicus x Bos taurus; assembly: GCF_003369695.1. Classification (NCBI taxonomy): domain Eukaryota; kingdom Metazoa; phylum Chordata; class Mammalia; order Artiodactyla; family Bovidae; genus Bos; species Bos indicus x Bos taurus. The sequence goes on along the minus strand of NC_040084.1, from coordinate 96,970,983 downwards.
AAGCTGCCTTGCAATGCAGGGGACACATGTTCAATCCACAGTTGGGGAAGATCCTACATGCTGCGGACCAGCCAAGCCCGGGCACCACAACTACTGAAGCTCCGAAGCTCCAGGGCCCAGGCACCACCAGGAAGAGCAGCCCCCTCGGGCTGCAACTCGAGAAAGCCCGAGCACAGCAGTCAAGACCCAGCACAGCCAGAGATAAAGAACTAATGTATCTTTAAAAACCTAACATATTTAAAAAATAAGGAAAGTTGGTGAATCGCTTCAGCATTGGCTCAGTCTGTTCTTTTCTACATAGCTCACATTTCTCGAATAACATAACGTGATGAGCTTAGCTACACTAACTCAGTGACACAGTGGAGGATGTGGAGAGCTAGATTCAGGGCAGCTTGCACACAGGACAGTTGAACTACTAGTTTAAAATGAATGGGCTTTTAACAACCATTTGCAGAATTAATAGAAACGGCCTCTTGATTAAGGGATGCTCTTGATTAAGGATTCGCTCAGTTGTGTCCGACTCTTTGCGACCCTGTGGATTGTAGCCCACCAGGCTCCTCCGTCCATGGGATTCTCCAGGCAAGAGTACTGGAGTGGGTTGCCATTTCCTTCTCCAAGGATTCGTAATAATGAACCAGGGCTTTGTCTTCCTTCCCTGGACCATACCTGGAGACATGGTAGGGTCTTCTCTAAGATGTCCCATTTTCTTGGGTTGCTGAGGGACTTGGGAAGTCCTGAAGCACCAGGAGATGCTGGATCTGGGAACAGGGGCGCTGGCTGCAGAAATCTGGAGGACTGTCATCTAATGGAGGGGGGGGAGTGCTGACCAGGCCAGCGTAAGTGATTGTCATTGAAATCACTTGTTGATCACCTTGAAATCACTTGTTGATCAGTAGGGCGCTGTAACTGATTAAATGCCCACTTTTCTAAATCCAGTTTTGTATACTTGTTTCTGGGCGTCCCCGGTAGCTCAGTGGGCTACTTATCTACTTATCAGTGAAGGAGAAATGAGTTCAATCCCTGGGTCAGGAAGATTCCGTTGAGAAGGAAATGGCAACCCACGCCAGTATCCTTGCCTGGGAAATCCCATGGATAGAGGAGCCTGGCGGGCTACAGTCCACGGGGTCGCAGAAGAGCTGGAGACGACTTAGTGACTAAACAACATACTTGTTTCTACTTTGTAAGAAAGACGAACAACAACTACCAGTAATCTATTCAAAAGAGAAATCTCCAAGGTCTGACCTTCTGGGAATTCAGCTCCAGTCTTCACCATTTATCAGCACTTAAATTGACAGTCTCTGATAAGGACAACTTAATGCTTGACCAGCAGTATAAATTGTTACTTTCAGTCTTTTGTTTATATGTAACCACAAAAAGTACACAATGTTTTTGTTCTCGTGGCTTATTTCATAGATCTATATAATCCACTTTTTTAAATTAAAAGATGTCTCAGTGATGGGCAGAAAAAAGAAACTTAGTACAATGTGTAATACAACTTTTTCTTATAAAGCTATCCATACACACACACATACATACATATATATGTCATACAGGTCAAATTACTAAATGGGATAGAACTTTTAGAAATTGGATATTTTTTCTGATTAATAAGCACATTAGCTAGTTTTAGACTATTAATTTTACTGTACTTATATCAATTTGAAAGTGAAAGTAAAAGGGTTATTCACTCAAGTCATGCCTAGCTCTTTGCAACATCATGGACTGTAGTCCACCACACTCCTCTGTCCATGGAATTCTCCAGGCAAGAATACTGGCATGGGTTACCATTTCCTTCTCCAGGGGATTATCTCACCTGTAGTTGTACATAACATGAAGCATACAGAGCACGTGAATACTCATAGCTAAGGGCATATAAATGCCCTTTTAACCTGCAATCAATATACCCTATGGTAAGCTACTTCTTGCCATTTAAATCAGAGTTAATAACAAAAATGTTTTGCATGGCTTTCAAAATAGATGGGTAAAAAATAGAAAGTGTGGCAGATTTTATTTTCTTGGGCTCCAAAATCACTGCAGATGGTGACCGCAGTCATGAAATTAAAAGCTCCTTGCTCCTTGGAAGTTATGGCAAAGCTATGGCAAACCTCCTAGACAGCATATTAAAAAGCAAAGATATTGCTTTGCTGACAAAGGTCCGTCTAGTCAAAGCTATGAGCCCTGGTGGCTCAGAGGGTAAAGCACCTGCCTGAAACGCAGGAGATCCAGGTTCGATCCCTGGGTCAGAAGATCCTCTGGAGAAGGAAGTGGCAGCCCACTCCAGTACTGTATGTTGGATGTGAGAGTTGGACCATAAAGAAGGCTGAGGGCCGAAGAATTGATGCTTTCAAAATGTGGTGCTAGAGAAGACTCTCGAGAGTCCCTTAGACAGCAAGGAGAGCAAACCAGTTCATCCTAAAGGAAACCAACTCTGAATATTCATTGGAAGGACTGATGCTAAAGCTGAAGCTCCAATACTTTGGCCACCTGATGTAAAGAGCCAACTCACTGGAAAACATCCTGATGCTGGGAAAGATTGAGGGCAGGAGGAGAAGGGGGGAGCAGAGGATGAGATGGTTGGATGGCATCATTGACTCAATGGACATTAGTTTGAGCAAACTCGGGAAGACGGTGAAGGACAGGGAATCCTGGCATGGTGCAGTCCATAGAGTCGCAAAGAGTTGGACACGATTGAGGGACAACAATATGTCTTTCTAGGAACACAGGTACAGCATAAAACAGGTAAAATTTGTAGCAGGAAGATGACATGCCCACAGTGGGCATGTTATGGCAGAACTGATGATATTGGTTTTTCCTGGCTGTAAAATGTCTCTGCACGGAAATACAGGTATTGGAGCTCTTTGCCCATCTCTTCCCACCCAGGCCGCCACAGTCTCTTCACACGCCCTCAGCAAAGGGGAGACGTAGGGGCTGCCCTCCTCCGAAACATGGCCTACTCTGGTCAGTTTCGAAACTGGACTTCAGGGTCTGGAGCACCAGGGCCAAGCATCAGCGCTCCTGGAAAGGGAAAAACCCACTCACTGAAAATTCCATTCCTCCGCGTTCACAGATTGTCAACCCAGCCACCCGGTTGTGTTCCGACGCTGAGCCAGCTGCTGGGCCGAGGGACCTGACCTGCTCCCCACCTCCACCCCCGGGAGGGCGGGCCACGCGCCGGCAGACCCGAGCCAAGCTTGGAGGAGGAGGGGTCCCCTACCTTGGCTCCGCGCATCCTTCCCCGGGGCGGGTCCCGGCTCCCGCCGCGCGGGCACTGGCTGCGAGGCCGCCGCCGCCGCGGCCCTGTGACTTTGCCGGAATGCAGGCAGCTGCCGACTTGGCCAGCATCTCCAGTTTTCCTATCAGAGGCATAAATCGTCCATAGCAATTGGCCAGGCGCCCGCACCAGCTCCCATCCCCGCCTTGGAATCCTCTCCCTTGCAGCCCAAGCCTGCAGCCTGAGAAGGGAATGAGCTGGGCTGGTGGAGCCACTGAGCAGAAAACCTGCGACAGGTTTGGTGGACCTGGGGACCCCCACCTGGGGGCGCGGGCGGCAGCCCCCGCGGCTGAAAAGGCCGGGGTCTGCCGTCCCCTACCGGCCGCTGTTGGTCGGAGTCCGCTTCTGTTTGGCTCCGAAGTGTTTTCCGGCCGAGTAGAGCGCTTCAAAGGCCCGGCTGAGAAGAAAGGTTGTTTGCGATTCTGTGGCTTGGAGTGAAGTCTGAACTGCGTCAGAGCTACTGCCCCCGAGGCGCTGAGATCGCCCAAGGGGAGGCAGTTTCGGCTGGGATCGCCCAAGGGGAGACAGTTTCGGTGTTTCTGGAAACTCCAAGCTCTTGCAGGAAGCCCACGTTCCACATTTAAGCGTGTAACATAATCTGTTTTTATCTCCTATGGCTTGCCCGTCTCTCCAGATAAGCAAGACTCTGCAGAACTGGGCTCAAAAAGGAGCTTTGAGAAGAAGAAAGACTTCGATGCCCTGAGTCCTTGCCTGCCCTAGTGTTGATTGCAACAAAAGCTGACCCCCTTAAAGGCCTTTATGGATTAATAATGAAGAGAGACCAGAAAGAGAAGCTTTCATTCAATTTCATTTATTGGAGCACCAACACACCCTCTGCTGGTTTGGGGACATACAAGGGAAAGGCAATGTGCAGTGCGTGTCCTGGAGTTTACCCTCTGCCTGGCGATGTTCATTCTAAAAACAGAAAGCAAACAGAACTCTGCACAATTAAGCAGCAAGCTCAGCACAAGAAACTGAAATGTGCAAACCCAGGCAGATGGCCTCTGGGCAGCACTGCAGAGATAAGCAGCAACGCCCCTCACCCCCCCACCCGGCCCCAACCCCACCAGGTCCAGGCAACACATTTCTGCTCTTTCTACCAGCGCTTGGCTTGGCCTCAGTGCTGGGACTTCCAGGGTGATCACAGTTCCGCAAAAGCAATAGGTGCTCAGTAAATGCTCATTCTGAGCGTTGGAGTGAATGACTGTGGCAATGATGGTAAGCTGGAGGGCTGAAGGGCTTGGCCCTGGCATTCGATACCCCATCCAGCCTCACCAGTTGTGTGACCCTGGGTCAGTTAACTGAACCTCTCTGTCTGTGTCAGTAAAATGTGAACGATAACACATTCCTCTTAGGGTCAGGAGGGGGAGTAAATGAAATAATCCATGTCCAGTGCTAGGGGCTCCCCCGGAGGGCTCAGCGGTAAAGAATCTGCCTGCCAATGCAGGAGATGCTGGTTCGATCCCTGGGCTGGGAAGATCCCCTGGAGAAGGAAATGGCAACCCGCTCCAGTATCCTTGCCTGGGAAATCCCACGGACAGAGGAGCCTGGTGGGCTACAGTGCAAGGGGTTGCAAAGAATTGGACACACTGAGCGACTGAGCATGCCCAGGGCCTCCATGCAACCATTTCTCAATCCAGTGTAGCTAATACCATTGTTGCGGCCACTGCTGTTGCTTCTTCCAGAAGAAGTCTGCAAGGCAGTGGTTAAAAGCAGTCACTTGGGACCCAGATACTTAGGATTCTTTCCGTTGGCATAACTTTGGGCAGGTGAGTTTCAATGTCCTGACCTGTAAGACGGTGATAATAATAATAAAGGAAAAGCTCCTAATCATAGCATCATTTACTGTACTTCATCCATCGTGGTGTTTGTGCTCAGCAGAGAACGGACAAGTCTACAGAAAATGGTAGTTGGAAGTGAAAAGTTGCTCCTAAGGTCATAATGTCTGTCTCTTATTTCACTTGTCCACTCCTTTGCTCATCAGCAGATCCGTTCTTAGTGAACTGTCCGCCCATGTCTGAACCCGGTGCTTCCTTCCCAAGAAGGCGTGACTGACGGCAGCCCTTGGTTTCAGACAGAGCAGGTTTCCTGCAATGTCTGATGTGCAGTAATTTCCACAGAAGGGCCCCCAGGACTTTTCATGAGATTACTGCTAAGTTTGGCCTGGGCAGGTGGAAAGGTGTCTTGAGGATCCAAATGCAATAACCCTGTAGCTCCCATAGTTATTTAGATGGTAGGACTTGGTTTTGTAAAGTAGGTCAAATAAAGCTGAACGATGTTTGCAGTAATCCCTCACTCCACAGGTGACAGGGGGAGGACTCTGGAAGGAACTGGGGTACAGAACCCCGCAGGGGGCTTGCGGTGACATATAGGGTAGCTGTCCCTTACCCACGGAGCCTTTCCCAACTATCAACTGTCCTTTAGTTGCTAAGTCATCTTTGACTCTTTTGCGACCCCATGGACAGTAGCTTGAAAGCCTCCTCTGTCCATGAGATTTCCCAGGCAAGAATACTGGAGTGGGTTGAAGAAGCCATTTCCTTCTTCAGGGAGTCTTCTGGACCCAGGGATCAAACCCTCATCTCCCGCTTGGCAGGTGGATTTTTTACTATCGAGTCCCCAGGGAAGCCCATGCAAATAGGTTCATTTAAAAAAAGAAAGAAAGAAAAAACTGATCACTGGAGAGTTCAAAGTGTGTTTTGTGTCATCTTCTCAGAACGGAATGTCACCAACCCCACGGGGCTCATGAGGGGGCCGTCCCACACGGTCATTACCTGCGTCTTGTCCCTTTACCACCCTCACACTTAGGACATAATTCACCCATTTCCAGGCAAAGTTTATATACTTGTCTCCCATCTTCTGCCTAAACTCTCCAGACATCAAACAAACAACTTCTTTATGATACTTGAACCCAAAATCAATATATCCATCCCACTCATTGAACTAGGAGGCTTCCCCGATGGTTTCCACTGAGATAAGAGTCCACCGAGTCTTAACCTAGCAGATTTCTTTTTCTCTCACTAATGTGATACGATACATGGATTTGAAAGGCATCAAGCTAGAAGAAAGTCCTGGGAAGTATTCCAAATCTTACAGCTCATACATAAAAGTAATTTCATGGTGGCCTCCCTAAATTTTACAACAATCCTTAAAAGCTGTCTTTCATTACCAATAATAAGTTATGAACTTGAAAGTTTTTAAATCTACCGACAAAAAAATGCTCGAGAAAGAATGAATGATTTTTCTATTCTCTCATAAAATGTGATGTTACAAAACCATTGTTAAATGGAGATTCAGTCAAAGAACACTCATGTTGGGGCAAAAGCATTACAGAGGTGGGTCAGGAATTTGTTGAATAAAACGTGCTATTTTCCTGTGTGCTGTGCTCAGTCACCCAGTCGTGTCCAGCTCTTTGTGACCCCATGGACTGTAGCGCACCAGGCTCCTCTGTGGACTTCTTCAGGCAGGAATCCTGGAGTGGGTTGCCATTTCCTCCTCCAGGGGGTCTTCCTGACCCAGGGATTGAACCCTTGTCGTCTGCACCTCCTGGAGTGGCAGGCAGATTATCAGTGTGCCACCTGGGGTCTGTATATATTTAGTGAGACTGGTGGGCAGAGTGGATTTTGTCTGGAGCCTTGGCCATTGAGATTTGGCTGCATAGGGTGTTGTGACCCATATGTTCTTACCTGCTGGGACACACAAGCACATCTCACTTGAATTCTCAGAAGCATATGTGACTGCTGACCACTCCCACCGTCAACAAAGTCTCACTCTCCTTGGTTTCCCAGCACCCCACCATTACTGCTCTCTAGCTGACTGTTCATCCCCTCAAAAGACCTCCCTTGGGCACTCCCTCGCACCGTACACAAACATAAACTCAAAATGGCTTAACGACTTACACGTAAGACCCGACACCGTAAAGCTCCTAGAAGAGAACACGGGCCAAACTTTCTCTGACACGTCACAGCAATGTTTTCTTAGGTCAGTCTCCCAAGGCAAAGGGAGCAAAAGCAAAAGTAAACAAATGGGATCTAATTAAACTTTACAGCTTTTGCACAGCAAAGTAAACCATAAACAAAATGAAGATAACCTACGGATGGGGAGAAAATACTTGCAATTTCCAAAACATACAAGCAGCTCGTACAATTCAATACCAACAACAGCAACAAAGAGAAATAAAAAAACGAACGACCCAATCAAAAAATGAGCAGAAGACCTAAACAGACATTTTCTCCCAAGAAGACACACAGGTGGCCAATAAGCATATGAAAAGATGCTCACATCACTAATTGTTAGAGAAATACAGGTCAAAACCACAAAGAGGAACCACCTTACATGGGTCAAAATAGCCATTCTTAAAAAAATCTACAAACAATAAATGCTGGAGAGGGTGTGGAGAAAAGGGAACCCTACTACACTGTTGCTGCTGCTGCTGCTAAGCCACTTCAGTCGTGTCCGACTCTGTGCGACCCCATAGACGGCAGCCCACCAGGCTCCCCCGTCCCTGGGATTCTCCAGGCAAGAACACTGGAGTGGGTTGCTATTTCCTTCTCCAATGCATGAAAGTGAAAAGTGAAAGTGAAGTTGCTCAATCGAGTCTGACTCTCAGCGACCCCATGGACTGCAGCCTACCAGGCTCCTCCATCCATGGGATTTTCCAGGCAAAAGTACTGGAGTGGGGTGCCATTGCCTTCTCCGACTACACTGTTGAGGAGATGTAAATTCTCCAGCCACAATGGAGAAGAGTATTTTATTCCTTAAAAATAAATTTTTAAAAAGTTTTTCCTTAAAAAAAATAGGAATAAAATTGCTATATGACCCAGCAATCCCACTACTGTGCATATACTGGGATAAAACTCGAATTCAAAAAGATACTTGCACCTCTATGTTCATAGCAGCACTGTTTACAATAGCCGGGATATGGAAGCAACCCAGATGTCTATCAGCAGCTGAATGGATAACGAAGATGTGGAAAATACCTTGTTCCATCCCAGGTCCTCTTTTCTTCTCCCGGGGTGACCTAATCCACTTCCCTTGTTTCAGTGTTATATACTCGATTCTGTATCTCCAGCCCACACCGCTTCCCTGGGCAAACATTTCCTGCAAAAAGGCAGGTAGTAAATATTTTATAGGCCTCTAGCCAGCATACAGCTTCAGTCGCATCTACTCATTGTCATACACATGCAGCCAGTGGCCAGTAGTAAATGAACAGGCTGGGCTGTGTGCCCGTAAAATTTTATTTACAAAACCAGGAAGCTGCCCCATGGCCTATGGTTTGCCAAAGCCTGCTCTAGACCCAAATATCCAATTGCCTTCTGGGCAACTGCAACGGGGGACTTTCATAAGCTCCCAGAGGTAACATGTTTCCAAGCAAGCCCATCTCATTCTTTGCTGGGTTCCTTCTCGATGAAGACATCCCTCTCTACCAAGATAGACACCCTGGCACCAGCCTTGATTTCAGCCCCCAGATCCAATCAGTCACAAAACCTTGTCAGTTCTACTTTCTAACCACCTCCCCGATCCCATGCCCTTTCTGTTTCGCCCTGCCCATGCCCTGTCTGCTTTCGGACTTTGTTAATCTGTCACCTCCTTCCTTTCTGGGCTTCCCTTGAGACTCAGCTGGTAAAGAATCCGCCCGCATTGCCGCAGACCTGGGTTGGATTCCTGGGTCGGGGAGATCCCCTGGAGAAAGGAAGGGCTACCGACTCCAGTATTCTGGCCTGGAGAATTCCATGGACTGTAAAGTCTGTGGGGTGGCAAAGAGTCAGACACGACTGTGCGACTTTCCGTCTCAGTTTCCTTCCTTCTCTGCTGACCACACTTGAGGCAGGAGGATGAGGACACTCCTTCAATTTAAGACCCTTCAAGGGTCCCTGTCGTTCTTGCTGGGGTGTAGATGCGATTCCGGCTCATCTCCGTTTTCTGATTTCCAGCCTGAAGGGCTTTGCATCTCTTGGATGGGACCCTTGCCTCTGCGACTTTGCCCGTTCATTTTCTCTGCTCAGAACAGGCTTCTCCTGTTTCTCACCCCTCCCGCTCATCCTCTAGAGTCGGGGTCGCTTCCCGGGAAGCGGGGTCTCGCTCCTCCCGCCGCCGAGCGTCCTTCCCGCTGCGGGCCGGCCTCGCAGTCCCAGCCGCGGACGCGCACCGCCCCCTCCCGGTCAGGTGGGGAATCGCGGGGGGCCGGGAGGGCTTCCCCGTGTCCCTGGCGCTCCGCACCGCGCCGGCCGCCCTGCAGACCCTGCAGCGGCGAGGACTGAAGGCCGCGGCCCAGATCAGGGCTCACTTTCCTCGAAACTCTGCCCCCCACTTCCTACCCGCCGCCTCCCAGCTCCACGCGTCCCTCAGGGACCTTTCGGGGCGCCTCTACCGCAGGGTGGGTCTGGCGGGGATGCGCAGATGAGGAAGGGGTGGTTTATTGGGGTCCAGGCGAGCTGCTGGGGCCTCTGTTGGTGGGTGGCTCACCTGCATGCAGCGATGATGGTCTCCCTGAGCACCCGGGAGGCCCGAGCCGGCCTGAGTGCCGACGGCTCTGGATTGCAGGGCGACGTGTGTGTGGCGGCTGTTGAGCCAGAGGCATCAGTGAGGCTTGAATAATGTCTGGGCTGGAGGCGGGGCGCGTGGAGGCAGGGAGAGGGCCTGTCATCTCAGTCACCCTTCTTGTGAGCCCACAGAAATCAGTCAAAGGTGGGGTTAGGCTCCCCACTTTAGAAATATAAGTTGAGATTCTCCCCTGAGCAAGTTTCTGTACTTTGGGAGTTCTCTAATATTATGGAAGTATTTACATCATCCTGGGTCCTCTTAAATATATATCCAAATATGTACTGACATGTTCAAATATGTACATATATATACAGATACATACACACATGTCCAAATATATACACACATATCCAAATATGTACAGATATGCTCAAATACATAATACATATCCAAATATGTACATAAATGTCCAAATATATACACACATATCCAAATATGTCCAGATATGCCCAAATACATAACACATATCCAAATATGTACTGTTGCTGCTGCTGCTAAGTCACTTCAGTCGTGTCCGACTCTGTGCGACCCCATAGACGGCAGCCCACCAGGCTCCCCCATCCCTGGGATTCTCCAGGCAAGAACACTGGAGTGGGTTGCCGTTTCCTTCTCCAATGCATGAAAGTGAAAAGTGAAAGTGAAGTCGCTCAGTCGTGTCTGACCCTCAGCGACCCTATGGACTGCAGCCTTCCAGGCTCCTCCATCCATGGGATTTTCCAGGCAAGAGTACTGGAGTGGGGTGCCATTGCCTTCTCCGTCAAATATGTACATACATGTCCAAATATATACACACATATCCAAATATGTACACACATATCCAAATATGAGAGATTTCCCAGATGGCTCAGAGGGTAACGAATCTGCTCACAATGCAGAAGGCTTAGGAGACACAGGTTCAATTCCTGGGTTGGGAAGATCCCCTGGAGAAGGAGGTACCAATTCTCTCCAGTACTCCTTGTCTGAAAAATCCCATGCACAGGGGAGCCTGGGGGCTACGGTCTATGCAGTCGCAAAGAGTTGGACATGACTGAGTGACTAAGTACATGATATCCAAATATATACACACATATCCAAATAATGTACTATGTCCAAATGTATACACATATACCAAATACAAACATATATCTAAACATACAGATGTATCTCTAAGTATACTGAAATATATACATATATTTAAATATATAAAATATAGGCATAAACTTTTTTATCTTTTACTTTGAAATAATTATAAACACACAAGAAGTTACGAAAATATTACTGAAAGATCCAGCATAACCATCTCCGAGCCGCCCAGTCTCCCCCAGAGGTAACATCTTCTTAACTCTAGTTTATTATCAATACCAGGAATTGCCTGGTATTGATAGTCCACAGAAGTTGCTCAGATTTCACCAGCTTTTATGCACCCTCATTTTTTTTTTCTTAAAAGACTTTAATGTTTTCGGCTTGTCTCGTCTCTTCAAATACTGTGAAAAGGGACTTTTGTTGTAATTACCTTAGTGAATGATGAGTTTTAGAGATGGAGAGGATGACCTGTTTTCTCTCTGCTTGCTTTGATTTTTGGGTGCCTCTCCTGCTGACTCAGAGTGGGTTGGTTAATTATCTGGGAGTTACTATCTTCTCTGTTGATATTTTTTGCAAGCACATAACAAGTCTAATGAGGAGATGTCCAGTGAAGACACTTTAAAAAAAAAAAACAACAGATAAACATGTTGGTTTCCGTAAGGACAATCAATTAAGAAATACCACCTTGCTGACCGCTGAATTTGTCACTCAGGTCTTGCTTAGAAAGTGCTCCTGGGCAGGTTACATTTTAACTCCCGTGCTCGCTGAGCAGCCCTGCTATCTCTTCACCAGAGCTCAGGGCTGATAAGCATCTAATTTCATGGTCCCAGAGACTAAGAAACAAAAGCCAGCAAACAGGAGGAAAAGGTCGAATAAAGAAAGGACCCCCACCTTCAGATGAATGATAACATGATTCCTAGGTGGTATACCCTAATAAACTCACACTGTGAAAGCATTCTGCAAATTGGCCTCAAATGCAAAAATAAACTTACTATGAACCCTTGCAAGACCATCCCCAAGAAAAAGAAATGCAAAAAGGCAAAATGATTGTCTGAGGAAGTCTTACAAATAGCTGTGAATAGAAGAGAAGCAAAAGGCAAAGGAGAAAAGGAAAGATATACCTATTTGAATGCACAGTTTCAAAGAACAGCAAGGAGAGATAAAGCCTTCTTCGGTGATCAATGCAAAGAAATAGAGGAAAACAATAGAATGGGAAAGACTAGAGATCTCTTCAAGAAAATTAGAGACACTAAGGGAACATTTCATGCAAAGATGGGCACAATAAAGGACAGAAATGGTATGGACCTAACAGAAGCAGAAGATATTAAGAAGAGGTGGCAAAAATACACAGAAGAACTATACAAAAAAGATCTTCATGACCCAGATAATCACGATGGTGTGATCACTCACCTAGAGCCAGACATCCTGGAATGCAAAGTCAAGTGGGCCTTAGGAAGCATCACTACAAACAAAGCTAGTGGAGGTGATGGAATTCCAGTTGAGCTATTTCAAATCCTAAAAGATGATGCTGTGAAAGTGCTGCACTCAATATGCCAGCATATTTGGAAAACTCAGCAGTGGCCACAGGACTGGAAAAGGTCAGTTTTCATTCCAATCCCTAAGAAAGGCAATGCTAAAGAATGCTCAAACTACTGCACCATTGCACTCTTTGTACATGCTAGCAAAGTAATGCTCAAAATTTTCCAAGCAAGGCTTCAATGGTACATGAACGGTGAACTTTCAGATGTTCAAGCTGAATTTAGAAAAGGCAAAGGAACCAGTGATCAAATTGCCAACATCCACCGGATCATCGAAAAAGCAAGAGAGTTCCAGAAAAACATCTACTTCTGTCTTATTGACTATGCCAAAGCCTTTGACTGTGTGGATCACAACAAACAGTGGAAAATTCTGAAAGAGATGGGAATACCAGACCACCTGACCTGCCTCCTGAGAAATCTGTAGCAGGTCAGGAAGCAACAGTTAGAACTGGACATGGAACAACAGACTGGTTCCAAATAGGAAAAGGAGTACGTCAAGGCTGTATATTGTCCCCCTGCTTATTTAACTTCTATGCAGAGTCCATCATGAGAAACGCTGGGCTGGAAGAAGCACAAGCTGGAATCAAGATTGCCAGGAGAAATATCAATAACCTCAGATATGCAGATCACACCACCCTTATGGCAGAAAGCAAAGAAGAACTAAAGAGCCTCTTAATGAAATGAAAGAAGAGAGTGAAAAAGTTGGCTTAAAACTACTCAACATTCAGAAAACTAAGATCATGGCATCTGGTCCCATCACTTCATGGCAAATAGATGGGGAAACAATGGAAACAGTGACAGATTTCATTTTTTGGGCTCTAAAATCACTGCAGATGGTGACTACAGCCATGAAATTAAAAGTAACTTGCTCCTAGGAAGAAAAGTTATGACCAACCTAGACAGCATATTAAAGAGCAGAGATATTACTTTGTCAGCAAAGGTCCATCTGGTCAAGGCCATTGTTTTGCCAGTAGTCGTGTATGGATGTGAGAGTTGGACTATAAAGAAAGTTGAGCATTGAAGAACTGATGCTTTTGAACTGCCGTTGAAGAAGACTCTCGAGAGTCCTTTGGACTGCAAGGAGATCCAATCAGTCCATCCTAAAGGAGTTCAGTCCTGAGTATTCATTGGAAGGACTGATGTTGAAGCTGAAATTCCAATCCTTTGGCCACCTGATGCCAAGAACTGACTCATTTGAAAAGACCCTGATGCTGGGAAAGATTGAAGGCAGGAGGAGAAGGGGATGACAGAGGATGAGATAGTTGGAAGGCATCACCGACTCAATGGACATGAGTTTGAGTAAACTCCAGGAGTTGGTGATGGACAGGAAGGCCTGGCGTGCTGCAGTCCACGGGGTTGCAAAGAGTCGGACATGACTGAGCGACTGAACTGAACTGATGAACCCTTGAAGTGATGAAGGCATACTTTGGGCCCTTAATGAAAGTGAAAGAAAGTGAAGTTGCTCAGTTGTATCTGACTCTTTGTGAGCCCATGGGCTATAGCCTCCCAGTCTCCTCCATCCATGGATTTTCCAGGCAAGATTAGTGGAATGGATTGCCAGTTCCTTCTCCAGGAGATCTTCCTAACCCAGGGATTGAACTCGGGTTTCCCGCGTTGCCGGGAGATTCTTTACCATCTGAGCCACCAGGGAATCCCTTCATAGATGAATTAATTTTCTGCCTTTTTGTTTTAAAATGACATGGTCTTGGGGGAGGGGAATGCAGAGATGTCCATGATAAAGAAATGACATGGTAGAGTAAGAATTAACACAACATTGTAAATTAGCTATATTTCTATAAGATAATTTTTTAAACAATTTTTAAAAGAAATGAGCTACCTTACAGTTCCCAGAGGGCAGAGCCTGGGCTGAGAGGAGCTGAGCCAGGGCTGGAGGAAGCTGGGGAGTCTGTGGGGAAAGGAAACAGGTGCCACATCAGGCTGGCAGCGTGAGGTCCGTGCCATCTCCCCTGGGCAGATGTCACCCGGCCACAACTTCCACCTCAAGCAGGTGGATGCAGGTGAAAACAAAGGGGCTTCTACCCCACTCCCCTTGTGAACTTGCCCTTTCCTTGTGTTCAAGGTACTTTCGAGGAATTCATCATTTTAATGCCGGGAGGGGAGGATAACTCTTCTCTTCCTATGAGAACCTGAGTGGATCTTGCTTGCGGGCCCCACGCTGGGCAGAGCCTGTTTCTTACTTGGTATCCTTAGTGCTCCCCCACCCCCACAAACACACAAGTGTAGCAGTGGTCTTCACACATCTTGGGTACAAAAGTTTACTGGAGTTCCTTTAGGTGTAGACTGGGGAGGGTAGAGACTGTGATTTGAAGAGAGATAGAGACCTTTTGCTCAATTCTAGAAGAATCTAGGCCTTCCCAGGTGGCACTAGTGGTAAAGAAGGTGCCTCTCATTGCAGGAGACACAAGAGACATGGGTTCAATCCCCGACGGGCATGGCAACCCTCTCCAGTATTCTTGCCTGGAGAATCCCATGGACAGAGGAGCCTGAAGGGTCCATAGCGTCTCAAAGAGTCCGACACAACTAAAGCAACTTAGTACAGAAGAATCTAACACCTACTGTGTGGTCAGTACATACTGAATGAATTGAACTCCATGATAATAGACATCTCAGAATTTATTTGACCTGCTATACTGTACTGAGATGATCTTTTTCTTTATCTCTTCCCTCAGCTTTTGCCATTCTTTCAAATAGAAAATGACCGATGGAGAGTTAATTGTCTTTACCATCTTGGGCAAAAGCATGGTCCAGCATTCCTCCCAGAGAGTCGGTGTGGGATTTCCACACACAATCTAGGGGAGTCCTTCTCTTTGTGCCTGCCCTGTGCCTGTGAAGCTGAGCCCCGAGGGACCGAGCCATAAGGGGGGCCTGCATCCAGCCACACCATCTACACCTCAGCAACACATGCCTCTTTCCTCTTCTTTGTCCACTGCAGGGAATGAGGCCAATAGCCTCTGCTTCGTGTTTGCCCGTGTTCTTACAGTGCTGCTGTATTGCGATGGTGACAAAGAACCCGTAGTCAGAAGGACATGGAGGGCAACCTCATTCAGACAATAACAGTTGTAGAACCAAATGTATTCGTGCAGCTAACAAGAGTTGAAAGGGGGCAAAAAGCATACCACCACCATCCACAGCAGGAAAAAAAGCAGGAAATGGACATTTATGCCTTTCAGTAGACTGTGTCCATTGGCTTCATCCCTTGTGAGCCAAGTGACCTTGGAAAGTTAAACTTGCTCAGCCTGTCGCCCTAAGTGGGGATGATAGTAATATCGCTTGTGTTTTTAATATAATTTTTTTGTTTATTGTTGGCTGTGCCGGGTCTCTGTTGCTGTGCATGTTTCTGTCTAGTTGCAGCAAGCGGGGTCTACTCTCCAGGGGCAGTGCATGGGCGTCTCGTTGCCGTGGCTTCTTGTGTGCAGCACAGGCTCTAGGGCACGTGGACTTCGGTAGTTACAGCTCCCGGGCTCTGGAGCACAGGCTCAGCAGTGTCACACGGGCTTAGTTGCTCCGTGGCGTGTGGGATCTTCCCGGACCAGGGATCGAACCCACGTCTCCTGCATTGGCAGGCGTGTAACCAGGAAGGGTTAATTCCAGATTTACATTGGATCTGCTTCTGTGATCCAATGTAAATTTGGAATTAACCCTTTCTGGTTACACGCCTGCCAATGTGTGCAACCTTTTTTGTTATTGTAACCATCCATAATGGCCTGCCTCAGGGAGATAACCTGAGCCACCCACCTGCAAAGGACTGTAAGGAATTGAGAGACAGAGGAAAGGGATGAGAGGATGAGGTGGCTGGATGGCATCACCGACTCGATGGACGTGAGTTTGAGCAAGCTCCAGGAGTTGGTGATGGACAGGGAGGCCTGGCGTGCGGCAGTCCATGGGGTTGTAAAGAGTCAGACACGACTGAGCGAATGAACTGAACTGCACAGAGGATGAGATGTTTGGATGGCATCACTGACTCCATGGACTTGAGTCTGAGCAGACTCCGGGAGTTGCTGATGGACAGGGAAGCCTGGCGTGCTGCAGTCCATGGGGTCGCAAAGAGTCAGACAGGACTGAGCGACTGAACTGAATCAAAGGAAGTAAAATGAACACATTCTCCTGCTTGAGGCTTGCCATTCTAGGGGACATTTGCAAGGACTGAATAGTCTTTCTACCTTGCTTCCTCACCTCTCTGGAGGTGATCCGTCATTTATGGACCCATCTTTTATGGATCTGGCAACCAGGCCTGACAAGACGGCTGTTCTGAGGTGCTAGCTTGCCATCTTCTCAGTCAGCCCGGCCCCCCTGATTAAAGTCTTTTCCTTGCCTCAACCCCTCATCTCTCTGATTCATTGGCCTGTCGTGCGGCTGGCAGAGCAAGCCTGAACTCAGTAACAGGTGAACTCCCTACCACTGAGCCACCAGGGAAGCCCCAGTATTGCTGTATTGAAGCTTGAATGAAACTATGCAGGAGGTCTGGCATAGGAAAGTTCTCAGCACATGTTAGCTATTGTCGTAATTTTTGTTTTACCCAAAATAAAGTGAAAGAAGGAAGAGGGAAGGAAAGAAGAGTAAGTGGCAAAGATGGGCTGGGGGCTGCGTTGTGCAGGGAGGCAGAGCAGCCTGGGGCAGCCGGGTGGGGGTGGGCAGTCTCCACCACTTCCCAGCATCTATTGCAGACTCCGCTGTCAACATTTTGTAAGATCCTCCCGTCCAGGTAATGTTTGAACCCTCAGAGCACAGCGGCAGTGGGCCTCTGGGAAAATTATTAACTCTGTGTGATTATCTTGTTTGTGGGCGCGTTTCCTCTCGTGTAAGTCAATAACATCTTGGGATTGGGACACAGTGTTCTCGGGACGCTGCCGGCCAGTCCCAAAATGGAACATAAGGCGGTGGTGTTCCTACTTCTCTTATTTCTGAAATCAGGTAAGGCTTAAAGATTTATTTTTCATTTGAATCAATATTTTTTTTTCCTAGCTATATGTTAAAAATAAAGCCATCATAGTTTTAAGGGCAACTTGCCGAATTTAGCTTTTGATTCTCAGATTCCCAGTTCAACATCTAAGATGGAGGAATCCTTCAAGAAATAAGGTTCGTTTCCCTTATGTGAATACTGGAGACAAGCAGACAGAGAAAATAATGAATGACGCTCTCAATATAAAAGATGGAGCCCAAGTGACGGTTATTTTAGTTGAAAAAAATAGCCCAGAGTGCTAACAGCTCCAGAAGTTGTTGGTCTCTTTGCCTGGTTCTCAGTTTGGTTAAGCTACACCATTTTTGTTAAGGTTTCATATTCTCCTGACTTTTAAACGTGAACAATGAAATATCTCTGACCACAATCTGACCAGTGTGGTTGTGTTGACCTATTGCCTACATTTCAGCTTGCTTCTTATGCTGGAGAAACCACAGGCGGTGCTTATTCAGGCAATGTGCATACAGTAATTCAACAAATCTCTATTGAGTGCCTGAGGTAGAGTGGTACCTTTTTATCCATCCATACACATGTGTGTCCTTTAGCATCAACAGCTTATTTAGCTGATCTGATGGGTATTGTAGTAGACTTATCCCCGTTTTATAGATGAGGAAATCTGTAGTTAGGTAAAGCACATTATTTGCCTATTGACCAAACTCCCAAAGCCAGGAAGTGAAGAAACCGGGACTTCAGTCAGGGTTTTCCGAGAAGGAATCCGATGGTTCTCACTTTTTCAACTTTGTTTAAACCTTCTTTAAAATATTCTAAGCATGCCTTTGTGGAGAAGGAAATGGCAACCCACTCCAGTGTTCTTGCCTGGAGAATCCCAGGGACGGGGGAGCCTGGTGGGCTGCCGTCTATGGGGTCGCACAGAGTCGGACACGACTGAAGCGACTTAGCAGCAGCAGCAAGCATGTCTTTGAGGCTCCTTTTTTTTTGACAATTTTATTGAGATAGAATTCACATACTATACAATTCACACATTCGAAGCATATGATCCAATGGGTCTCCGCATTTAGAGTTGTGCAGCTATCACGGTTCCTTTTAGAACATTTTTATTAACCCCAAACTTTAAAATGCACGGCATCACCGACTCTGTGGACATGAGTTTGAGCAAGCTCCAGGAGTTGGTGATGGACAGGGAGGCCTGGTGTGCTGTTGTCCAAGGGGTCGCAAAGAGTTGGACATCGCTGAGTGACTGAACTGAACCGAAACTTTAAAAATAAACATAAGGGATGATTCATGTTGATGTATGGCAGAAACCAACACAATATTGTAAAGCAATTATCCTTCAATGAAAAATAAATATATTTTGAAAAAGCAAACACAAGAGCTCTATAAAATATGTCCTATAAAGACTGAAATTAGATCTTTTGAAGGGTTCTTTGAAAGTAGAGCAGGCCAGGGTATAAATGAAATCAAAACAAGAAACTTTCCATTTTTATTATCCTTTAATTAATTTACCTTTAATTATGTTATTATGTTTCATAGCATATACCTGCTGAGACCTACCTTAGGAGCTGATATGACAAAGAAATATCCCCAAAAGGAATAAATTTTTTATTTCTAGGTTGAAAGGTTGAAAATCCCCATATTTTCTTTCTTTAATTCTAGAGCTCATTTGACAGTGGGTTATAATAGTTTATTTATTGACCAAGAAATATTAGAGAAATCTTTTCAGTAAGAAAATTATTTTTATATTCTAGACTGAATGTAGATGCATATTGTGATTAAAACAAGTATACTTTATCAATAATGTGGGTTTTTTTTTTTAAATCACAGTAGTATATGTATGTGCCCCCATGCTTGTGTGTTTGAAAGAAAAGACTTGGCTGTTTGTGAAATGCAAACTGCTTATCTGCCTCTCACTGAGAACAGCTGTAAAAGGAGATTTTTTTCCCCCTTTCTTATAAGGGTGGGATGATTTGAGAGAACAGCATTGAAACATGTATATTCCTGTATGTAAAATAGATGACCAGTGCAAGTTTGATACATGAAGCAAGGCACTCAAATCTGGTGCTCTGGGACAAGCCAGAGGGATAGGGTGGGGAGGGAGGGGGGCGGGGGGTTCAGGATGGGGGACGACACATGTGTACCTGTGGCTGATTCATGCTGATGTATGGAAAAACCCACCACAATACTGTAATTATCTTCCAATTAAAATAAATTAATTTTTAAAAAAGAAAGGAAAAAAAAAGTTATACCCTGATCTATAGAAATTACCAAAGCACAAATGTTTCTGGAAAGGAGAGTTCCGATTGGGAGAAAAATGCAGGATGAAGACAGCGTGGGTCTAAAT
This sequence comes from Bos indicus x Bos taurus, assembly GCF_003369695.1. Lineage (NCBI taxonomy): Eukaryota > Metazoa > Chordata > Mammalia > Artiodactyla > Bovidae > Bos > Bos indicus x Bos taurus. The sequence continues at coordinate 96,951,295 of NC_040084.1, read as the reverse complement.
ATGCATTTCTCTATAATCTTGATACATGTATTGAATGATTTTTGGTGTATTAAGCTACATCAGTCAACTCCTATTCAAGGGTGGAAGGATCCATCCTTCCAGTTTGGAGAATCTTAGGTTGAGGAAGGAAAAGCAGAGGCAGGGAGAACGTGGGCTCTGGGAACGGCTGTGTCTCAGTCTGGGACAGTGCATCACCCCTGAGCAAAGCATGTGTCCAAGGTGGTCAGGGATGGCCCTTCGGAGAAAGAGCATCTGGCCCTTAATGATCCTTCCTACTGGCTCATTTTCATCAGTATCCAAACACGCTCCTGAATGTCTCATCTTAAAAAATTTCCCAGAGGACCTACAGATGATCTGTACTAATTGAAGTAAGTCAGACAGAGAAAGACAGATATCATATGATATTACCTATACGTATAATCTACAAAAAAGATGCAGATGAAGTGATTTGCAAAACAGATATAGACTCAGAGACATAGAAAACAAACTTCTGGTTACCAAAGCAGAAAGCAGGTGGAGGTATAAATTAGGAGTCAGGGATTAGCATATATAAAATATATGTTATATGTTGGGATATAATACCATGGGATTTTCCAGGCCAGAATACTAACCCAGGTCTCCCTCATTGCAGGCGGATTCTTTACCAGCTGAGCCACAAGGGAACCCCTATGTTGGATAAAATAGATAAATGGGGACCTACTTTTGTGGCTCAGGGAACAATACTCAATAGCTTGCAGTAACTTATCATGGAAAAGAATATAAAAAAGAATATGTATGTACAACTGAATCATTTTTCTGTATACCGGAAACAAACATAGCATTGTAAATCAATGATATTTTAAATAAAAATATTAAAATATTAAAACATTAAAAATAAAAGTATTAAAACATTCCTGAGACTTCATATGGCCTCTAGGAGATGCTCCTTTCACAGCCAGGCTTCTGAAAAGACTTGTCCTCCCAAGACGTTCCCAGCGCCTGTTCTGGTCACTCTTCAAACCACTCCCTTGGGCTTTGGTCTCCACTCCGCCCCCTAAAGTGGTCAAGGTTGCCAGGTTGCCTAATCCCGTTTAGGCAAACTTTAGGAAACTGCCGTCTCCAGGGTATTAACCTCTTTTTAGCCCCTCATGCTATGAGCATGGCTGGTGTTCCATTCCGGAGGGTGGAGGGGAGCACCTCGAGGCGTGGAACAGAGCCACAGCTGTCTCAGGGCCCATGTTGGCCCTGCATCACTGAGTTCTCTTTGCAGCCCTGTGGTGGGGCCACAGCTGGGCACCCCCTGGCCACCCTCTGCAGTAGCCAGGGGCAGAGTGAGCTTCAGACAGACTCTATGACTCAGATTCTATCTCAGAAGAAAATCGAGACCATTGTTCGTACCAGACTCTTGCTGCAGTTCCCTCAGAAATGCCAGATCAAAGAGCCCAAAATGGTTTCTTTTTTTAATAAATAGTGAGGGGTCACTGTGCTAAGCCCAGTATAAAAATGACCGTGTATTATGGTCAAGATTTAGTCCAGATCTTATTTCTTCTCAACATCATCAGCTCAACAAAGTTTTTATATCTGGTGGTGGAACCATTCAGAGAATGCCTGTCATGTTAGTTTAAGCAACACTGTCAGAACAGAAATGTGTGCTATGGGAAATCAAATAATGGCCTCTAGGTTCTGTTTAAAAAGTTATGACCAACCTAGACAGCATATTAAAAAACAGAGACATTACTTTGCCAAAAAAGGTCTGTCTAGTCAAAGCTATGGTTTTTCCAGTCGTCATGTATGGATGTGAGAGGTGGACCATAAAGAAAGCTGAGTGCCAAAGAATTGATGCTTTTGAACAGTGATGTTGGAGAAGACTCTTGAGAGTCCCTTGGACTGCAAGGAGATCGAACCAATCCATCCTAAAGGAAATCAGTCCTGAATATTCATTGGAAGGACTGATGTTGAAGCTGAAGCTCCAATACTTTGGCCACCTGATGAGAAGAACTGACTCATTTGAACAGACCCTCATGCTGGGAAAGCTTGAAGGCAGGAGGAAAAGGGGATGACAGAGGATGAGATGGTTGGATGGCATCAGCAACTCAATGGACGTGAGTCTGAGTAAACTCTGGGAGTTGGTGTTGGACAGGGAAGCCTGGCTCGCTGCAGTCCATAGGGTCGCAAAGAGTCGAACACGACTGAGTGACTGAACTGAACTGAGATTCTATTTAGACCCAGGGATGGACAAATCAGCATCAAAATTGCCCCAGGATGGTCTCCTAGTGCTCCATCATGACAGGCAATTACTGGCAAACACATCAAATTTTTTCTTACTTAAGGTTTCATACCCATTAATGTAGTAATGTGGAAATTGTTAAGCAGTTCTAATCTACTAATTTAGCAATGCAGTCAGCCTTGTAACATAGCACTATCTGTTCGTGGGACTGCTTTCCTGGTTAGTCCTTTGTGTTCACAGCCACCTACTTGCTTCCAACAGAGCAGCAAATTTTACTTGGTTGACACAAAGTGAATACTTTACAAGTTCATGATAATTATCAGCTGTGTCGATGCATTAATCAATTGCTCCATTTTAATTTTACTTTTGTAGGTCTCGGAGACCTCCTGGATGACTATGTAAACACCCAGGGGGCTTCCCTGCTTAGTTTGAGTCGGAAGAACCTGGCGGGAAGAAGTGTAGAGGACTGTGCAGCCAAGTGTGAGGAGGAGACAGACTTCGTTTGCAGGTATGTCCCTGGTAACTGCACCTACACAGAACTCTTGTTGATTGAGACACATTATGTTGATCACAAGATATTTGCTCAGGGATTTATCACTGAAAATAGGATTTAATAGGAATTTCATGAGGTTAGAGTTTGGAATCTGTATTTGGTCCCTGTATCTGAAACCATACAATTTCTTGTGAAAGATAATTAGTGTCCCTTTTAGAAAAATGCCCCAAAAGGAAATTATTTAACACTTGACATCAGCAGCTATTGTTACGAGCTGTAGCTTTTTCACATCATTGTTGGTAAATATTTATTGAGGATCATGTGACTGGAAGTGTCCTAGACCTTAAGGGGCCCTGAAACACAGATACAGTGATCTGGTGTACATATATATATATATATATATATATATATATCTGATAAATTTTATATGTGATATATAAAATCAGTATATATGATAGATTTTTGTGTAGACCCGAAAACAGTGCTTGCCGTTTTGTATTTATGGTATAGTCACAGAAACTGGATAAAATGTAAAAAAAAAATACAGCCAATTTGAGATATTGATAAAATCAGTATGTGCTCTATTAAGATTTAGAAGAAAGAACAATCTCAAGAGTTGAGACAGCCAGGGAAGGCCTGGGGTGGAGTTGGGGGGAACTGAGCTGGGCTTTGAAGGGTGAAATGTTGGTAAATAGTGACCAAGCGGGAAGGATTCTAGGCAGAGGGCAGCCTGTCTGGGCACCTGTGAGAGGGACCGGGTCAGCTGATGCAAAGGTTCATGTAGAAGATGGGGATGGAAAGGAAGCCTCTGACAGCTTTGATGGCGGGCTCAATATCCACACAGGACGAGTGCAGGGCTGGGGGCTGTGAGAGAAGGGCTAGAATCAGAGGCATCATCAAGGGGGAAGTTAGAGGTGTCCACGTGGACCGTCTCGGGGATGAGTTCAAAGAAGCTCACTTGCTTCTTTCCCACACAAAGCAGATATTCTGGCGCCTCATTAAGAACAATGGGTGAAGAAAGAATAAAGCAGTTAAAATAGAAAGAAAATGGGGAGGGGAAGAAGGTAAAGGTAGAAGAGAAAGAAAGAATATCTACCATGTTGCTGTACCCTTTCATTATGGTGCCAGGTTGAACTGAAAGTGAGTTCTGAGCTCCTTGATTCATCGAAAGCTGTCTTTAGAGTTTCTTATTAATTGCTTTGCTGCTGCTGCTGCTAAGTCGCTTCAGTCGTGTCCGACTCTGTGCGACCCCATAGACAGCAGCCTACCAGGCTCCCCTGTCCTTGGATTCTCCAGGCACGAACACTGGAGTGGGTTGCCATTTCCTTCTCCAATGCATGAAAGTGAAAAGTGAAAGTGAAGTCGCTCAGTCGCGTCCGACTCTTAGCGACCCCATGGACTGCAGCCTACCAGGCTCCTCCGTCCATGGGATTTTCCAGGCAAGAGTACTGGAGTGGGGTGCCATTGCCTTCTCCGATTAATTGCTTTACACAAAGGAAATAAGAGTGGTGTTTAAATTCCTCTACAGGGAGGACTAGAATGGTGCTTTCTGTTTCTCTTCTGCAGGGCATTCCAGTACCACAGTAAAGAGCAACAATGCGTCGTAATGGCCGAAAACAGCAAGAACACCCCCGTCTTTAGGATGAGGGATGTCATTCTATATGAGAAGAGAAGTATGTACCATGTTTTCTTCCTCCTTCTTCTTTCTCTTTCTTCTTTTCCTTCCACTCTCCCTTCCCTCTCCACCAGCCCAGTTACTATCTGTAATTTATCAGACCAGCAAATGGAGGAGCTATGGCGCACTGAAAATGAACTTGGAGTCAGACGGTTCGGCCACTAACCCACAATGCCAACCCGAATATAGTATTTCACCTTTTAGGTTTCATTTCTCTTGATTTCAAAACGCAGGGATTGGATTTACAAAATCACCTCTGCTTCTGTGACCCTGAAAATAAGATATTAAACAATATCTTATTTAAAGATATTAAAATATTAAGATATTTAACTGATTATTTTAATATTTTAAGATATTAAGATTTAAATATTAAGATATTTAAATAATATCTTATTTAAAGATATTAAATAATATTTTCTTCTTATTTTTAAGAAGAGTCCACAAGTTCCTTATGATCTTGGTTTTTTTTTCTTTTCTTCAGGGACCACCGTCTGTGGTCTGAAGCCTGGAGCAATAGCAAAACCGAGGTGTTTTCAATCTGCAGTAACATTTGAATAGGGACAGTATCCTTAGTTCTACAAGTTCTACTTTTCTTTCCATCATGGCCCATGTTTCCCCTAGTCTCTGAAATGGTGCAGAACTCTGAAAACATGCAGAAGTTGCAGCTCATTTTCGAGAGTTCCTTAAAATCTCTGGATCCTTCGTTGTTTAGGATCACGGATGGCCTAGATTCCTTCAGAAATTGTGTGTCTTCGTAGTCGTGCACAAGTTCATTAAGTCTGTACGAAGATTCAAGTGACTTATGATGCTTTACCGCTACTTCCTATTCTGTTGTTGGTGGGGTGTCAGGACTATTTTGCTGCAGATATTCTGCTTCACAAGTGTTGAAGACAACAAGAAACATCCTATTTCACATATTCTTGACAACAGCTTGCAACGTTCTCTCGAGTTTCCCCACCAAACTCTAAGATTTTGAGAGGTGTTTTTTAGGTTAGGATTATATCTACGTGGTGGTTCATCTTAGCTTTAAGTGCTGTGCATCTGTTAACTTCACTTTGGGTCCACTGTTGAGCTCTAACTCTTGAGTCTAAAGTGCAGATTAAATCTGAAGTTCATCTGTGGACATTATTAGTTCTTGCAGTTACTGAATAAAGAGATACATGGGCTTACCCAGTCTATCAGACATTTAAAAAATGCTGGTGGGATTCTGTGTGCAAATGCTACCATTTAAACATGTCCTCTGGTAAATGGTTAACCAGAAGGATCAAGGGGGTGACCTCTAGGCTTCGTTTGGCTAGTTGAAGAGTTGCCTGTTTTCAGGGTGACGGAAAGGAGCCAAAGGTTATACAAACTGTGGCGGGTACAGACAAACAAAAGAGAGGGAAAGAGTCAAAAGTCAGTCGCTTTCGGGCGCTTGTGTCTTTACTGTGGAATATTGACCCACTGCAAAATTACCTGCCAGGGTGTTTCTGGGAACAGTCAGTGTCAGATCAGTTTCATCTCCACTGGGCACCAGGGCCACTGCCACCACTTGGGTCTAAAGCTGCCCTCGTCACCACAGCGGCTGGTCCAGAACTGCCCTGCTTCGAACCCTCAGTGCCCTTAGAAGAAAGTCCAAATACTCACCAGGTGCTACCGGGCGCTGTGTTACTCGGCCTGCCTTGCGTGCTGGGCTGATCTCTGTGCCTCCTGCAGCAGGCGGAGCACAGGCTTGCTCATCCTGACCCTCCTCTGTTCTTCCGGCTCCTCGTTGCCCAAGTTGCAGCTTGAGCATCCCCTCCCCTGACCCCGTGGCCTCTGGAATACCTTGTTTACCTTTTTTGATAAGTGTAACATATCGACTGGCATCATATATCTCAATGAAGATATATCTGCAATCTTTATACAGAGTGTTGAGTTTAAAGCAGTAGTTACTATAGGTGTGTTAGAAGTATTCTAGGTGTGTTAGAAGTATTCTACCCAGAAAATTGATCAATTAATTTAAAGCATTGACATGTATACACTGAGTGCTAAGCTGCTTCAGTCGTGTCTGAGTCTGCTATCCTATGGACTGTAGCCCACCAGGCTCCTCTGTCCATGGAATTTTCAGGCAAGAATATTGGAATGGGTTGCCATTTCCTATTCCAGGGAATCTTCTGAACTCAGGGGTTAAACCTGCGTCTCTATGTCTCCTGCATTGTCAGGCGGGTTCTTCACTACTAATGCCACCTGGGAAGCCCAAGATCACCGAACTGAGCTCCCAGTGAAACATAGCAGCTTCCCACTATTTGTTTTACACATGAAACACTATCATGTGTGAAATAGATGGCTCGTGGGAAGCTGCTGTATTACACAGGCAGCTCCGCTCAGTGCTCCCCGGAGGGGTGAGCTGGGGGGCTGGGAGGGAGACTCAAGAGGGAGGAGATGTACATATATATATATATATATATATATATATAAAAACATGCTTATGGATGATTCACATTGTTGAATGGTAGAAACCAACACAACATTGTAAAACAAATATCCTCTATTCAAAAACATTGAGTGGGGAATCATAAAAGATAATACAAATATACTTTAAATATTTTATATTTTATTTGAAAATACAAGCTTATGCTGGTACCTTTGGATGTAAAGCAGAGGCGTTTTTTCTTTGAATCTGGAGCCACCAACAGAAGTTATCTAGAGCATTTCTTGTATAAACCACACTTATGAGTTATCTACCATAATCAGTCCTTCTCTTTGAACTTGAGCAAGTCTAGAGATACCCATTAACAATCTGACTGTAAAATTCCTTTATATTTTCATGATTCCCCTCCTCTCAAACTCATATCAACAACACGAATGGACTGCTGTCAGTGGATTTGGTAACAATTTGTTCTGGCTGCACCCTGTGGCATGGGGGATCTTAGTTCCTAGACCAGGGAAGGACCCTATGTTCCCTGGCGATGAGAGCACGGAGTCTTCACCACCGGGCCACCGGAAAGCCCCTTGATAACAATTTAAAGAACTACTCTACTTTTTCAACTACTTGAAACTATTTATCTTAGTTTATTAAAAAAGTTCCTTCCCCTCTCCCTTTCATTTATCAGTTTAGATCATCCGTAATCAAATAGAGCTGTATACAAAGTTTTGGAAATAAAAACAACTGACTCTTGGTAAGCGTATAACCCAACTGGTGGGAACAGAGTGGGCCAGCACTCCTGAAAGTGGCTTGCCAGCCACAGATGCCCATCCTGCCACATGTGGGCTGCAGGGGGGCCCCTGGCAGTATGTTTTAAAGGCAGGATGGGGCCCACTGGGTAACCAGCAAGTTGTTAAAATGGAGGCTGGTTGAGGGCATCTTCTGTAAACGTTGAGAGTAGACCACAACTGTATTACCCTCTTTGGTACTTTTTTCACACTTAAAATACCACCGTGAGCCTAGAAATGGCTTGCATCTCTCTCAGCCTCTGTGGGTCTGCCCATTCCACGAAGAAGCCCTCACCCACTTCCCATCCACTCCCTCACAATGTTATTTATTTTCTCTGTTACACATGTTGCCATGAGGTTGTCTATTTCACAATCTGTGTCCTTGATTACCTTGGGGCCCCAGACTCCACTGAGATGTAAGCTCCACTTGGGCATGACCTGTGTGGTTCCTACTCCAAGCGTCCCCAGCACCTCCAGCACGCAGCATCTGCCTGGCACACGGGAGGGCCGGAGCTCTGGAGAAAGGAATAATCCCACACGTAACTATAATCCCTTGTTGCTGTTGTTTAGTTGCTAGGTCATGTCCGACTCTTTGCGACCCCATGGACTGTAGCCCACCAGGCTCCTCTGTTCATGGGAACTGTCCAGGAAAGAATACTGGAGAGGGTTGCCATTTCTTTCTCTGGGGATCTTCCCAACCCCAGGGATTGAACCTACCTCTCCTGCACTGGGAGGCGGCTTCTTTACCACTGAGCCACCAGGGAAGCCTGCAATAACTCTTACACAGACCGTCTTTGTAGATAGTGGGTAACGCTGTCCTTTCTCTCAACGTGACTGAGCAGCGCAGGGCTTCCTTGCGATTTTTCGTCGTTGTGGTGAAAGGGTTTGACCACTGTTGGGGCTTCCTTGCAGTCTACCTTTTGGAGTGCAAGACCGGAAATGGGCAGACCTACAGAGGGACCACAGCCGAAACAAAAAGTGGGGTCACCTGCCAAAAATGGAGCGCCACTTCTCCACACGTGCCCAAGTAAGACTTTCTCTTTTGTCTCCGTGTTCACCTCTTATCCTCAGAACGATTCTGTTACTTCTGACTCAAATCAGAACATGTGACTAGACCAGCAGGCATGGGGAGAATCTTACTGATGCTGGTACAGAGCTGCTCAATAATTGATGGCATAAAAGCAGAAAACGGCTGCTGTCCATTCATTCTTGTGTATATGCTTTTTTTTTTGGAAGATTTAAAACAATAAAAAAAGAACAATAAATTCTAGAACATGAATTCTAGGCTGAGACTGAGAAAATAAAAAGATGATGATGTTTACAATTCAATCAGTCTAAACCAAATGTGTTCACATCAACATTGCAAAAAACAGATTAGCTTGCAACTTGCCTATTATTTATTTTAATGTCATTTTTTATACTTTGCCCAATATGGTGTTCAGTTCAGTTCAGTCACTCAGTCATGTCCGACTCTTTGCGACCCCATGAATCGCAGCACGCCAGCCCTCCCTGTCCATCACCAACTCCCTGAGTTCACCCAAACTCATGTGTATCGAGTCGGTGATGCTATCCAGCCATCTCATCCTCTGTTGTCCCCTTCTTCTCCTGCTCTCAATCCCTCCCAGCATCAGGGTCTTTTCCAATGAGTCAACTCTTCGCATGAGGTGGCCAAAGTATTGGAGTTTCAGCTTCAGCATCAGTCCTTCCAATAAACACCCAGGACTGGTCTCCTTTAGGATGGACTGGTTGGATCTCCTTGCAGTCCAAGGGGCTCTCAAGAGTCTTCTCCAACACCACAGTTCAAAAGCATCAATTCTTCGGCGCTCAGCTTTCTTCACAGTCCAACTCTCACATCCATACATGACCACTGGAAAAACCATATTAGGTGGTATTAAATTCTCATTAACAATGCTTATCAAGTGGGAATTTAGTGTCTATGATCCTCCCCAATCCCAAATTGTCTTTAGCCATCCTTATGAGTTGGGCTTCACTGGTGGCTCAGTGGTAAAGAATCCACCTGCCAATGCAGGAAACATGGGTTCAATCCCAGGGTCAAGAAGATCCCCTGGAGAAAGAAACAGCAACCCACTCCATTATTCTTATCTGAAAAATCCCATGAACAGAAGAACCTGGTGGGCTACAGTCCATGGTGTCGCACAACTGAGAGACCAAGCAACAACAATAACAAGATGAAGTCTCATATTCCCAGCACACTAAGGCTTATTGAGATTAAAAAGATAAACCAAATGGCCAAGTCATAGAACGGCAAGGGTCTGAGAGAGAATCTTGGTCATCTATACCCCAACCGGCGAGGAAACTGAAGTCCCAAGAGCACCAAATCTACCAAAAACAGGTACACAGAAGAACCAGAAACAAAATCTGCCACTTTAGATTCAAAGTCTTAGGTTTTTAACCCAATTTCTTATTGCAACACAGCAGCTCATCTCTGAAAATGAGCTTCACTCTATCCTCCCACTCGCCCATTAATTCTAGACATACCTCAGGAAGGGTGTGGAGTTTGGCATCAGACAGATCTGACTTTAAACTCTTGAGATGCTATTTATTAACTGCTCAAGCTTAGGTGAGATTTGATCTGTTTCACATGGCTGTGCCTCAGTTTTCTGATCTGGGAAGTGGGAATATAATAACACCTTCCTGATGGGCATTTTTATTGACTACATTAGAGAATGTATAGAGAGACTTTAGCATAATGCTTCATGCAGAGTTCACACAGACAAAATGGTATCAACTGTATTATTTTTACAGAGAGAAGGGCACCTGATAAAAGCAGGTGTTTGGCATGTCTCATGAATTTGGCAGGCTTTGAGGGCTTTAAATTTCTACTGTGCATAATACACTTTGACTCTACTTCTAAGACTTGGCTGTTCACACAGTAATAACAGTGATATTAGCTACTCTACTGAACAGGCTATCAATAGAGACTCTGAAAACTGGATACAAATGCTATTGGACACAGCCGAAATATAGTTGGATGACACAATCTCAAACCACAGTTGGGAAGGGCGGGGGGGTCTTATCCTGCCCTGCTGATAACATGTTGATTTTTAAAATATAGTCAAAGTGACTCTTTTCCATCCTCTGCAGGTTTTCGCCTGAAAAATTTCCTCTAGCGGGACTGGAGGAGAACTATTGCAGGAATCCAGACAATGATGAGAATGGGCCCTGGTGTTACACCACAGATCCAGACAAGAGATATGACTACTGTGACATTCCCGAATGTGAAGGTCAGGGATGGCTCTAGAAAAAGTTTTCCTATTCTTGCCTTTATGTATGGAGTAATTTGCTATAAATTGATTATCTGTGGGGATATTAGTAATCAATTAGTGCTGTGTTTGACGTCATCAAGTAATACATGACCTCTGGGAAAAGACCAAAATTTTGCAGAATTTCCATTATGGATCTAAATTATCTTTATTAACATGTAGTTCAGGGTTCGGGGTGGGGAACGCATGTGTGCCTGTGGCGGATTCATTTTGATGTTTGGCAAAACTAATACAGTTATGTAAAGTTTAAAAATAAAATAAAATTAAATAAATTAAAAAAAAAAAACCATGTAGTTCAACAGGGACAAATATAAAACGAGTCGCCAGTCCAGGTTCGATGCACGGTACTGGATGCTTGGGGCTGGTGCACTGGGACGACCCAGAGGGAGGGTAGGGGAGGGAAGAGGGAGGAGGGTTCAGGATGGGGAACGCGGGTATACCTGTGGTGGATTCATTTCGATATTTGGCAAAACTAATACAATATTGGAAAGTTTAAAAATAAAATAAAATAAATAAAAAAAGTTAAAAAAAAAAACAGAACTAGATGTAAACTCTAGATGCACACTTCTTATGCTTAAAGCTCTGACACAGTTTAAGCCAGAAACATATTTGCAATTCAACTGCTAGCATAAAACCACAAAATCAATACAATTCAAACACACAACATTAAGTTAACAGGGTAGACTTTGTCATGTTGTTGAAACCAAGCCATGAACCAGTTTTTAAGTCAGCCATCTATTGTTTTAATGGAACAACCAATTTAAGAGCTCACTTCAAAAGTCAACGTCAAAAGAATGTAAAATATCCTATGGGAAAATGTTCTTTACTTCATATTTCCTGCTACATTTATTGATGCAATAGGGGGATGAATGAAGGTGGGGTTTGCATAACCACGTGGTTGAGTCCATACTGGCTCAGTTTCCCATCACTTCCTCTAGTCCAACCTTTGGCATTCTTTATTTATTTGTACACCATGTTATGAGGTCATCTGGCCCTTTACTGACATGCGAGTATCCTTTTTATATCAAGTCTGCTTCTGTTTTCCTTATTGTCACATAAAAATTCAAGTCGTATATTCTTCTGCTATACCACATTATATTAAGCATTGCAACGTTTCCATTTTACAGGGATGCAAGAAAGAAAAACAACCAGTCATGCTTCTCAATAATAATGATAAAAAGAGAAGCATTGTCCCTTTAGGTGAATATTGTTTCTCTCTTGAGGTCACGAACACAAGCAAAAACCCTGGCAGTAAAATTCTGAGAGGCTGCCGGCTTCTTCGGCAGTTATCCAGACAGAGAGAGCTTCCCAATGGCTTGATGGGAAAGAATCTGGCTGCCAATGCAGGAGACACAGGAGATGCGGGTTCCATCCCTGGGTTGGGAAGATCCCCTGGAGGAGGAAATGGCAACTCACTCTAGTATTCTCGCCTGGAAAATTCCATGGACAGAGGAGCCTGGCAGGCTACAGTTTACGAGGTCACAAAGAGCAGGACGTGACTGAGCAAGCATGCATTCAATCAGAATAATTCCATAGGAATTTTTTGGAAGACAGACCTCAAATATTAAAAAAATTCTAGTAGAGAATTTACAGATTCCTGAGATTATATGCAATCTCTCCCCACAACCACCAAGAACCAACACATGTAGCAACCTTGAAGACAAAGCATTATGGAGTTTCTGGATTTGGTCACAACTGTAATAGTAGAGAAGGTATAGACCACATCTGCTAATTCTACCATTTGAAAAAGAGAATGACGTTTTAGATTGTATTAGAAAATTAAGCCTTTATTGCCAATTTTGTTGCTAGGTAATTGGTGGAAAATTACCAACGAACAAGTGGTAAAGGTATTTGAGACACTTCTAGTGATAGTCTAGTCTTTACCCTTTTTTGCTTCATTCATTTCCATTTCTTTCTTCCTTTCTGTTCTTCCCAGATAAATGTATGCATTGCAGTGGAGAAAACTATGAGGGCAAGATTGCCAAGACCATGTCTGGACGTGACTGCCAGGCTTGGGACTCTCAGAGCCCACATGCCCACGGATACATTCCTTCCAAGTAAGTCTCCCTGGCAGTGAAATTGGATGTTTAAGCCTCTGCAATGCTATGGGTAATTTAATATTATCTAGGTTTTTTAGCATTCCTCAAAAAGTGAACACACCCAGTGTTTTTGAATTTCAAAGTTTGCATTTTCCTACGTGACTGCAAAAGAAGTACACATTCTTTTTTTAAATTTATTTATTTTTATTGAAGGAGAATTGCTTTGTAGAATTTTGCTGTTTTCTGTCAAACCTCAACATGAATCAGCCATAGATATACATATATCCCCTCCCTTAGAAGTATACATTCTTACTAGTTAAAATGTGGTCCATGGAAGGGTGCTGTCACCTAAGCGTTTGTTAGAAATGCAGAATCTCATCCCCACTGAGTCTGCATTTGCACTGTAACTAGATTCCTGGCTAATTTGTAGGTTAAATGTAAGAAATATAGATATATGCATCCATACACACACAATATATACATCTCACCTGTGTGCTTTCCAAATATTGCCCTTCTCTTTGTATTCCTTTCTTTTTCTTCATGCTGATGAGATTCAAAGCTTCCTACCCTGTGATCTGTAGGTGGGCTTTAGGGCTTTGTGAATCCCTCAATATTTTATGTGTGTTTATACCGGTGTATTTTTATGGGATGGAGGATCCCTAACTTTCACTAGCTACTCAAAGGGGGTCATGAATCTATAGTAGAAAAAAGAGTCCCTGATCTAGAAAGTAATGGTGGGGATAAATTTCTGCATCTCCTATTTCATATTAATTGTACTTAAAACACCTCCCTCTCTATAGCTGCTTCTGGTCATTCTCTTCATTTTTTGATGACTACAGGATTATAATGGGGGTTGTAAAAACTTACAGGAAAAGAGACTAAGTCACAGATTCCAGTGTGGAAAACAGCTCCCCTGTGTGTCTGTACCTCCTGCTTCAAATAGCTGTCTTAAATCACCGCTGCTGTTATTTTCTTTTCCCTACTGTATTCCAAAGAAGAAACACAGTGAAGGCCTTCAGCCTCAGAATTGGTTAAATTTACTTCCCAGAAACTGGAAGAAGATTGCCTAAGCCATTGCAGGTTGCTCTGCCCATCCTGACAAAGCGTTTACAGTCTCAGGAAGGGACATGAAATGAGCCCGGAGGGACACGAGGTGTGGCGTTCATCTCACAGGCTCCATCACTCGGTCCCTGCTGCGGGGGTGCTCCCTGGCCTGCACACAGGGACATAGCTTATCTGTCCCCGTTTCTACAAGTTTAAAGATTAGCAGGCTCAGAACCGGGTAGACTAGAAGGACCATTCCTTTAACCTATGAAGACACCAACTTCTAGGCTGCACTGTTTACTAAAGAACTATCTCTAGCCAGTGAGTACTTTGTGTTTTAAAAATTGCTATTAATTGCTGCTGACTCATTGAAGTTGGCTGACATAAGTTTTCCAGATGGCCCAAATGACAAAGTTGATCCTGTTCCATGATTGTGGCACATGTAGACTGTTAGAAAATCAATCCTTGGAACACTCAGCTAATCTTTCTTATGAGATGGTCATCACACCGAGGATAACCTTCATCCGGTCCCCTCCTTGGGTGCCTGACTGTGTCTAGCACACAGCGGTGCTCAGTATTTGCTCATTTGAAATGATTCTCATCTGTGAAGGTAAATGTTCAGTGCTGTTAAAGTCCTTCTTGCACCTTCAGATTTCCAAACAAGAATCTGAAGATGAACTACTGCCGTAATCCTGATGGGGAGCCCCGCCCATGGTGTTTCACCACCGACCCCCAAAAGCGCTGGGAATTCTGTGACATCCCGAGATGTAGTAAGTATGGTTCCGACCCAGTCCTCAGGGACCTTCACCTGCTCTCTCGGAATCAAGAGTGCTGTGCCTGGAAAGTGCCCCACAAGTCCTATGGGATGTGATTACTCTTTTAAAACAGTTTATTGGTTACTATATGTAATTGATCAGAGCATCTATTTTTTATGTTTTTTTTTTTTTGAGGGGGGGTCCTCTTTTGCCCCTTCTGAGTACAGATGAATGTAGGCTTTTGGGAGTGATCTCTGGTACCCTCCCGTTCTCTAGTTAAAGGCAAATCAGACCCACAGCTTCTGGTACCTGGATTTCATTATCAGCCAGTGAAGTGAAACTCAGTCGTGTCTGACTCTGGATGGTAGCCTACCAGGCTCCTCCATCCATGGGATTTTCCAGGCAAGTGTACTGGAGTGGGCTGCTGTTTCCTTCTCTAGGGGATCTTCCCAAACCAGGGATTGAACCTGGGTCTCCTGCATTGCAGACAGACGCTTTACCGAGTTCTTTCTAATTGTAAGCAAAGTGCTGTCTCAGGACGTACAGTTTTTCCGTGTGGCCAGCTTGGGAGGCAGTGGCAGGAGAAGAGAGGTCTGGGGGAGAAGATGAAATGGCAGACCTGCCAGGAACGACTTGGAAAAAGCAGTTTTATCATATTTTCCTTCTATAAGGATTTGAAGCAAGGTGCTGAACAAGGACAGTTGAGACTGTTAACAGGACTCAGTGGGTCCTGAGGTCTGGCTTCCCATTCTTCACTCAGACGGTTACGCTAGAGTGACCAACAGGACTCAGTACTCCCCTTATGAACATCAGTTTCTCTTTCAGTCTCTTTTTCCCTTGAGGCTTTCCTTCTTTAAATTGACGTGTAGTTGATTTCCAACATTGTCTTAGTTTCAGGTGTATAGCAAAGTGATTTGGTTATACGCATGTATGCATACATCTGTATTCTCCTCCCCCCGACTCTTCTCCATCATAGTTTATTACATGATATTGAATATACTTCCGTGTGCTATACAGTAAATCTTTGTTTATCTGTTTTACGTATGACAGTGTGTCTTAAGAATTTCTTGATTTCTCACTGCGTACCCTTTTCCTTGGAGACACTATTTTCTTTCTTCCCATGGACTCTCTCTGTTGTTTGTGGAATACTCGGTGTCAGTCAGTTATGTGTACTTAACGAATCATTTATTCTTCAGAAAGGAAGCTGGTTCATTGGCACATGTGCAGATTTGGGGTAGGATATGACACAGCTGAGCCTCACCGTGTGGGTTGAACTGAGACTATAGAAAACAGAGAATACAGAAAGAAGCATTTACTCCAAGGGCCTTGTCCCTGGAGGGGTTTTTCATAAGCTGCTGCTGCTGCTAAGTCGCTTCAGTCGTGTCCGACTCTGTGCGACCCCACAGACGGCAGCCCACCAGGCTCCGCCGTCCCTGGGACTCTCCAGGCAAGAACACTGGAGTGGGTTGCCATTTCCTTCTCCAATGCATGAAAGTGAAATGGGAAAGTGAAGTCACTCAGTCGTGTCCGACTCTTCGCGACCCCATGGACTGCAGCCTACCAGGCTCCTCTGTCCATGGGATTTGCCAGGCAAGAGTACTGGAGTGGGGTGCCATTGCCTTCTCTGTTTTCATAAGAGGGTCTCATAAACATTGATTCTACCACATTGGCTTCTTCTGAAAAATGATAAACGACACTCAAATGCAGGATTCTGGAAGGATAAGAGGAAAAGAAGACAGACTGACACTCTCTGCCTCCATCTCCCGTAACTTCCACCTGTGCCTTCTTTACGTAGAAGCACTCACTGTAACATATCTTCCCCATTTAAGCCACACCCCCGCCATCTTCTGGGCCGAAGTATCAGTGTCTGAAGGGAACCGGCAAAAACTATGGAGGGACGGTGGCCGTCACCGAGTCCGGGCACACATGTCAGCGCTGGAGCGAGCAGACACCCCACAAACACAACAGGACCCCAGAAAACTTTCCATGCAAGTGAGTCCGCTCTGGTTTCATTTCCTTGTCAAGGAAAGGAATGAACCATTCCATCCTTGTCATGGGATGGACAGCAAGATCCCACTGATGTGCCTTGGTTTTAGTGACAATAGGAACCTCGGCTTAAAGCTTTTGGGAATGAAAACTGGTCAAGTCACCTGCAAGGGAAGTGACGTTTAGCGCTGGTTTCCCTAGAAAACTGGTTCTCAAAATGTGGTTTCCTGGGCCTGCAGCATCAATAGCATCAGGAAGTTTGTTAGAAACTAAACCAGCGACCTTGGAGTGGGTTTCAGCAAGGTTTTGCATGAAATGTACAGTAAGGTTTGAGAACACAAATTCGAGGGCTATGATACATGATTTAGGAGGCAGGAACAGTGTAGAAAACACCCATTGCGTGTCCAGCATGTAGCACAGGGCCTTAGGCACAGTCAAAGATCTATTTTGCTTCATGATACACAGTCAAGGAATATATTTGAATCATTCACCCAAGAGAAGCATCCTGCCATAATTCTATGGACTCCCACTCAGCTTAAGTTTCCATCCATTATTCAGTTGGTATAGTTCTAGAGAATTAACTGGACACACCACCAGTATCACCATTAAGAAGTATGTGTGTACTTTGTTATTTCTTTAGCCTTTTGGAAAGCCAAACTCACAGTTCCTTCTTTTTCAGAAACTTGGAGGAAAACTACTGTCGTAACCCTAATGGGGAGAAAGCCCCATGGTGTTATACAACCAACAGCAAAGTGAGGTGGGAATACTGCACAATCCCGTCCTGCGAGTCCTCTCCGTTATCCACGGAACGCATGGATGTCCCAGGTAAGAAGGGCCATGGGAGCTTACTGAGGGCGCCATTGCTCTGTATTTTTGTATTCCAGAAGCATCACAGTAGCTTTGGAAATGGTTTCATTGTGTTGTGGTCAGAGAACATGCCTTACGATTTCATTTATTCTATTTTTTAAAATTTATTTTTAATTGGAGGATAATTGCTTTACGATATTGTGTTGGCTTCTGCCATACAAGTGTGAATCAACCATGAGTCTACCTATGTCCCCTCCGTCCTGACCCTCCTCCCTGACTCCTCTAGGTTGTCACAGAGTACTGCGTTGAGCAACCTGTGTTATATAGCAGCTTCCCATTAGCTATGTATTTTACATTCACTTTAAATTTGTTGAAGCTCATTTTATGGTTCAGAATAAAGTCGTCTTGGTGAATGCTTTACATGCTCTTGAAAAGAATCTGGCTTCTGTTGTTGTGTAGTGTTCTACAAACGCCGACGAGGTCAAGCTGGTTAGTCTTGTTTGGCTTTCCTGAATCCTTGTTAATTTTCTATCTCCTTTTCTGTTGATTACTGAGAGATGATTGGTGATGTTAGGTGTGCATTCGTCTATCTCTTTCCAGTTTTGTGTTTGCTTTGTCTATTCTGGAACTCCTTGTCAGGCACAGACACACTTTGGATCCTTATCTTTGCAAACAAATGACCCCTTTTATCATTCTGTAATATCTCTCCATGTCTCTAGAAATAGTCCTTGTTCTAAAGGCTACTTTTGCTGATATGAATAGAGCCATTGCAGCTCTGTTTTTACTAGAGTTTGGATGATGTCTTTTTTTCTCAGTCTTTTGAGATGTTTAGACCATTTGCATTTAATGTCATATTGTTAACATGGTTGGATTTAAATCTACCATCAACTTAGTTATTTCTACTTGTTATTTATATTTGAATTTTGTTCCTTTTATCTTTCTCTGCCTCTGACTTAATTTTTTGTATTGCCTTTTATTACCTCATTTTACTATTTAATGTTTACAATTACACGTTTAACTTACATTTTACCTACAAATAATATTATTTTACTTGATGTATAATGTAAGAAACTTACAACATTGCAATATTTACTCTGTCCCAAAATATCATGCTATTGTTCTGAGTTTACATCTATTATTTTAGAAATCTCACAATAAATTGATACTATTTTTGCCCTGAAGAATCAGTCATTTTTTAAAGCAATTAGAAAGAAAAAGGGTATTATATTTATTTTTATTTATTTATTTCTACCATTTCTTCTATGCTTCATCTCTTTGTGTTGCTTCTCCAGTTTCCATGTGATGGCGTGTTCTTCCTGTAAAAGACTTAACCTTTTCCATTTTTTATAGTACAAGTCTGTTGATGATGAAGTCTTTTAGCATCTGTATGTCAGGAAGAGTCTTCATACTGCCTTTAGTTTTAAAAAACAATTTTTGTTGGGTACAGAATTCTGGGTGGACAATTTTTCCCCTTTACCACTTTAAAGATGTCACTCCATTGCCTTCTGTTTTGAATAGCTTCTGACGGAAATCTGTGTTTCTCTGTATTTAGTATTTCTTTTTTCTCTGGTTGCCTTTAAGACTTCCTCTCATTTTCAGTTTTCAGAAGTTGGTTACAGTGCATCTAAGTGAGTCGATTTGTTTACTTACATGTTTATGGTGCTTTTCCTACTTGAAGCTCTCTGAGCTTCTTGTGTTTGTGGATTATTGATTTTCATTACTTTTGTAAAATTCTCAGCCATCACTGCTCAAATATTTCCTTTTCCCTGCTCTCTCTCTCTGTTTTCCTTTTTGGGACTTCAGTCACCCAAATGTTAGACCATTTCATGCTGTCTCATATCTCTCATATGCTTGTTCTATTTCTTTCCCCACTCTTTTTTTCCTTTGTGTGTTAGTTCAGATAATATTTATCAATCTGTTTTCAAGTTCACTGATTATTTACTCTGTTCTGTTCAGTCTGTTAATCAGCCCATCAAGGGAATTTTTCATCTCTGATAACATGGTTTTTATTTCTGGTGTTTACATTTGATCATTTTATTATTTTTTAAAAAAATAGTTTCCATCTTTGCTGACATTCTTCATCTATCCATGCACACTGTTGACCAGTATGGTATCTACTACAAAATCCATCAACATATTAATCATAATTACCTTATAATCAGAGTTCCAAAGAAGAGCAAGAAGACATAAGAAAGTCTTCCTCAGCGATCAGTGCAAAAGAATAGAGGAAAACAATAGAATGGGAAAGACTAGCGATCTCTTCAAGAGAAGTAGAGATACCAAGGGAACATTTCATGCAAAGATGGGCTCGATAAAGGACAGAAATGGTATGGACCTAACAGAAGCAGAAGATATTAAGAAGAGATGGCAAGAATACACAGAAGAACTGTACAAAAAAGATCTTCATGACCCAGATAATCATGATGGTGTGATCACTCACCTAGAGCCAGATATCCTGGAATGTGAGGTCAAGTGGGCCTTAGAAAGCATCACTACAAACAAAGCTAGTGGAGGTGATGGAATTCCAGTTGAGCTATTTCAAATCCTGAAAGATGATGCTGTGAAAGTGCTGCACTCAATATGCCAGCAAATTTGGGAAACTCAGCAGTGACCACAGGACTGGAAAAGGTCAGTTTTCATTCCAATCCTAAAGAAGGGCAATGCCAAAGAATGCTCAAACTACCACACAATTGCTCAAAATTCTCCAAGCCAGGCTTCAGCAATATGTGAACCGTGAACTTCCAGATGTTCAAACTGGTTTTAGAAAAGGCAGAGGAACCAGAGATCAAATTGCCAACATCCGCTGGATCATGGAAAAAGCAAGACAGTTCCAGAAAAACATCCATTTCTGTTTTATTGACTATGCCAAAGCCTTTGACTGTGTGGATCACAATAAACTGTAGAAAATTCCTCAAGAGATGGGAATACCAGACCACCTGACCTGCCTCTTGAGAAATTTGTATGCAGGTCAGGAAGCAACAGTTAGAACTGGACATGGAACAACAGACTGGTTCCAAATAGGGAAAGGACTATGGCAAGGCTGTATATTGTCACCCTGCTTATTTAACTTCTATGCAGAGTCCATCATGAGAAACGCTGGACTGGAAGAAGCACAAGCTGGAATCAAGATTGCCGGGAGAAATATCAATAACCTCAGATATGCAGATGACACCACCCTTATGGCAGAAAGTGAAGAGGAACTAAAAAGCCTCTTGATGAAGGTGAAAGAGGAGAGTGAAAAAGTTGGCTTAAAGCTCAACATTTAGAAAACGAAGATCATGGCATCTGGTCCTATCACTTCATGGGAATTAGATGGGGAAACAGTGGAAACAGTGTCAGACTTTATTTTTTTGGGGTCCAAAATCACTGCAGATGGTGACTGCAGCCATGAAACTAAAAGATGCTTACTCCTTGGAAGAAAAGTTATGACCAACCTAGATAGCATATTGAAAAGCAGAGACATTACTTTGCCAACAAAGGTCCGTCTAATCAAGGCTATGGTTTCTCCAGTGGTCATGTATGGATGTGAGAGTTGGACTGTGAAGAAAGCTGAGCACCGAAGAATCGATGCTTTTGAACTGTGGTGTTGGAGAAGACTCTTGAGAATCCCTTGGACTGCAAGGAGATCCAGCCAGTCCATTCTGGGATTTCTTTGGAAGGAATGATGCTAAAGCTGAAACTCCAGTACTTTGGCCACCTTATGCGAAGAGTTGACTCATTGGAAAAGACTCTGATGCTGGGAGGGATTGGGGGCAGGAGGAGAAGGGGACGACAGAGGATGAGATGGCTGGATGGCATTACTGACTCAATGGACGTGAGTCTGAGTGAACTTTGGGAGTTGGTGATGGACAGGGAGGCCTGGTGTGCTGTGATTCATGGGGTCGCAAAGAGTCGGACACGACTGAGCGACTGAACTGAACTGAACCTTATAATCTCAATCTGATAATCCCACATCTCTGGGTGGCTCTGATAGCCATGAAATTAAAAGATGCTTACTCCTTGGAAGGAAAGTTATGACCAACCTAGACAGCATATTAAAAAGCAGAGACATTACTTTGTCAACAAAGGTCCATCTACTTAAGGCTATGGTTTTTCCAGTAGTCATGTATGGATGTGAGAGTTGGACTATAAAGAAAGCTGAGCACTGAAGAATTGATGCTTTTGAACTGTGTTGCTGGAGAAGACTCTTGAGAGTCCCTTGGACTGCAAGGAGATCCAACCAGTCCTTCCTAAAGGAGATCAGTCCTGAGTGTTCATTGGAAGGATTGATGTTGAAGCTGAAACTCCAATACTTTGGCCACCTTGATGCTGGGAAAGATTGAGGGCAGGAGAAAGGGATGACAGAGGATGAGATGGTTGGATGGCATCACTGACTCAATGAACATGAGTTTGGATAAACTCCAGGAGTTGGTGTTGGACAGGGAGGCCTGGTGTGCTGCTGTTCTTGGAGTCCCAAAGAGTTAGACATGACTGAGCAACAGAACTGAAGTGAACTGAATTTATAATCTCAGTCTGATAATCCCACATCTCTGGGTGGCTCTGAGTCCGGCTCTGTTGATTATTTCACTCACCTGTGGCTTTTTCCCCCTGTTTTTGTGTGTGTTTGTGTGTGTGTCTTGTAATTCTTAATCAATGCTTGGACTTACTTGTAGAGAAACAATAGCTATTGAAGCAACTATTATTTACACTTTGAAATGGGCAGCCTTCTTTTATCAATATGCTATGTGGGTAATTGAATTAATATCATGAGCAGATAAAAGGAATTTCGGTTTTGTTGCTGCTTTTCCCTATGTGAACCGTAGGTTTCAAATCCTCCCAGTGGTGAGGTGCAGTCACCTTGTATCTAGAGTTGGGTCTGGGGTGCTGAAGAGCTTTCTCAGTATTCTTAATCCCTTCTCAACTTTTAGTAATCAGTAATGCCTGCACCACAGAGGTGGGGGGCACTCCACACTTTTAACCTGACCCTATTGATAGACTACGTTTCTTGTTACTCAGTGCTAAGTTTTTGCTGGGGGTAGGCATTCTCTGTCTTCTTGGTCTGCTCTCAGCCTTAGACTCTGGGCCCCTGGTACTGTGCTGTACTTAGTCGCTCAGTCATGTCCGACTCTGCGACCCCATGGACTGCAGCCCACCAGGCTCCTCTGTCCATGGGGCTTCTCCAGGCAAGAATACTGGAGTGGGTTGCCATGGCTTCCTCCAGGGGAGGTTCCCAACCCAGGGATCAAACCCAGGTCTCCCGCACTGCAGGTGGATTCTTTACCATCTGAGCACCTGGCAATATTTCTCAATATTCTTGCCCCTTCTTCCCATGGAACTAAACTCTAAGTTGTATCTGTGTTGAGTCCTGAGTGGAAGAATAGGAGACTTCTGCTTTGTGTTGGTGAAGTATCCTGGCACAGTAGAATTTTCTGCCCCTATTCCAGGGCCCTACGCCTCCCTGAGAAGCAGCTGGTCTTTGCCTGAGTCCCGGATGTAGGACCATTTCCCCCAGCAGCTGAAGGCTTTGGCTTTGCATAAGCAAAGAGTCTGGGGAAAATGCGGAAGGTTTCCATGTCTTGCTCACTGGTACGCAGCCACCACGCGCAGCCTCTACCAAATGAAGTGTGTCTTTCTGAAGACCTGCCCAGTTTTCATGAACACCCAGTGGAGATCCATAAAAGAGAGCTTGCACGGGAGTGCAAGGTCCAATGACAAGCAGTCTGCCCTGCTTATTTTTTCCCCCCAAGTTTTGAATTAACTATTTACCCAAAAGTTAGGTCATTAAAGTCTTAGAATGTTCTGGATCTATTGTTTTCTTTGCATGTCCATCTGCCTCCCAATATGTAAAAAGAGGGCGGTGTTCACTCCCAGAGAGGATATTCTGTTTGTGTAATAAGTTATTTCACACGTTTCTCTGTTCCAGTCATTATTTACTGATTTCTTCTCTTTCAATTTCAGTACCACCCGAACAAACTCCTGTGCCCCAGGACTGCTACCATGGTAACGGGCAGAGTTATCGAGGCACGTCGTCCACTACTATCACAGGAAGGAAATGCCAGTCGTGGTCATCGATGACACCACACAGGCATCTGAAGACCCCAGAAAACTACCCAAATGCGTATGTCTTTGATTTTCAACCGGTAGAGGAGAACCGCCAGCTTCAGTTTCCACTTAAAGGGTTATGCTCGAAACTGAGAAGGAAATGGCAACCCACTCCAGTATTCTTGCCTGGAGAATCCCGTGGACAGGGGAGCCTGGTGGGCTGCTATCTATGGGGTTGCAGAGTCGGACATGACTGAAGCGACTTAGCATGCATGCATGCATTGGAGAAGGAAATGGCAACCCACTCCAGTACTCTTGCCTGGAGAATCCCCGGGACAGAGGAGCCTGGTGGGCTGCTGTCTATGGGGCTGCACAGAGTCGGATATGACTGACGCAACTTAGCAGCAGCAGCAGCTAGAAACTAATGTCTTAGGACCAAATTTCCTTTGGCTCCAGAGAATGAGACAAAATGTCTCAGGCAACTTGCTTTTGTGCAAAATTTCTGAAAGAAGAGAAGCCGGAGGCTGGCTCTCTTTCCTGAGTAGTGTTTCAGAAGCAGGGTGGGATAGACAGAGGGGCTGAGGTCCTACTAGTAGAAAGCTCAAAAGCACAGACGATCGAAGGCTTAGAAATAGGATCGTCCCATAGCTCTTGCTTACAGATCAGTGTCGTCTTTCAGCCGTGGAATTTGATCATTTCGTCTTCCAACTCCTGAAGTGGTTTGTGTTTGCCATTGGGTAATAAATGTAAATATTTATCACCACTGGGTGATCTGTGTATCACCCAACCTGTGTGGACATATTGGGTCCTGAGCACTAGTGGTCTCAAGGAATGTGAATGACCAGAGCATTAAGAGCAAAAGCAGGAAGGCAGATTAGAGTCAGAAAGTACAGATACTGATCTGCAAAATGGACATCAGTGGACAGGTCAGTGGGCAAAATAGTGGACAAGACTCGGACTGATCAGACCAGTTTTTCTGTGACACGTGGCTGTAAAAATATGGAAAAATTTCACATGATGGACAATAGGCAGCATAGGACTGTGACTTTTCGGAAAGGAAAGTAAATTAGATTGAACTTACAATGACCCTGGTTTTCTTCCTGGAGATACTTAGGGAAGAAAGTATCTCTTTGGACTGCAGTGCAAGGAAATGGAGCCAGGGCAGACCACAGCAGTCTTGCTAATCTAAGGAGACAGAGACCAGAGTTGGGGCTTAGTGAGGCAGCTTGGATTGAGTAGGCAGGGTAATCTTGAGAAAGGATCTGTGCAGAGAAGGCACTTTGGAAATACGTATGGAGTTCTCCTGAAGTCTTTGGCTGAATGCAAAGCTACGCACGTTGCAGGGAGAGATTCTGCAGTGAACAAAGACCAGGGAACCCTGAGATAAATGAAGATTCTAGAACTCCCAGGGCACTAGAAGACTCTGCGTTTGCAGAGTTGAGATTCTTATGAGTCAGAGAGGAGAAACCTCAGGGGACACCTTGACCATTCAGTAAGGAATCCAGAAAAGTCTCGTTTATCAGTTGTTGTTGCTGAGTCGTGTCCAACTCTTTGCCATCCCAAGGACTGTAGCCCACCAGGCTCCTCTGTCCATGTATCGGTAGGGTTAGTGTATTCCTTGGATAAAGTCTATTCTAAAAACATCTGAGCAAAGATCAAAAGTAATCCTAAAAGGATCAAAATGATCTCCAGGTAAATTAACTGCCTGCCAGAGGAAAACGCAAGGGTCTTGAGAGGACAATACCAAATGATTCCAGTAAGAAGACAAGTTAATAAAAATGGACAAAAGACTTCAACCATTTAAAAGATGTTCCACAGAGAAAGATACACAAATGGTCAATAAGAACCTGAAAAAATGTTCAACATTTTAGCCATCACAGAAGCAAGAATTATAATCACAGCTTCTGCTGCTCAATCGCTCAGTCATGTCCGATTCTTTGTGACCCCGTGGACTATAGCCAGCAGGCTCCTCTGTCCATGGGATTTTCCCAGCAAGAATGCTGCAGTGGGTTGCCATGCCCTCTTCCAGGGGATCTTCCCGAACCAGGGATGGAACCTGTGTCTCCTGCATGGCAGGCACCTTCTTATACCACTGAGCCACGAGGGAAGCCCCTATAACCGCAATGAGATACTACCAAATACCCAATGGCAATGACTGTTACTAAAAAGACAAACAGTAAGAAGTAGTTCTGAGGATGGAGCAGGGACAGCTGTCATACCTGATGTGTTTCCGTGTGTGTGTGCCGAGTCACGTCCCACTCTTTGGGACCCCATGGACTGTAGCCTGTCCAGTTCCTCCGTTCATGGAATTTCCCAGGCAAGAATGCTGGAGTGGGTTGCCTTTCCTTCTTCAGGGGATCTTCCCAACCCAGGGATCAAATCCACGTTTCTTACATCTACAAAAAGATCTACCAGAAAGTTCTTATCAGCTTTATTCCTAAAATAACCCCAAACTGGAAGCCACTTCAGTGGTCACCAATAAGAACATGAATAACCAGTAAGATACTCATACCATGGAATACTATTCAGAAATAAAAAGGAACAAGCTACCGATACCCTCAAATTGCATGGGTAAAAGCTCAAAAATACTGAAAGAAGGGTATATCCTTGCATGAGTTCATTCATATGAAGTTCTGGAGTAGAACTCAATAGTATTTGCCTCCAGGGGAAGGGCAGCCAAGACTGAGCAGTGACCCAAGGGAGGTTTCTGGGGGTGATGGACGAATTCTCTGTCACAGCAGGAGTGTGGGTTATGTAGGTGTGTGTGTTCATCAAAACTTGTCCATCAAAGTACCTTTACAGAAAAAAGAGAGCAGGAGCCTGTTTCCTGTGATAAGCCTTTCTAACATATCCAGTTGCTTGGAAACCTGCTGATGGGCTTCCTCAAATTGTGGACCCGGGTCTGAGATGGTCACTTGTCTATAGTCCCCACAGATACACTGTTGGATTCCCATAGAACATTGGATGTTCCAAGTGATCTCATGAGTCACAGAGTGCGGGTCTGAGTTCCAAAGGGGAGTCTAAGGCTGAGACTTCTGAGAAGCTGGGGCAGAGTCCTTGGGAGGCCCCAGGGGTCCAAGCTGCCCAGTGAGCCCCAGGTCCCTCCTCTGCTATGTCCTTAGCCAGTTGCTTCTGACTCAGCTCCCGCAGAAGCCCTGGTCTACCCAGACGTCCCCCTTCCTCCCTTTGGCCCCACTCTCCTTTAGTCACATCCCTCTTCCCTCCATCCCTGAGCGGCTGCAGGTAGACGAGCCTGGGGCTTCTTCCTGCGTGCCCCAGAATGCATCCAGCTAGAAACCTCATCCAGCTAGTTTTCCAGGAGGCTGCCACAAGCCTTCCGAACCCCCAACCCACTTGATCTGCCTATGCTATTTACAGTAATATTACTGCCGTGAGTTTTTGTTTCATTGTAAAATACAGTAGGGCTTTCCAGGTGGCTCTAGTGGGAAGGAATCTGCCTGCCATTGCAAGAGACTGGAGTTTGATCCCTGGGTCAGGAAGATCCCTGGAGTAGGAAATGGCACCCCACTCCAGTATTTTTGCCTAGAAAATTCCATGGACAGAGGAGCCTGGTGGGCTACAGTCCACAGGGCTCCAAAAAGTGGGACTACAACTGAACACACACACACACACACACACAATACACTATGAGTAAACAGACTAAGAGGGTTGACCTGGGAATATCATCGTCTTGTATGTCTTTTCTGCCTTGGATAAATATGTTTTAGTTCCAACTTCCATAGCCCTACTCACACAGAAGAGAAAGCCAGAGGTATAGATATATTTGTTTGTACACAAAAAATGTAAAATATGTGCTTCAAAATCTATATTGGTTATCCCTGGGGAATTTATTTAACACTTCCAGGGAAAGGAAAACATTCTGATACTTTCTCTTATACATGTATATATATATATGATCTGTTTTTATGTGCAGCATGTATTACTTTTGATTATTTTTAAATAAAAATTATAACCTACTTTAAAAAACTCACCCAGTTCTTTAGAAATTGAGGACCATCTGTGCCTGTGGCATTATAATAATAATTGGCACCTTTGGTAACTTGGGCTTCCCTTGTGGCTCAGCTGGTAAAGAACCTGCCTGCAATGCAGGAGACCTGGGTTTGATCCTTGGGTTGGAAAGATCCCTTGGAGAAGGGAAAGGCTACCCACTCCAGTATTCTGGCCTGGAGAATTCCGTGGACTGTGTAGTCCGTGGGGTCACAAACAGTTGGACACGACTGAGCGACTTTCACTTTGGTACCTTAATGGAAATATTCCAGCCACTTCGTTGTAACAAAATTCAGAGGGTGCTGGGGTGCCCCTGAAGATTCACTCACCTCTCATGACCTCTATTGCTGTGGAATTTACAGTGGCTTGACAATGAACTACTGCAGAAATCCAGATGCCGATAAGAGCCCCTGGTGTTATACCACCGATCCGAGAGTCAGATGGGAGTTCTGCAACCTGAAGAAATGTTCAGAAACTCCAGAGCAGGTGCCTGCGGCTCCCCAAGCCCCAGGTGTAGAGAATCCTCCTGAAGCAGGTAAGAAGTCTGTGGCCAGACATCTGTGTACTCGGGTAGAGAGATGATAAGAGGCGGAGAGTCTTCCCGAGGCAGAGGCTTCATTGCTGCGGGGGGACTGGAGTGCTGGCTGAGTTTGTGATGGGGAAGGCTGCTTCAGGGTATCGTTTGGGGAAGCCAGAGCTGCTCTTGCTGGCCTGATGGGGGTGGGTGTGTCTTTAGGAGTTGAAAACTAATGGAATGAACTTGTGGACCCAGCGGGGGAAGGAGAGGGTAGGACGAATTGAGCAAGTAGCATTGACATATATACACTATTACGTGTGAAATAGATAACTAGTGGGAAGATGCTTACAATATAATATATGCATATAACACAGGGAGCCCACCCTGGTGTTCTGTGATGACCTCGAGAGATGGTACGGGAGGGGGGTTGTTGTTTGTTCTTTCAGTTGCTCAGTCATGTCCAACTCTTCATGACCCCATGGACTGTAGCAGGCCAGGCTCCTATGTCCATGGGATTCTCCAGGCAAGAATACTGGAGTGGGTTGCCATTTCCTTCTCCAAGGGAGGGGGGAGGAAGGCTTAAAAGGGAGGAGATATATATATATATAAAATCATGATTGATTCACATTGTTACATGGCAGAAATCAACACAACATTGAAAAGTAATTATCCTTCAATTAAAAAAAAAAAAAAGAAAAGTAATTGGCTGTGAGGGATGGATACAGTTTTGAGCCTGGATGGATTGAGAGGTTGATGATAGTGGCCGAGGTGGGACATTCTAGAAAAGCGAATCTCTGCCTTTTGCATGGAGGGGTAGAAAGGACTGATTTGGTTTTGGATGTACAGAGTTAGGAGGGCTAGGAAGACTGTCAATGATCATCTCCAACAAAGGCTTGGAGAGAAGTGGACATGCAGCTCCAAGCGTCTGCAGCCCTGAGGATAAACATGTCATCCAAGGTGGGACGCAAAGGATAACCAGGCTCTTCTCCACCTCCCCGGCCCTTTGCCCACGTGTCACCCCGTGTGCTGAGCCTCTGGTCCTGTGGCTGTCAGGTGGCAGGAGTGCTCGGTCCTCCGACAGGGTAAGGTCACAGAGGGGACCGACTCTTCCCTTGCCCTGGCATGAAAGCTCAGTGGTCTCTGGCTTGTCTGACCACTTTTGGGTAATCCAAGATCAGACAGAAACAATTAAAGTGAGGACTTGGTTTCAAGTTGAGACCCCCTCTCCTTCCGGAGGGGGACTTGGCTCCTCTGAGATGCTGGAGAACCTTACTAGCTGCTCCCTACTGTCCCCCTGTACACCTGCTGTACACATAGGACCAGCTCATCTCTGCCCCACTTTCCTGGTGAGACTTTGGGTGCCATGGCCCAGCTGGGGATCCCTCCTGATGAGACTCAGGTGGGATGGACCTGAGTCATCCCACATCACATGGACTCAGGTGGCCCTCCCACGTGATACCCCACATGTGGTTGTGGGTAACTCACACAGTCTGTTCCTGGCACACACTGGAGGTGGCCAAGCACTGCCCTGCTCCTTGGGCATGGGGCTAGCTGGCCCAGCTTTTGCTGTCTGGATTTTCCAAGTGCTCATCAGAGCACTGTGTGCTGGGACCCCATATGTAACACTTAACAAGGGCTCAAGCCTCATCCCCAAGGCACGAGGTGAGGGAGGAATTTGGGGAAGGGACCTCTAGCCACCTCTTTCTTACCTCTTTCATCCCAGAAGGTGGCAGAGCTCTGGCCAAAATAATATACTTTTATGAAATCCTTTTCCATCTGCTCTCTTCATTGAGAGTGAGTTATTCAAGGATCATCTCACATTTCGTAGAGGCGTCTGTTACCTCTCAGTTTGTTATAAAACTGAGTATCTAAGTGTCCCGGCCAAAGTTCCCGTTCCAACACCCGGACTTGTGAGTCCTTCTGAGACAAGAGCATCTCTGGCGACTTGTTAAAAAAGTCGTCAGGGCGCACTGAAACCTCCAGGGCTCCTGTGTTCCAAAGGACGTGACTACAGCCTGTCCTGAGAGACGCCGAGCACTGCCACATTTGATCCTTGTCGCCGGGTCAGTGTGGGACAGGTGACACCGTTCCCTCTTCCCTCCAGACTGCAGGATCGGGATGGGCAAAAGCTACCGCGGCAAGAAGGCCACCACGGTGGCCGGTGTCCCCTGCCAGGAGTGGGCGGCCCAGGAGCCCCACCAACACAGCATCTTCACTCCAGAGACAAACCCACAGTCAGGGCTGGAGAGAAACGTAAGCCACTTTGATTTGGACTTCGTGTTGCCTTTTTTTGACCAGCCTTCGCAAACCGAATTGAACCTCTGCTCCAGAGAGGCTGCCTGACTGAGCGTTGGTGTGGGGTGGGGAGGGGACACCAGAGGGTTCAGGGGACCGAACCTGTGCTCCAACAGCCTCAGCCTGGGGGGTACAGTTAGCACGGCCGGCCAATCCGCTAGCTTCTTATCTCTCTCATTTGCGACACTTCCTGCCTGCTTTCGTGTTTCCGGTGTTTGTCCTCTAGGTCCCCGTGATCAAAGATGACCTTCATGACACTGTAGTTGGATGTTCCTAGAAAAAAAAATTGGATGGGCCATCAGGACTCTGCTAGGATTTCCCCTACACTCACACAGTCCCTGAAGGGTTTCCTTTGTGGGGTGGTCTTGCCATGGCTGACCCACGGAGGGTGCCCGGGCTAGGGGAATAAACAGTTTGGAAGCAACAGTGAACAAGTCATCGGGCAGAAGACTGACCTGAATGACGGCCTGTCCCACGACCACAGTCCTCTCTTGCTGGGTGGCAGACACAGGCTGCAGGGCAGGCCCCTTTATATAATCTTCACCCCAAGAGCCCTCAGGGTCTACACCCCTTCTCCAAGCTCCTTTTGAACAAGGAGACGTGACCGATGGCCTTCTATGAGTCAGAGGCTTCGTAAGCACCCTGAAAAGTGACTCTGCCCACTTCTCTGCCAAAGAAACACGACCTTTCATGTTCTAAGGACAGAAGTGTAATCGATGTCTGTGCCTCCTGTCACCTTCTCTGCCGTGCCCTGCCCCAGCATGCGCCCTCTCCCAGACACGTTCCTCTTTTTCCAGTACTGCCGTAATCCTGACGGTGATGTCAATGGGCCCTGGTGCTACACCATGAACCCAAGGAAGCTTTTTGACTACTGTGACGTCCCTCAGTGTGGTAAGCTGCTGTCTCCTTTGGAAGGAAATGGCTTTTATATAAATGTGGTGTCACCTGGTGTCTGATCTGCAAGACACAAGTGTGTGTCGAGCACTTCTGGGCAGGAGAGGGTCCCCTCTCCCCCAGAGCCCTCTTTTCATCCTGGGTCTCTTGAATCAGTCCTACTCGTGGCCCCCATTTTTAGGCACTCCCTTCCTCCAATACTTTAAATAAAATACATACAAAATCCTCCCCAAGAGCAAGTTCAGAGGTGATCTCTTTAGCCTCCAGAGGGTTCCACTGACCTCTCCAATGTCTGGGGCAGGATGCCTGAAAAACAAATTCAGAGTCACCCAGACGGGAAGCTCTCCTTCAGCAGCTGAGAAGTAAGAAAGAAAACAGAGACAGCAGGAAATAAACATATAGCATCTATTGTAAACCATATACTGTCATCCTAAGAATTTAATGAACATGGCTCCTTACTAAGGCCCGACATTCCTTATCCTAAGATGACTATTAGCCATGCATTCGCCAGACAACGTAGAGAAAGCTTGCTTGAATTCTTTCCTTGTTTCTCAGACTTTTCTGGGGAGTGAGAAGCTTGGATCACAGAAAGGGGAGTTGACCTTTGTTCTGAAAAGTCTGGGCTAACAAGTCCAGGGATAGGTTTGGAGAACACCGCAAAGGGCTTTGATTCGGACCCTGTTTTACTCTCCGCTGACCTTCCGTCTTTGCAGAGGGATTCTGTCCTGATTCTTGATAATCAGCCTGGACTTCTTTGCACAGTTTGATGGCTTGTGTTTGTGCCTGCCACATGGCGGGACAGGCTGGAGGGGATAAGGTGCGGCTGCAAGGTCACTGAAGTCCACATCCAGAGGTGGTTTGGGAGGCAGCTTGGGCAAGGGGTTGAGAGCACGGAGCCACCGTCAGGCTTTGCTTCGGGGCCGCTCATGCCTAGAGCAGGGCGAGGAGGGCGAAGCCGGGATGAAGGAAAGATTCTCCTTGGCCACTGTCACCGTGCTGCCTGGGCTGAGGGGAGCATGTAGCCGACTGCTTCTCCACTGTGTGTTTTCTCAGTTCTCCAGACGCTGCCTCGGTGGACCCCCTACCTCATGGCCCCCAGTGGGGTTTGTGCCTCCCTTTCTGCTCCTCCCTCCTACCCTTCAGCTTTCTGGAACCCCCACTGCCTCTTGGGGTGCGGGCTCGCTGACTTGGACAGGGTGCCTATCTGGCACAGTTGCCTTTAAGTTGTTGTATATCATGCCATTCCTGCCCTGGCTCTATAGCTGTGCCAGGGAGTCATGGACTTCTGATGCCCACAGAAAGGGACCTACAGTAATATCCCAGGGGCAGCCCTCGGCCACCAGCAGACGCTACAGGCTTCTTGAGTGTCAGGAGGCTTGGGGATCCTTCTGCAGGAAATGGGTGTCAGCAAACAGACCACGTGCTCTGATCACATGGCCACATCATGATGCAGTTGGGGACCGCACACTGGGACAGTCCTTTCTCCATCCTTTCCTCTTTTATCCATCTCTAAGAACCTGGTTCTTTTCCATCCTTGACTTGGGTGAGGGTACCAGAATTGTTCAGTTCAGTTCAGTCACTCAGTCGTGTCTGACTCCTTGCGACCCCATGGACTGCAGCATACCAGGCTTCCCTGTCCATCACCTACTCCCGGAGCTTACTCAAACATGCCAGTTGAGTCAGTGATGCCATCCAACCATCTCATCCTCTGTCATCCCCATCTCATCCTGCCTTCTATCTTTCCCAGCATGAGTGTCTTTTCTAATGAGTCAGTTTTTCACATCAGGTGACTGAAGTACTGGAGCTTCAGCTTCAGCATCAGTCCTTCCAATGAATATTCAGGGTTGATTTCCTTTAGGATTGACTGGTTTGATCTCCTTGCAGTCTGCTTTGATCTCAAGAGTCTCCTCCAACACTGTAGTTCAAAAGCATCAATTGTAAAAGAGGCCATTTCTTTCTTTCTTTTTTATATTTATTTGTTTGTCTGTACCAGGTCTTAGTGGCAGGCATGTAGGACCTAGTTCCCTGACCAGGGATCGAATCTGGGCTCCTGCATTGGGAGTGTGAAGTCTTAGACACTGGACCACCCGGGAAATTCCGGGAGGCCATTTCTAGAAGTCTGCACATGGAGGTTTATCTTACACCCTCCCGGAGCATCTTTGGGGCCTCTGTTGAACCCTCCAATGTAACATCTTCCTACACACCCACCCATCAGAATGTAAAGATTACAAACCTCAGCTATTAATATTTCCTTTTTCCTGGTGCTTAGAGCAATGCCTGGCACTACATATATATATATTTGAACACATTTGCTCAATCAGTAAATAAATGAATGAAATCTCAAATGACAGCTCCTCCAGTATGACAGGTCAGTGCTTAAAAGGGTGGCTGTCCCAGGTTAAGGGGACTTTTTGTGTGTACTTGTATTTTTTTTTTTTTTTTGCTAATTTTATTCGATTTTTCAGAATGTGAAGTCTCTTTGAGCTATGACTTTTTAAAAAGGTTATTTTCATTTTTTTTCCTCTTTTTAAAAAAGGATTTTTATTGCTCATTCCCTGGGAAATTTCCGAACTTTTAAAATTTCCAAACTTTACATTGTAACTCACATGGAAAACATCTTTAAAAAAGTACCATTGATTTAACTTTTTAGGCTACACATAAACTTCTTTAAGCAACTCACTTGAAAAATTTGTGTAAATATTCTGTTATTAAAACAAATGGCACCATGCAAACTGCACAGAATAACATAGTAAAACAATTTGAAATCAGAACTACATTCTATTCAGCCCAGTAATCTGCTTCTCAATTTTACCAAGGGCTTGTGTGGGTTTTCTCTTTAATATCAACCTCAAAAATTGAAAGATGCCCATTTAAAATATAGTTTTATTTATTTATATTCATTTATTTTAAATTGCAAATTTTTGTTCGTTGGGTTAACAACTCATTTCAATTCTACCAACACAAACAGTACAAATAATAAGTATTGTAATTAAAAATAAGTAGAACTTAAGTTTTATTTTGAATAGTGAGACCAGGGTTACCATAATATCTGTGGTTGTTCTTTCCTTAGTCCATTTCTGTAAGTCTACTCTGTGTAAGGCACAGTAGGAGAAATTAAGGTCAGTATTAGAAAGTAGGATTTGATTATATTGCATCCTTCTTCAAAAAAAAAAAAAAAACAAACTTCTCTATATAGATTCTCAGAATAGGCCAAGAAAATTGGAAAGCTATTAGGAAAATTCAGGTTTCAGCTTCACTAGAGGATAAAAATCTCTTGGTTGATTAAGACTAAAACTTTTCTCCTTATAATATTTATTATTAACTATGACTTATGCTTCTATTTTTGAAGATCCTAAAGGGCTCCAGACAATGGAGAAGCATTTATGAATACCTATGTACCCCCTGAACTGTTTTAGACGTTAGTGAGTGATACCAACCAGAGATGGAGCACTCACCCCAATCTCCAGGAACCCTGCAGGCCAGGTGGAGACAGAAAGCCGGTGGGAGATGAATAGAGAGGCAAGTGAATGGAAGTCATCCCTGAGGCGCTGGGTTAGTCTTGGGAGGCTTCCTGGAAGAGCTGTTCTGAAACTGGCCGAGAGAAAGCATTAGTTTAGGATAGTTATCCTTGCTAAACATATGCACACACCCCACACATACATGCACACACAGAGATTCATAATTAAAAAATACTCTTATTGCCTTCCAATGGGGACGACAATTATGGTTTTCAGCAAACTTTACATGGCTCAGATGATGGTGGTGGTTATGATGGGAGTAACGATACAGTCTCTAGATAGATCACCTCAAGTCAGAATAACAACTTGTGTCAGTGAAGCTCTTCTCCACAAAACTCTCATTCTAATGCCTAACTCTTCCCAATTAATCACTTCCTTAAGAAAACAGTAGAATAGAAAAGCACTTATATTTTCTAGGAAGGAGACGGTTCTGTGTTGTCCACTACCATTTCTTGCAACTTAGAAAAAAATATTCCAAGAGACGTTTATGAGTCTACTATTTAGTTTGAGTTTGGGGATGTGAAAAGTTCAGTGCGTCGACGAGTCACGACTTCATCATGAGTTGCTCTCTTTCACGTCTTCAAATGCAAATCTTCCCACGTTGTGCCACAGAGTCCTCATTCGACTGTGGAAAGCCCCAAGTGGAGCCGAAGAAATGTTCTGGAAGGATTGTAGGCGGGTGTGTGTCCAACCCACACTCTTGGCCCTGGCAAGTCAGCCTTCGAAGAAGGTAACACCATTTCCAGAAATGATTTATTCCATCCTTCTGGGTACGCTCTGCAAAACCTTGGGGTTGACATATATACATATGTACATATACACTACTGTGTATAAAACAGATAACTGATGTGAACTACTGTACAGCTCAGGGAACCCTACTCCATGCTCTGCGGTGACCTCAAGGACAAGGAAATCCAAACAGGAGGGCCTATCTGTATATGTATTGATAGATCTGTATATGTATGTACATACGTATATGTATAACTGATTCACTTTGCTGCATAGCAGAAACTAACACAACACTGCAAAGAAACTATACTCCAATGAAAATTAAACAAACAGAAAACCTTTCTGCATTCAACTAAATCCACATACCCCCAGTATCAGAACCTGCCTCTAAGTTCAACAAAGGAGTAAGGAAAACTATAAAAAAATTTTTTTTCTGTGTTTGTAAATTGAAGTATAGTTGCTGTACAATATTATATAGGTTTCAGTTTTGCAATAGGGTGATTCACCATTTTTAAAGGTTATACTCCATTTATCGTTATAAAATATAATGTAATAAAATATTGGCTATGGCCCCTATGTTGTACAATATGTCCTTGTGGCTTATTTTATAACTAATAGTTTCTACTTCTTAATCCCCTACCCCTGTATGGCCCCTCCCCTCTCCCTTATCCCCTCTCCCCACTGGTAACCAAAAGTTCCTTCTCTGTATCTGTGATTCTGCTTCTTTTTTAAAATGTTCTTTTCTATGTTATTTGAAAATAATTTGAAATTAGAATCTTTTTTTTTTGATCTGGGTAGCTGTCATCAGAATTGTTAAATGTAGCAATTTATACTAAGCTCCAATCCTGCTGGAAAAGTTAAAAAGATGCTTTGAGGGTTTATATAGATACCCACTGTGGCTTTGTAAAATGAAGAGAAAGGGATATTTTTAGAAATGAGACACCTCGTGGGGGAGGGTAAAGATAAAATTATCTATAATATTAAAACACAGATGCAGAGTCTTTTCCCCTTCCTTCAACAGTTTTGTGAACTACTGAATTTAACCAAAAGATGCTCACCCATATAAAAAACACCCCTTCTTCAGTGGAGGGTAGCCATAACTGAAGCGTGATCATCCCCGTCTTCCAGGACCCAGACGGTTCTGGTGATCTTTGACTGGTGTTCGCCTTTGATCAGTCCCTTTTCCTGGGTGTCCCATTCAAAGCCCACACAGAAAACAGGCTGATCCGCCTGTTGATGCTTCCTCGGCACAAGGCTGCACCAGTGCGCATGCGCCCAATCGCGGCGCTCTGTGGTCCTTCTTCCGTTCGCTGGTGAGATGCTGTTCTGGTCCGTATCTTTCTGTGGCTGCCTTGGCTGTTCTTTTCTTTGCCTTATCACGTAGTAACTGCTTGCGATACCTGATCCTGCGATACTGCTTTCACGTATTTTCTAGTCTCTCTTTCCCAAGCTGCGCTGGGGTCTGTTTCCTGATTGATAATTGCCTTGCTGGCTCCCATTCACTTGCATCTGTGTCTCTTCCATTATGATGGTCTTCAGAGCGGCTCATGTGAGTTTTATGAGCTATATCGCACCCCAGCAGTTCTACAACGTGAATGATTTAGGGGATGTTTCCCCCGCCCCAAAGCGAACTTTCTCAAATAGCATGAGCAGATGGCCCCGAATCACGGGCCACTCAGGATCCCATTTGGCACCCTGAAGAATGACTGGTCAGGCCTTACACAGATCTCCTCCAAAAGAAACAGAGGAGACCTCAGTGGGCTGGAGTCCAGGGCCAAAGGGCCTCCTGTTGGTGCCATGCCGCTTTGCTCCCCTGTGGCCAGGCCTGGCCTGAGCCCCAGCCCCACCCCACCCCACCCCCCGAGTGGTGGGGTGACCTCCAGAGGACCCACTTACTGCAGGAAGCTCAAAACTCCTACTGTCCTTGCTGCCACCTCGTCCTTTGGGAACATTAATGACCTCGAAGCAGAGTAAGCACCACTTTCGGACTTTCTGTAGAATTAAATCATCAGATTTAACTAAAATCCTGGCACATTTTCCTTCCAGCTCGAGGCACTTCTGTGGAGGAACTCTGATATCCCCAGAGTGGGTGCTGACTGCTGCCCATTGCCTGGACAAGTATGTGTTAGGGGATCCCAGACACGAAGACTTCCTTGTCTTCAAGACTCCTTGCCTCCTTTTCTTTATCTTCTCCCTCCCCTCTCTCCTCCCTTGTCTCCTTCCCTTTCCTCCTTCCTTCCAGGGCAGTGACACTGGGGACGGGGGTGGGGGGCGGGAGGTGGATGTGAAGGGCAGAATGGCCAGGGCCGCTGGATGGGAGAGGAGGGGGTGTTTCAGGAGAGAAACGAAGAGGCAGACCTGGTCCGGCAGTTTGCAGCAGGATCGACAGCAAGACAGAGCCTTTCGCCATGAGGGGCGTTGGTCTCCCCAGGCTCCGGACCTGGTGTCTGCCCTGTGCCAACCTCAGTGTTGGTTTCATTCGTCCTCTGTTGTCTGAGAATCTTCCTTAACTGTCAGGTTCAGGAAGACCGAGAACTTGTTTCTTGCCATTCAGAGGCCTCCGATTGTAGGTAGCTGAGCGGGGAGGAGACGTGGTGTTTATGGCTCCAAAGGGCACCCAACGCAGGGCTGGCCCCTATTTTGCTGCTAATGCGGATGTCTTCTCTAGCATTTTAGCGCTGTCATTCTACAAGGTCATCCTGGGTGCACACAACGAGAAAGTCCGGGAACAGAGTGTCCAGGAAATACCAGTGTCCAGGCTGTTCCGGGGGCCCTCTCAGGCGGACATTGCCTTACTCAAGCTGAGCAGGTACTGGTTTGCCCACGACGTTCACCTTGTAAGCCCTGAGAACTTTTGCTCGTGGCTGGATTTACAAGCCGTAACAGAGTTGTGTGGGGCTGGCACCAGCTAGGACCCCAAAGGCATCAGGCTTTGGGAAGAGCATTGACCTTCAAGTGAGGAAACCTGGGCTCAGCCCTGCTCGCCTGCTACAGGCGCTGGGTGAGGATGGAGGTGGGCGGAGGGGAGAATACAGGGGAGGGTGGCAGCTAGGGGGTGTTCTTCCCACGTGGTCATGACAGAGGCATCGGGACTCAGTTTCCTCACGTGGAAAAAGAGTGTGTTGAAGCATGAGGTACAGGTTATCCCTACAATTCTCTCACTTACTAAGTTCCCCTGGGGCTTCCCTGTTGGCTCAGACGGTAAAGTGTCTGCCTGCAATGCGGGAGACCTGGGTTCAGTCCCTGGGTTGGGAAGACCCCCTGGAGAAGGAAATGGCAACCCATCTTAGTACCCTTGCCTGGAAAATCCCATGGACGGAGGAGCCTGGTGGGCTATAGTCCATGGGTTGCAGAGTCGAACACGACTGAACGCCTTCACTTTCAATAAGTTCCCCAGTCAGCTAGTATACATTCATAATCAGAGAATTATTCAGTTATTCCAGGTTGACATTCTCTTTTCAACGTAATAATATGCTCGGGGGAATCAATCGCAATTATGTATGTCAAAGCACTTTAAAAAAGAAAGGCAGCGTGCACACACACTCACAATTCACAAAAGCACATTCGTCTTCCTATCTCTGGTTTTATGTTTCCTGTTGGATGGGTGTTTTATTAAGTCTGACAAAATGATCCATTTTTTTTTTCTGTCACTTAAAAGTTAGCGGTATTTGAAAACAGGTCTCAAGAGAGTGAGCTAAATAAAGAGACAGCTATTTCGAAAACAGTCACAAGATGGACAGCCAAAATGGCGGGCTGATGGGTCCCAGGTGACAGGGGGCGGTAGTGACCATGAGGAGGACGGCCAGGCCAGTGGACCCTTGAGGCCAGCAGTCAAGGGTCTGAGGGGGGCTCTCTGGGTCCGGGCAGAAACACGTCATGCATTTCCTGGGTCAGTCCACTGAGGAGTGACTCCCTCCTGGAAAGGGAAGACAGGGCCTTCTCAGCTTAGCCAGCTTCTTCTCCTTTCTTCACGGTCCCCTGGGCTGTCAGGAAGCTCTGCTCCTCAAACAGGTGATTTAGTAAACATGAGGTTCTGGACGTGTTCTCTGATAGACTGATACGTTTGCGCTTCTGGGAACCCACCCTCAGGCCGCCCCACACCCCAGGAGTCTCAGTCATCAGTGTTCCACGAGAGCAACCCATACGTGAGTGTGGGCTGCTCCTTGTGAGAGGCGGGGGCTCTTCTGGTGACTCCAAGAGGATGGTGGTGGTTCAGTCACTCAGTCGTGTCCGACTCTTTGAAACCCTGTGAACTGTAGCCCGCCAGGCTCCTCTCTCCATGGGTTTTCCCAGGCAAGAACACTGGAGTGGGTAGCCATTTCCCCTTCCAGGGGATCTTCCCCACCCAGGGATCGAACCTGCATCTCCTGCAGTGGCAACCGAATTCTTTACCGCTGAGCCACCTGGGAAGCCCTACAAATAGATAGAATCAAGTCTAAAAAAAATCAAAGTTCTGATGTTTGATTCTCTGGAATTCTAAGGCATGCAAAAGTTTATTTTTTTTTAAACAACTACTTTGTTTATGCAAGGTGATTACTTCTAATCCTCTTTCATTTGGTGTCTTGCATTGTATCAGATTCTTATAGCCATGGTGTTGTGACATTTATGGGTGAGGAAACTGAGGACCCCAAAAATGGGACAGCTTGCTCCTGGTGACACAAGGCACTTGCTATTTTTAAAGCCCTGTATTTCAGCTGGATGGTTCACCTACTGATTGAACCCCTATTAACTTGATGTAAAAGCGTGCATGGTATGAAGTTCCCATAGTGCCAGAAGAGACAAGAAAAGTCATTGTCATCTCTGCTCCCACCTCCGGTTTCTTGTCCACAACTGGTACCTTTTAAATAAAACGTTCTATTTGTTTAACTTGTAAGATACTATAGGCAAATGTGAGGGTGAAAAGTTGTTTTCAGCTGTCAGTGAAGCAAGGAAATACCAGCTGGGAGGGCTCTGGGGCTGAGGCAGGTGGCATCCTACTGTGGGTAACCAACCAGTGACTTCCCTGG
This sequence comes from Bos indicus x Bos taurus, assembly GCF_003369695.1. Classification (NCBI taxonomy): domain Eukaryota; kingdom Metazoa; phylum Chordata; class Mammalia; order Artiodactyla; family Bovidae; genus Bos; species Bos indicus x Bos taurus. The sequence continues at coordinate 96,910,844 of NC_040084.1, read as the reverse complement.
TGGCTCAGATGGTAAAGAATCCGCCTGCAATGCAGGAGACCCGGGTTCGATCCCTGGGTCAGAAAGATCCCCTGGAGAAGGAAATGGCAACCCACGCCAGTATTCTTGCCTGGAGAATCCCAAGGACAGAGGAGCCTGGTGGGCTACAGTCCATGGGGTCGCAAAGAGTCGGACACGACTGAACAACTAACACTTTTATGTTTTCATCCAGTGAATGGTAGAAGCCTCCAGCCTAGCAGTCAAATGCAACTTTCGATGTTTTCCTTTCAGACCTGCCATCATCACGAAAGAGGTAATCCCAGCTTGTCTGCCACCCCCGAACTACATGGTTGCAGCCCGGACAGAATGTTACATCACTGGCTGGGGAGAAACCCAAGGTAAGATAAATCTCATGACTCACATGATGAACTGCTTCTGACCTGCAGCCTACATGAGAAAATGGGCGTGTGTACCAATTTCTACCAGTGAATGAGGTCCACTCCCTTCCTGACTGTCTGGGTACCTGCCCGGTCTCCATAATTGGCCATCCGTGGACATGGACGAGGGGAGGGGTAGTGCTTCCTTGAGACTCTCAGCCCATAAATCCAATGGTAATACTGTCTCCTCAGCTAAGTAGGGTTTAGACACAGCTGCAGATTAAGGGTGTTAGATTATTTATGTGAGCTTAACCACATGGAGCTCTTAAACATACTGTGCGTCAGCAACAAAATGATAGTTCAACCTGTCTCCCCAAATACCCGCACGGTCTGTGTCTGTGTGGAGAGGGTGGGAAGACTGACAGCTGGGGGCAGAAAGAAAGGTCCCAGTTCTAGGAAGGCATTTGGCCTTGGTGGACAGGGTGAGGACCAAGAGGAGATGTTCCTGCAAAATCCTGGATCAGCACTCGAACTATAATTTGGGGATCCCGGCTTCCCTTTGCAGTTTGTCCTGCATTATATTATAATACAAATTATTGTTATATCCTTCAGAATTGGGCCTAGGAACATTATAAGGATGTCTTAGATCTCTGCCTTACTTTTTGGAAGTGCTGGTGGAGGACATCAGAGCAGAAGTCAGGAGCCCTGGAACACAGTTCTGCCTCTGCCACTGGCTAGAGAGAAGGGACCAGTCACCTTACCTCTTGGTACCATTTGGCAACTAAACCTTCATCCATAAAATCCATGTTTTCAAATGATGTTCTGCATGTTCGCCTCAGTTTTCTCACCTGTATAAGGTCATTGTGCAGATAAAGATAACATATATGAAGAGCTCAGCGCTTTGCAGATGTATTTTAGCAGCTCCTGTGCTTCTTGTACAACCACAACCACCATCACCATCTCACATTATCACTGTCGTTATCGCCACCATCGCCATGGACACCACCTTCACCATCAGCATCACGGTCAACCCCCAACCCTCCCCATCATCCCCATGGTCACCGTCATCAGGAGACATCACCTAACCCATGAGCAGCTGAGCCCTCTAGGTCACCCTTAGTCTCCTAGCCTCAGCCTCTCAGACGTGACGTGCCATCTCTATTGTGGCCACAGGATGGCAGCACCTCTGCACACTACAACTTCTGGTCAATTAGAGAATTTGTCCCTCGCATCACGATGTCTGTCTTGCTCAGAAAGCAGATGTCAGAGCAGGACACTTTTAAATTAATTTTCAGCAAAAAATTTTTGATAAGGCTTCACCATCCACAAATCTACTCACTTCAAACAATACATCCGCTACTCAATGCTCCTGTGGTCAGGACCTTCCTCCCCTGCTGGAGCAGCAGTGGGACTCGGCCCTCTTTGTCAAACAGTGGTCCTCTTAGGAGCTCCTGTCAACTCCAGTGTGAGTTTTCTGAACAAGACAATTTTCCAAGTTTCTTAAAAGCCTTTGGAGAGGTAGTACCTTGTTTCTTGGCTGTTTCATGCTGGCAAAGAAAGCAAAGACTGTAAAACTCGTGAAAGCTGGGCTTGCAAAGTTAGAAAACTGGATTATTTGTGAAAATACTGAGACATACCTGGGTGTGTCCATCTGGAGAAATATCATTTCTTTTTGTGATTGTGCAAGGGTTCTATTTCCACTTGCCAAAGTAAAACAGTAGTTTTTCTTACACACAAAAAAGAAATACAGTGGGGAAGACAAGCACATGGAAGAGTCTTTACCCAATTGGAAAAGGAATGTAAATTTTACTTTTTAAACTATTTTGACGAGTACAATTCAGAGGCATTTAGTGTATTCACACTGTTGAACAACCATCACCACTATTTACAGAAATCTTCAGTTTAGTTCATTTCAGTTCAGTCGCTCAGTCGTGCCCGACTCTTTGTGACCCCATGAATCGCAGCACGCCAGGTCTCCCTGTCCATCACCAACTCCCAGAGTTTACTCAAACTCATGCCCATTGAGTCAGTGATACCGTCCAACCATCTCATCCTCTGTCGTCCCCTTCTCCTCCTGCCATCAATCTTTCCCAGCACCAGGGTCTTTTCAAATGAGTCAGTTCTTCGCATCAGGTGGCCAAAGGATTGGAGCTTCAGCTTCAGCATCAGTCCTTCCAATGGATATTCAGGACTGATTTCCTTTAGGATGGACTGGCTGGATCTCCTGGGAGTCCAAGGGACAGAAATCTGCTTCAGCCCAAAAGGACTCCCCACTCAAATATTAATTATAAAGATGAATTATAAAATACTCACTATAAAGATGATTCAAATCCTTACTATGTAATGTGTGAAAAAAAGGTGCACAATGATGTAAGGTAAAAGAAACATGAAAATCCTGGAAGAGAACATGTAAAATACATGCAGTGGTGCTAGCATTTCTCAATCTCTCATATATTAAAAATAAATTTCTCTATAGTTTGGAAAAAGAAGCAGAAGATAACCACACAAACCTCAAAAATCCCATGAAGAAGCCCAGATTAACTAGGTCGTGGGAACATGAAAGCTTATGTAATATTTATACTTTCAAGAGTCAAAAAAAAAAAAGAATTCCAGTAGTTTTGGGAACTGACTCCTTGTCTTATGCAACCTCATGGATAAACCGGAGACCTATCATTCCTGCTCTGCTGTTCTGGAAGTTCCTGTGTGGACAGGGTTCGGATCCAGTAACCCTTTCTTTCATCTTTCTCAACGCAGGCACTTTTGGTGAGGGCCTCCTGAAGGAAGCGCACCTGCCTGTGATCGAGAACAAGGTGTGTAATCGCAACGAGTATCTCGACGGGAGGGTCAAGCCCACGGAGCTGTGTGCCGGCCATCTGATTGGAGGGACTGACAGCTGCCAGGTAAGAAAAGACGAGAGAGATCAGCGCTCATCTTGCGCCGGCCTCCCTCAGCCCCTTGGACGTTTCAGCCCCAAAGCAGCAAATTCGAGCAGGATTTGTGAGTCGGAGGCCACCATCTAAACCTGCCCAGAAACCTTTAACGCCTGTCTCTGATGATTGACTCAGATCATCACGGGTGATTTCTCAGCCCTCGAGTTCCAGGTGGTTGTAAGGGCACAGCCACATCACGGTCATGGCCCCCACCCCTCTGGGAGGATGCTGGCGGGCAGGACCTTTCCAGGAGGGAAGGGAGGTCGGTATAAGACAAAGGCCCCCTGCACCCTCTTTACAATTGTTCTTGGGGTTACCCTCCCTAAGAGAAACCCCCCAAAATTTGAAGGGATGAGTACACTTCTCATAAAGGATTTCCCGCCCCCAGGAAACACTAAATGGTATGGTTTTGTTGAATATACTTTGCTAAGTACTGAAGCACAGCAGATGTTCAAATAGTATGTTAGTAAGGAAAGTGAAAGTTGCTCAGTCCTGTCTGACTCTTTGCGACCCCGTGGACTATATAGTCCATGAATTCTCCAGGCCAGAACACTGGAGTGGGTAGCCTTTCCCTTCTCCAGGGGATCTTCCCAACCCAGGGATTGAACCCAGGTCTGCCGCATTGCAGGCAGATTCTTTACCAGCTGAGCCACAGGGGAAGCCCATTAGTAAGGAAAGTGAAGTGAAGTCGCTCAGTCGTGTCTGCCTCTTTTCGACCCTGTGGACTGTAGCCCACCAGGCTCCTCCATCCATGGGATTCTCCAGGCAAGAATACCGGAGTGGGTTGCCATTTCCTTCTCCAGGGGATCTTCCCGACCCAGGGATCGAACCCAGGTCTCCCGCATTGCGCTTTACCCTCTGAGCCAGCCCCTGGTTAGTAAGGAAAGGAGCGTGCAAGTACTGGGGAAACGTATGTTTAGGTAATGGAAGGATGATATCCCATAACGAAAGGAGGGATGCTTAGTCCTCTCACCGCTTCCCCTCCCTCTGTACAGGGTGACAGCGGCGGGCCTCTGGTCTGCTTTGAGAAGGACAAATACATTCTGCAAGGAGTCACTTCTTGGGGTCTTGGCTGTGCACGCCCCAATAAGCCTGGTGTGTATGTTCGTGTTTCCCCCTATGTTCCTTGGATTGAAGAAACTATGAGAAGGAATTAATTAGATGGGAGACAGTGACGCACCAACGGTTCTAGAAGCTGGAACATGGTAGGGAATCTAGCATGCTCAGAAATAATTGACAGTAATCCAACCAAGTAAGACACTCTCCTTAGCTGCCGTCTTCTGCCAAACCTCAACATTTTTTTGTGATGCTGTGAATAACATGTTCCTGACTGTGGACTGCTGGATTCTGTAATACCAAGGCAATACAGCTATGACATTTGTTGAAAATAAACTCGGTACTTCTTTTGATTTAACTCTTTGATTTTCTTTCTTTTCATGTTCTTTGTCCATCCTACCAAATGTAAATAATAAAGCTCTTACAGACCTGAAAGGTTTTGTTCTTCCTCATAAAGAATAGAGTACCAAGAAGCCTGTAAGATCAATAGAGAAATCCTAGTAAGTCACCTGTATATTCACCCTGACAATGAAGGATGCCTTGACATATATCTTTAATGTTTTTATTTTTGGCACTGGGATGAATGTGTTCAAAGCTGCAACGTGGGGAATCATGAGAACAAATTCTACTCTTGGGAATAAAATCTGTTACTGACAGCTTGGCTCGAGCCTGGCACAGAAGACCCTGGGTAGAGAGTTGGAAACCAGGCAATGGAAATGCCATATAACACCAGACCAGAGAAGAGTCTGAATGTTATTCTGGGTCACACATGGGTCAGGGAATGGTGCAAAGAGCCCGGAAAGGAGCAGAGGACGCATATTGAAGGTGGACCACCTAACTTCCGTCAGTAATTGGCTGCCTGGATCCGTGGTGTACTCTGTCATGTGGGAAGCGTGTTTTACAGCGATGCATGTTCAGAAAGAAGAGAGCAGATGAAAACTGATTTCTCTTGACAATTTATGTATACTTTTTATTGTTATCAGAATTCAAATGTCAACTCGAAATACAATTCCAAGGTGATAATACAAGGAACAACAGTCATCTTGTAGCAAAGAGATGGAAAGGAAGCAAAAACACCAGTGTGTATGAACAAAGGGAGAATGTAGGTAGCGTTGTGTTCTTAGAGAATGGTGTTTATTTCATTGAAAAGCAGAACACTCACGTTCAATGCTGATGTGCTTTAAGGCTTAAAAACTTATTTTACAATCAGCACATACACCGTACATGTTGTCACATGTTCATATAGAAAATTTTCTTCCTCACTGGCAAAATTACCCTGTGGCTCCACTTTTACCGGCCCACCCAAAATAACTCATTAAACAATTTTTGCATGAGATACATACTGAATCTGAAAATATAACAAAAGTAACACATAAAGCAGAACATCATAAAGACAGCATTTTTTGTGTTTAAACTCCACATATTGAAAGTCTCAGAAACAAAAAAGAAAAATCAAATTGCTTTTTAGTACTTCTAAAGTCATCTTTAAGACTTCTGCTAATTCTTCTAAACATGGCTAGAACTGACCTTTCTTTTACACTAAAATGTAAGCTTCTCCCCAAGACAGGTTAAAATTGTCAAGTTTAATCTTGACAAAATCTGCCCATAGTTTTCATTCTTGACCGTGGGCACCATCATAGAACTGAACTTATATATAAGACAAGTATCCCTTTATGATTAAAATCGTAAGACCCATGAAATCACAATCCATGGGTTTCATCAGTAAAAAACTGAATAGGTGGCTCTCAGTGTCTACTAAAGGAGAATCAAGATTATCCTGACTCATCTCTCAGACCAAATCTGATTTTATAAACAATACAGCCGAATCCTCAGCTTGCACAGATTTGTTCTTCTGGAACGAGACCTGAACATGGCTGCAAACCCAGATGCTCCAGGAGCTTATGGAGTGCCAGGTGCTAAGAGAGAAAGGCTCAGAGTCGTATGACCCGAGGTCCTTGATTCAGCTTCTTTAACAGCCTTCCCAAATCTTCCTCCATCCTGGAATTTTCAGAACACTTAGTTCAGAGCCTCAGTTTCTGCATCAGATTTGCTGAGCCCATTTCTGTACACTTTTCCCAGATCCTTGGTTTGCATATCCTGCCTTCTTGATGGAGCCAGCATGAGAACAAAGTGGGGCTTCTCTTGTCTCGCTGTAACTCAGTGGGTCAGACACTTTGCCCCAACGTGAGAAAAAGACCTCAGGAGAACCTGTGCACGCAATGGGCTCTTGGCTCTCCCAGCCACATGTTACATGTTCCCAGAAACTTTGAAAGCACGACATGTCCTGATTCATCCAACATTATATAAAAATACTCTGGATAGTTTGTCTTTATAAAGTATTAAAAACACTTGAAGCTGCAGCACTGAAATGGATACACACGACATCTCTGCAAGGCACATCAGCTCCTTGGCGGGGACCAGCCTGAACAGCTCCTTCCTTGCATCTTTGGCAGGAGCCTCAAAGGTGAGAGCTTGAAACCTGGGGTTTCTTTTTCCTGCCACACTTACAGGAATGTGGACTAACAAAGGAGAAAAGAGAACTCAATGAAAGATTATACAACTAGTGATGAGGCAGTCTTTATTACTATTCAATATCATAGTTGGTTTTGATCTAATACACTCAAGCATAACTCTCATAAAAACCTGCCTTGAAAGGAACAATGAACTATTTCCAACCTCATTTTTTACCTGCTCTCAGACCCTAGGCAGGAGTTAATTAGCATATATAAATTCTTTATGACTTTCTACCCTGTAACAGATGGTTTGGAAATGAGCTGCTGATGTGAACAAAAGAAAGGAGAAGTTAAAAAATGATTAAGTGCTGTTTTAGAGGGGAAAATGATAACAAATTTCAGTAACTTGGGCTAAGTAGTTTTCTTTTTTTCCCCACAAGTAACTACAGAATGCAATCAATATGCTTAACTTATAGAACTGTAGATCAGACTTTGATTAGGTGCTTTTTCAAGGGTAGGGACTAGGCATAATTAACTTACCCAATTTTTATTATGAAACACAAACACAGAAAAAAATTAGAAACAAATTCATGTAAGTTGAATTTTTGTTGGCCTAATTCTTCCTGTTTATATATAGGTGAATATTAATTTTCCCTGCACACCATCCAGATGGCCTTCTCATCTCCAAAGCTCCATCTCTTCAAATTGTTTAATTCTATTTTTAACATGATTGAATTGGCAGAACTGTGTGTGTGTGTGTGTGTGTGTGTGTGTGTGTGTGTGCATGCGCACGCATTCAGTCACGTCCGACTCTTTGCAGCCCCATTGACTGTAGCCCACCAGACTCTTCTGTCCATGGATTTCCCAGGCAAGAATACTGGAGTGGGTTGCTGTTTCCTACTCCAGGGGATCTTCCCAACCCAGGGATTGAACTTGAGTCTCTTATGTCTCCTGCACTGGAAGGAGGGTTCTTGATTACTAGTGCCACCTCAAATGACCCCCCTCTCCCTCCACACTCTCCCTGATGAGTTTGAAAATCTGACCTCTGACTGGTTTGGGGATCAAGAACGGGTACACAAAAATAAACTCAAAATGGATTAAAGATCTAAACGTAAGACCAGAAACTATAAAACTCCTAGAGGAGAACATAGGCAAAACACTCTCCGACATACATCAGAGCAGGATCCTCTATGACCCACCTCCCAGAATATTGGAAATAAAAGCAAAAATAAACAAATGGGACCTAATTAAACTTAAAAGCTTCTGCACAACAAAGGAAACTATTAGCAAAGTGAAAAGACAGCCTTCAGAATGGGAGAAAATAATAGCAAATGAAGCAACTGACAAACAACTAATCTCAAAAATATACAAGCAACCCCTACAGCTCAATTCCAGAAAAATAAATGACCCAATCAAAAAATGGGCCAAAGAACTAAATAGACATTTCTCCAAAGAAGACATACAGATGGCTAACAAACACATGAAAAGATGCTCAACATCACTCATTATCAGAGAAATGCAAATCAAAACCACTATGAGGTACCATTTCACGCCAGTCAGAATGGCTGCGATCCAAAAGTCTACAAGCAATAAATGCTGGAGAGGATGTGGAGAAAAGGGAACCCACTTACACTGTTGGTGGGAATGCAAACTAGTACAGCCACTATGGAGAACAGTGTGGAGATTCCTTAAAAAACTGGAAATAGAACTGCCTTATGATCCAGCAATCCCACTGCTGGGCATACACACTGAGGAAACCAGAATTGAAAGAGATACGTGTACCCCAATGTTCATCGCAGCACTGTTTATAATAGCCAGGACATGGAAGCAACCTAGATGTCCATCAGCAGATGAATGGATAAGAAAGCTGTGGTACATATACACAATGGAGTATTACTCAGCCATTAAAAAGAATACATTTGAATCAGTTCTAATGAGGTGGATGAAACTGGAGCTTATTATACAGAGTGAAGTAAGCCAGAAGGAAAAACACCAATACAGTATACTAACGCATATATACGGAATTTAGAAAGATGGTAACAATAACCCGGTGTACGAGACAGCAAAAGAGACACTGATGTATAGAACAGTCTTATGGACTCTGTGGGAGAGGGAGAGGGTGGGAAGATTTGGGAGAATGACATTGAAACATGTAAAATATCATGTAAGAAACGAGTTGCCAGTCCAGGTTCGATGCACGATACTGGATGCTTGGGGCTAGTGCACTGGGACGGCCCAGAGGGATGGTATGGGGAGGGAGGAGGGAGGAGGGTTCAGGATGGGGAACACATGTATACCTGTGGCGGATTCATTTCAATATTTGGCAAAACCAATACAATATTGTAAAGTTTAAAAATAAAAAAAATAAAAAGAACGGGTATGTCACTCTCACTGTGGAAATGAGCGGCAGTAAGTGGAGTCGAGTCAAAAGGGAGAATGCAGTCCCTCTGCTTGGAGTGTTTGCACAGAGGGCCTTCACCACGAGGATGGCAGGTGTGCAGAAGGGACTCCGCAGCACTGAGACTCGGACGTCCTAAAACTCCAACGGCACATCACAGGCTTGTGCATCCAGCAGTCCACGCTGAACTCCTCCTTACATTCGGCCCTGTGATCCTGGCTGGGATGCCCTCCTGGGTGACCCAGCCCTGAACAGACCCTTTAGGGCCCGAGAAGTTGCCTTTAAAGTCTGGATGTCTTATTCGAAGATGATCCCGTTCCCTTTCTCACCATTTCACCCGTTTCATCTAACCTTCAATATTCTCCTCTCCTTCCGGCTTCTAGCATGACTGCAATTGGAGGGAGAGGATTGGATAACTGCCGCATTCATCTGGCCCCAGTACCCTGACACAAACCAAATAATTGTCTGTGATCCCACAGCCAGCAGAACGTTTATGTTTTCTGGATACAGCAAGACCTTCCCATGGTGTAATTCTCAAAAGGACAGTTTTATTAATAATACCTTTTATACATTTCTTAATTTTGGTTTATAAAATGGCAGTATCTTAAAGAAAATCTCCCACCTCACCTCAGCCTTCAAGTAGCATTAGTAGTACTGTTTAGTTGCTCGGTCACGTCAGACTCTTTGCGACCCCATGGCCCGCAGCCCACCAGACTCCTCTGTCCATAGAATTCTCCAGGCAAGAATACTGGAGTGGGTAGCCATTCCCTTCTCCAAGGGATCTTCCTGACCTAGGGATTGAATCTGGGTCTCCCGCATTGCAGGCAGATTCTTTACCATCTGAGTCACCACAGAAGCCCCAAGTAGCATTATTTTGGGGTAAAACCTAGGTAGAGCTTTGGTTGAGGCTAAGCCATTAGCTATCAGTTTACTTACAGACAAACATAAGCATCTGATTGAGTTACTTCATGGGACAAATGTCTACCTGTCCTCTGATTGGCTGGTCCTGTTAGAAGTCAGCTGGTGTGTTGATTTCAGTACACTGCTAAGGTTTTCTTCGGAAAGTTCTGAGATGATTCGTCAATGTGGTTCTTCAGAATAGCATCAGGAAATAGGACAATGAAATCAATGTGTATGTTTTAAAGTCTGGTTGAAATACTTGTAAGACACTTAGCAATGGTTGCCTATCTCCAGAGAGGGCTGTGCTGCTGCTGCTGCTAAGTCGCTTCAGTTGTGTCCGACTCTGTGCAACCCCATAGACGGCAGCCCACCAGGCTCCCCCGTCTCTGGGATTCTCCAGGCAAGAACACTGGAGTGAGTTGCCATTTCCTTCTCCAACACATGAAAGTGAAAAGTGAAAGTGAAGTTGCTCAGTCGTGTCAGACTCTTCTCGACCCCATGGACTGCAGCCCACCAGGCTCCTCTGTCCATGGGACTCTCCAGGCAAGAGTACTGGAGTGGGTTGCCATTGCCTTCTCCGGAGAGGGCAATGGTACCTTGTTAAAGAGGATATGAAGAGAGGAATCTCCAATCCTACCGGGAGATTCTTGTTATGAAGCTACTCGTAATCAAGTAGGATAAGCCTAAGATAATGAAACTACCAGGGCCTCCCTGGTGGCTCAGTGGTAAAGAATCCACCTGCCAGGGCAAAAGACAAGGGTTTGAGCCCTGGTCTGGAAAGATCCCATGTGCCTCAGGGCATCTGAGCCCATCCATGTGCCATAACTACTGAAGCCCGAGAGTCCTACAGACTGTGCTCTGCAACAAGAGAAGCCCCTGCAAGGGGAAGCCAACACACCGCAGCTAGACAGTAGCCCCCACTTGCCACAGCTAGAGAAGAGCCCACGCGGCAACCAAGACCCAACACAGCAAAAACAAGTAGCAAACAACATCACACCTGTTCACTAGGCAATGTCAACCCCAGTTCTAGCACATAGACGTCGTCAAGTCTTTCTGAGCATAAAAAAGTGAGGGCAAGAACTTCTGTTGCACACCACCGCTTTGAGTGTGAAGTGACATGTGTGAAGCCATTGACCACTCACACAGGATCCTAAAAGTTGTCAGTTTCTAATCTCTACCCAATCTGCCAAGTGATGAAGAAAACTGCCATGAGGCGACTAACATCCCCATCTTCCCATAAATATATCTGATAAAATTTAGAGATCCCTATCCTTAATTTCCAGGTCATTGTTTAGAAGAAGACTGATTTTTATTTTTCAAATTAGCTGTTAAATTATCTGTTTAAATTCACAAATAAGGACTTCCCTGGTGGCCCAGTGGTTAAGACTCTGAGCTTCCAATGCTAGAGGTGGGTTCAATCCCTGGTCAAGGAACTAAGATCCCACATGCCAAAAAAAAAATAATAATTCAAATAAAATAAAATTCACAAATGATACAATACCATGTTGTCATAATTTAAAAAATTGATGATGCAGAAGTCTATGGGGTATAAAATAAGTGTTCTCTCTTCTGCACCCCTTTTCCCAACACATTTCTACCCCAGAGGGTATATTTTATCATTTTAGGTCTTTCCCTATACATTCCCATTTTCATAATCTCTCTTATTTTTATTATGAAAAATTTCAGAGAAAATTAGAATGTATGTAATGTGACTTTTTAAATATAAAATACACTTTATGTTTAAATGTTGGTTGGATATTAACTTCCTCTGCATGCTATTTAGATGCCCTCCCCCTAAACTCAATCTCTTTCTCCTTCTCCTATTTTATTTCTGCTATCATCTATCTACTTATCATCACCTCACTATCATTTATTTTCCCATCTAGCTATAGAGAGGGATAACTCTTGGTTTTATTTTTTAATAAATACTATAACACATTGTTCAGCGACTTTTCACTTTGTAATCCACCTTGAAAATCTCTCCATGTCTTTCATATATCTATATTTCTACTATTTAAATATCTGTGTAGCAATCCATTTTATGGATATATTATCATTGTCACCACTGGCTGCCCACGGATGCACATTTAAATTATTTCTGTTTCGTCCAGTCATCAGTTCTTTTCCTTTGGATTCTGAGTTTTCACACCTTATTTGGAAATATTTCTCTCTTCATAACCACATTTAAAAAATAAAACATGTTCATTTCCAGATTTATTTTATGTTAACCTTTTAAATCTGCTTTGAATTTTTTGCTTAAGATGCAAGATAGGGATTTAATATTGTATTCCCTCCCACACATTCAGTGTTCTCAGCCCCATCCTTTCCCAGTGGGTTTGAAATCCTGCTTTCAATTAGGGTGTGCTGAATTTCGTATCATACCTGCTAAGCTTTTCTACGTCATCCACTGTTTCTGGCAAGGCGATGCCCTTGGTTTCAGGCAGGAGCATCACAAGAGCACCGCAGACAGACGCCAGGGTACCTGTGGGACAGGGAAACGGCGTTATGGTCCCCAGATGGCACAGCCGCCCGCATCGCCCCCTGCGCCCTCTGGAAGCCGCTGTGCTCCCCACCCTAACTCCTCCACCCCCTGCAGCAGTGCTCCGCTGAGGTCACCCTGCCCAGCTCCCCAGCGATCCTGTCACGATCTCACAGTTCCTCAGCGTCTCAGACCCTTGACAGTCCCACTGCCCCCTGTGCTGCCCCCCGTCCCCGCCCTCCTCCCGTCGCGTGACCCGGCAAGGCTGGTCCCCGCGTCTGCCCAAGAGCAGCTCTTGGAGTCCTTTGGGCTCCTCGCTGTAGGGGTTCATCCTCTCTCTCCAGCAGCTTTACCCCACTGGTGACGCCTTGAAACGTATTCAAATCTCTCCTCTCTACAGACCCTTCTGTCAACCTCACATGATCCTCTAGCCACCATCCTCCTTTCTGTCTTAGAACCAAAATCCTTGAAACACCATCCTTTCTTGCTTTCTGTGAAAATTGCTCAGTCGTGTCCAATTCTTTGTGACCCCATCGACTATCCAGCCCGTGGAATTCTCTAGGCCAGAATACTGAGTGGGTAGCCTTTCCCTTCTCCAGGAGATCTTCCCAACCCAGGGATCAAACCCAGGTCTCCCACATTGCAGGCAGATTCTTTACCAGCTGAGCCACCAGGGAAGCCCAAGAATGCTGGAGTGGGTAGCCCATCCCTTCTCCAGCGGATCTTCCCAACCCAGGAATCAAACCGGGGTCTCCTGCATTGCAGGTGGATTCTTTACCAACTGAGCTATCAGGGACACATCTTCATAGCCAGTACTGTGCCGGTAAATACCTAACAACTGGTTCTCCAGAAAACAAAGTCCTGATTTTCAGCATTTGTCTATTTCCGTGGTGTAAATACACCCGTTGTGGATGTGTGTCATTCATACCAGCAACGCAGCCTTGCGGGTGAGGCCCTGGGGAGATGGGCAGCAGTATCTCCACCATGGATGCCAGTGGACACACCAGCCTCAAGGTCAGACACAGCAAAGCTCAGTGAATCGAGAACTGAGCAGATGTATTTATTACCTCTGTTTTTCATCTCGTATACTCAATTTTTAATGATTACTGTTAGTCACTCAATGATGTTGAACTCTTTGGTGACCCCATGGACTATAGCCTGCCAAGTTCTTCCATCCATGGGATTCTCCAGGCAAGAACACTGGAGTGGGTTGCCATTTCCTTCTCCATGGGATCTCTCCGACTCAGGGACTGAACTCAGGTCTCCTGCATTGCAGGCAGAGTCTTTACCATCTGAGCCACCTGGGTGGCTCCAAGATTCTTGAAAACTTGCCAGCTGAACTTGGTGAGCCGGAGTCACGTCCTACTGCCATCTGCTCGAGTCTGGGCTCTTCTCCTCAGTGTTTCGCCGGCCTGGTTCCCTCCAGATGACCAGGGGCCGCCACCACCAGGCCCAGTGGCCCTGCTTCTGGCCCCTGCTGCCTGGCCTCACGGCAGCTCTGACAGATAGTGGCCTCACCCGCCACCCCCTGGCATCCCCGCCCCTTGAGCTTCTGGTCTCCCCCCTGCTCCCCTCGCGTCCCTCACGTCCCTCGCATCCCCTGCCTGGTGCCTCTCACTCTGCTGACACTGGGCGCTTGTGGCTCCTCGGGGATCCGTCTTGGGCCCCTTCTTTCCTCTCACTCTGCCCTGTTTGCTGTGTGTGTGGGGTTTCAGTCACTCCCATGGTTTCAGGGGTTCTCTTCATCCAGGTGGCTTCCAAACCTTCATCTTGAGGCCACTTTTTACTCCTGACTCAGGTCGTCAAACCTACTGCCTCCTCACCATTTCAGCCTGGATTTCTTAGAGGCACCTCATCCTACAAGCAGCCCAGATAGAATCCCTGCACGTCCTTCCGCAGACAGGTGCCTCTAATGTGCTAAACCCTCCTATGGTTCCCTCAGTCAGCAGTGTCGAGGTCCCTCTCCCTGCTCGCTCTGGTCCCTCACCCAGTCAGTCAGCCCCTCTTGGCCAGTTCAACCTCCAGTGTATTTCTTCAGATCAATCCACTCCTCAACGCCTGTGTGCCATCACCTCAGACCCAGTCCTGACCTGATTACAACAACATTCTTTTAAAAGTCTCCCTACTAGCGCCGTCCCCTCTAAGTCCCTAGCATATCTGCCATCAGAGTCAAGTTTCTAAAAGGCAGACCTGACCCTGCCAACCCCAGCTTAAAACTCCACACGGCTTCCCACTGCTGTTTGGATACAGAGCAGACCCTTTGCACGTCCGGTGGTCGGGCCCCAGCTGGTCTCCCCAGCCTTGTCTCTCTTCAGGCCTCGCCTCACACACAGCACTCTGTGGAGAAGGTTGCCATTTCCTCCTCTGGGGGATCTTCCCAACTCAGGGATTGAAGCTGGGTCTCCTGCATTGCAGGCCTGTTCTTCACCATCTGAGTCACCTGGGCGGCCCCAGCTTCCTCTTACTGCAGGTCTTTCCATTGCCTGGAGCACCAGCCTGCACCTCTCACGTGAATAACCTCTCCTCACCTTCCCATCTCAACAAGGGCCTCGTCGCTCCCTGACTCTCTCTCCTCTTGACTCCATGGGATGGGTTAGCGATCCTGTGATATGCTCTCATGCGGCCTTCTTTCTTTTAATATTATTTATTTACTGCCCACGCCAGGGGTCTTAGTCGTGGCGTGTGGGGTCTAGTTCCCTGACCAGGGATCGACCCCCTGAATTGGGAGAGCAGTCTTAGCCACTGGGCCACCAAGGAAGTCCAGAAGTGAAAGCCGCTCGGTCGTGTCCAGCTCTTTGCGATCCTGCCAGGCTCCCCTGTTCATGGAATTTTCCAGGCAAGAATACTGGAGTGGGTTGCCACTTCCTACTCCAAGGGAAGTCCAAAGGCACCCTTATTTATCACACGCTCTTGTGAGCGGTGGTTTGGAAAGGCAGTTCCCTCTGCAAAGCAAGGGCCTGCGCCCAGCTCAGCCAGCCTGCCTTGAGGCCAGTCCCCCATCTTGAGGGACTGGGCTCTTAGACGGCTCTGTCTTGGCTGAACAATGCCTTCTCTTTGCTTTTTCATGCTGGCCCAGAATCTATGCTGAGCTTGTTTATCAGATCCCATGAAATAGTCTGAAGTGACCATTAACTGAATCACCAGTAAGACACTGACTCTGTGGTCCCAGGCCTGCTGAAGGACTACTGCATTCCTCTAGGTTTATTTCCTCATGGATGCGATATTTTCATTGGAGTTTAAAACTGCTGAGCAGTGAGTGGCCAGTCTTCTTTACCAGGAGCAAGCAGGTGGAGGTGGAGGAAAGGAGGTGAGCAAGGAGCCAGCCAGCATCCTCTCTTGCTGATAAGGAGAGGGGAGGCGGGTGTGAGACCCGGGAAGGAAAGTTGGACCAGCAATGGAGAGGCACCGGCCAGAATTACCCCAGGCCCCTCCCCGCGCTATGGTTCCATCCCGTCATGAGTTTCAAGAAGTCCAAGGGCAGGAAGGAGGGTATGAACCTGACGGTCATCACAGAGCTCGTGGTAGGTATGCAAGGGTTCCGTGTCCTCTATTCTTTCGGCGTGGTGCGCTCAGCGTCAAAGCAAATGAAGATACAGTATCGAAAGACATGGAACTTTCAACAACACAATTCATTTTTAGGCTTCTTTTAAACACACAAAAGGTCCTATTAGGTCCCCCCAAAACTACTGGTTGTGTCCCACAGTATCATAAAAGAGTTTCACAGTATTTGATTTTAACTCAGAACCTCAACAAAGAAAGCTAAATCAAACACTTCTTTAGAAAGTATATTTTGTTCCCATGCTGCCAAACCCTACCTTTCAGATTTTTTTTTTTTTTTTTTTTGCAGGAGGGGAAGGGTGGGTTATGCCTTGTGGCATGTGGGATCTTAGCTCCTCAATGAGGGATCGTACCCATGACCCCTGCAATGAGAATGTGGAGTCTTAACCACTAGACTGCAAGGAAAGTTCTTAAGTTGAACACTTTTTTTATTGCAACTCTTTAATGTAAAACAAATTTAAATGATTTAGGGCCCACATTTCACTGTGGTGCCTCAAAACCTGTAAGAGTTATGGGAAGAGCAAATGAATATCATGAATATCGAACCTGGTCATCATTGTAGGTTCTATTAATACAAAGAATGCAAACGAAAGCATTTAAGAATAGTGCATGCAGTGAATATTTACCAAAGATGATAAGAGGTAGTTCCAGCCAAATGGCAGCTAGCCGGAAGAGCAGAAACGGGGCTATAATCCCCCCAAAATCACATAAACCGGAACACAGTGAAACTCCAAAGTTTCTGCAGAATAAAAAAGTTGTTTGAAATA